>NC_056745.1:300842024-301205357 GCF_019279795.1 Protopterus annectens
GGGCAAAATGGTTCATGCTGCCTACCTTCACCAGGCCAAGGCATTTGACACACTACCACACTCTGGCATTGTTGATAAATTCAAGAGGTTATGTATAAATCCTTATGTCACATGGTAGATAGCCAGCTGGCTCACAGACAGGATCCAGGAAGTTAGGTTTGAGGACTCCATCTTTACAAAGAGGCCATTCACAAGTGCGGTCCCTCAGGGATCCGTCCTTTTTGTATTTACTTCTCTGAGGTCATAGTCAATGTCAAGGTCCTCTGACTAACCAAATTTCAGACAATTGCAAATTAGGAACAGTCATAAACTTCCCCACCGACACTAATCTTCTACAGGAAGGGCTGCCATGGACAAAAACTAAATGCCAAAAAATGCATAATAGTACCCTTCAAGAAGTCATCCATCCCTGGTAACTGTCATATTTCCTTTCCTCTCTCTCTCTCTCTCTCACTGTCTCTCTCTCTCTCTCTCTGTCTGTCTGTCTCTCTCTCTCTCTCTCTCTCTCTCTCTCTCGAGCTGCAAGGTTCTCTGGAAACCATCCCTAAAGCATACACACAGCAGGCTCATCCAGTAGGCAGTCTGAGTCCACTCAGTCCTCCCACCATTTATTTAGGACAAAGTGTGTACCACCTCTGACCTTGTGCTTTAAGTAAGTGTTGGGGCATCCTGTCTTTGTGTATTTCAGCCTATGTAGTGACTAGTCTGAAGACCAGTGGTACAGTTTCCTAGTTTGTAAGCAACAGCCTTATAGTTTGTAAATCCTCCTCCACTGGCATCCTGCTGGTCAGCTTTTACTGTCCTTCCTAACAGACACTGACATTTACTCATACTGCTCTTACTCAGACTATTTCCTTCTCTTATATGTTCTTCACTTCTAGACTTGTTATTCCCATTATTTTTATCCCTCTGTCTTTCCTTAGTGGAACTGCATGCCCTCAGAGAAGTCACCCTTGGTCTCCCCCTTCCTTTCTTATTTATTCTTACCTGATATAGTTACTAAACCACTTTCAGCTCTGAGCTTGTATTTGTGCGCAGTCACCATTGACTCAGTGCACTCTGTCTCTTTAATGTATGTGTTTTTATTTTTCTGTAGAAGTATCCCTGCAAGCCAGTAGATGTGTATGTAACAGTGAAGTTTGCAGTTTGAGCACCAGTCTGTGGGGTATATTTTAAGTAAGTTCTATATATTATAGCAGCCTAAAACAACAAACGTCTACTGTAATAGCTCCTTTTTCTTAGACCACAGCAGTCCCGTTGGTACGTTCTCCTTTAATTGTGCTCCAGTTATTGTTTTTAGCAGTCCACTGTCTCCCTTCCTTAATTTCATTTATTTTCTTGTGTAACCACTTTCAGTTGTGAGTATTTTTTCTATACTACACTCCTGAATTCTGCCTTACCTTTTCTCATTCTTCGCTGGTCTGTATGGTTGGGGTAGACTTTGGACTTGGCTTTTCAAAGTCCATAGAAACCTTCTTAGATTACACAGTTGTTTAAACAGTCAAGTGCAATTTTTTTACTGTTATCACCATTAGTCAGGTCAAGGTGATGTTGAACTAACTCTGCTACCCAAATTGTGTTCTAGAGCAACAAAATCAAGACTTTCATCTACTAGCACAAAGGCCTTTTAAACTGCATTGTTACTTTAACTTGTCGCTCTCAGCAGATTTGTGGCAGTTTAATTTCAGTCACTGATTGTTTTTTCTCTGTCTATTTGCCAAGTTTTCAACCAGCTTCATTCACCCTCGCTAACACTTGGGCTTACTCTGCTCCCCTACCCCATTTTCCACCCAGCCCCTATTACTTTGCTTTCATACTTCCATAGCACCACCCACATATTCCTCAAATCAATACCTTCAGTTCCCTCCTCATATAAAACCATCAGTAGGATTATTACAATAGTAACATCCACTCTAGTTTACAACCCAAGAATCTTTCTCAAACTGTCTTAATCCTTGCCCCTTGTAACAATCAAATTACATCCCAACACCCAACCCAGTACCCTCCTAACATTTTCTAATCCTAATTTACAGCAAAGGTAAAAACCCAAGTTAAATAAGAGGTCCTTAACTCAAGATTATTTTACTATTCCTCCTCACTCTACTAGCCTTCATCACCAGTTATCACATCTACCTCCTTCAAATCCTTAGGACATCAACCAGTCCTCACAAAGAATATCAAAATCTACCCAGTCTGTCATTTTCCATCACACCCTATCAGATTTTTGTATCTATAAATATCTCAAAGCTAAGTATCCAAATTTATGATCAGATACCAAGCCAAGACCAAAATATAACTGGCCGCACTCTTCCCCCTGTAAAATATCAATTAAAAAAATGGAACCATCAACTCCAACCCCAGAATAAACCATTCACCTAATACTTTTCAGCAAAAAACAGAACCTAAACTTACCTTCCTAATATGAACCTAAGAAGTACGTGCAATAGAATCCATGACATACATGCCTACCTTGCCACATATACTTCTCAATTCGTCGTAGGTACTGAAACCTGGTTAAAAAAAGAAAAAAAGGATAATGACATCACCACACCCCCATCCCAGGGTACAGTATACTCAGGCATGACAGACAAAACAAGCATGCAGGTGGTGTAGCAGTCATCTATACAAATTCCTTAATCATCACATTACTTCCACAGAAAATGCCCAACTTTAACAATGCTGAACTTTTAATAGCACTCCTAAACATCAACAACAGAAAAGCTGTATGATTAACTGCATTTTATATACCACCAGAGAATAACATTGATACTGCTGAAAGCATCCTGTATTGGATATCACAACAAATTAACCTTGAAACAATAATACTTGGAGACTTAAATATAGACTGGCAACTCAAAAATTCCACTGCCCCCACTGAATCCATAAATTTGTACAACTTCAGACAATTAATAACCACACCTACTAAAATCAATAAACTTCAGGGAGACATTCAACATTAGACTAGCTTCTTACAAACAAACCGGGCAAACTGACAAAAGTAGGCTGCTTCTCAGATAGCATAAGTGATCACGTATCTACATATGCCATTAGAATGCATCATAACCTAGATAAACATATTGTCTATAATCAAATAGGAAATCCAGCCAATTTCAGAAAATATATATTAATGAATCACTAAAACAACCTCACTAGAATGTACGTAGAACAGTGCCACTGTATACTGCTGAAGAACACTTTAATAATTTATTCTTGCAGACCTTAAATAATTCAGCGCCAGTACATAATAAAAGAGTTAAAGTCCAACCCTGCACCATGGCTGTCAAAAGAAACCAAAAAAAAAAAATTTCTGATAAAAGGGCATACAGCCTGGAAAAATGGGTATAAAAATAGAACTCAAAATGCCTTTCAGCTATGTAGACATCTTAGAAACCTTAAATACAGCTCAGAAAGGAGGAAAAAGGTGCCAAAACGTAACAAACCAAACGAAAGAAGTAAGCACCTGGATAGCCGTTCAACCCAACCAAAATTTATTTGAAACACAGCAAACACATAAAATAAACTCGGAAACACCAGTACACAGTACATTTTCATCCGTGACTTCCTCAGAACAATGGCAAGTTTGAAAATTCAGTAATATATACCACAACTCATCCTTGCTAATTCCTTGATTAATACCAATGAACTTCAATTACGAAAGACAGTTAGTTAGGGTGCTGCCCCAAACCATTTGATACAAGTATGTTTAGTTTGTAAGTACACATTTATACATAAGATGAAATGCTAAATCTTAGAAACCTTGTAAAACTCCTTGTCAAACAAGATAAGTAAACATACTGCACCAAACTACAAGGGAAACATAAAAACAACCCAAAACTTTTTTGGTCATCACTAGTTAACGACTCCATCCTGGCAAGGCCACCACTCCCTCTCCAAAAACAGACAGTACAGCAGACTATCCTCACACAGTAATTCCTACTTTATGCAGTCAGTATCATCTCTCTTAGACTCTAATACAGCTGCCTGCCCTACCCCTGTCGAATCAAAGCCACCACACAGCTCTTCAGTTTTAGTCCAACACCTATCTTACTCATAAGGAAGTTGCATTAACCCCGAGTACCTTCTCATGGTGCCTGTGTGCTTAAACCCAAGTGCGCCATGAGAAGATGCAAATTGCAAGCCGTTACCCCCGAATGCCTTCCAAAAGCGAGACAAACTGTCATGCATATTTGTACTTCACCTTAATGTAAAACACGCTGAAATCATAACTGAATGTGTAATTTACCTTCTGTAGTTACGATTCAGCGTGTTTTTACATTAAGGTCTCATTAAAGATTTAGTAGAAAATCTGGTTAAAAAGTTCTTCATAAAGCAAGTTGTGGCAGCCAATCTGATTCTTGCAATCCAAGCCACCACTTGCATAACACCTCCACCCCCAAACTAAATTTCTTTTGTTTTTCTCTAAGTAAAAAGAAGGTCCAGCAACAGGTATTTCCTTTCTTTTTGCAAAGATTTGGAGATTTCACCTGCCGCTGGATCCTCTATTTTATTATCGGCACTCAAGGATTTCATGGCTCGCACTACAAGCAGTTCCCGTTCCGCTGGGCTTTTTTTTTTTTTTTTTTGTAAGCTGTTTTTTTTTTTTTTTTTTTTTTCCCATGCCTGGATGTCCTTGTTTAAGTTGTCGGATCAGGTTCTGACCTACTTTTTTATGTACCATGACACTGTTAGTTGAGTCTAACCAAAAAAGTTAGGAATAAGGTGGGGAATATCCAGTAATTGTTCACAGGAAAGGGATGTCCCTCAACAACATGTGTGAACTTAATGGTAATGTAGTCTAACATTTTAAGTAGTGCATTAAAAAAGTTGCAAAAACATTCCGTACTTGAGGCCCCTGACCAGACTGGCTACACAGAAGAGGCAAAGTAAGCCAAACCATGGACTGCAGGAAGCACCTCTTAATCCTCTGTGCTAACTGGAGTGCTTATTTACTTTCTTATCCTATTTTAAATGCATTCTTGTTCCAAGATCAGTAGGGTTATTGTGGTGCCATATCTCATCTTTCTCCCTTGTCTCCTACCTGTGATAACCTTATAAACATCTCACGCATGCCTGAACCCAACTGCTGTTATATCCCATACCTGATACCAGATTTTCCTAATACCTGTTATTCTTGTGCCATTCTTGTGCCTCTGCATTACCCAAATCCAAAATCACTCATCTCTTCCTTGGTATCTATTAATGATGCCAGCTCCTCAGGCAAACTTAATAAACTTGTCTGGCAGACTAAAGTTAGAAAATAAACACATTTACTTCCGTGGTATTATTTAAAATAATGATCCCGCTTTCTTACTGTAAACAGAATCTGGTAATTTTCTTGAGAGTTAGTGGAAGCAGAACACACATGGCTTACTTCTTCAGAGCAAACTGCTTTGCTTATGTCTTTTTATTTTATAAGGTGTTCCCCTTTAAAAAAGTCTAACAGCGCAAATGGAAAGAAGTTTCATTGTGAGTATTTATTCTGTCTTGGACCCTGGGTACTTAATGATTCCACCGGTGATGTAGATATCCACTTTTGGCCCAAATCCTTTATCAAGACCATGAAAATAAAAATAGTAAGTCTTCTCAAATGTGGCAAATCTAATAAGATTGCATTTATTCTTTGTCAGGGCAAATTATTAAAGAGGCAGTTCATTGTCAGATGTTTAACTAAAATCGGGTGAAAAACAATGACATTTTAGAAACTTTTATTGCTGTAGTTTATAGTTTTAAATATATACGTTCTGTGACCGAAGCATTAATGTCAGCTGTGTTTCAGACCAAGACTGCCACTATTGTAGTAATACGGAATGTAGACAGGCTTGTTCTGACCACCATAGCCACATACAGACTCCCTTAGCACTGAATATTGGTCATTCACACCTGTGTCTGTATGTACGTATGTATCCTTCTTCCATTCTTGTACCCCCGCTTTTTCTGCAAAATGAATAACAAGATTGAAGGAATGCATTCAATGTTGGAAGCCTTTAGTTTATAGCATAAACCTGCTGAAAGATATACTGTACGTCGTGTTTACTGCGTACTGTGTTTTATACTTGTGTTTACTGCACATTGGCCTAGACTTGGTGCCCATGTGTCTGGCTTGCTTGCTGTTTTTACTGTATGTAGTATTCAAGTTACTAGTGCCTGTTGCAATAGTAAAGAGATATGCTTGTTTTTTTCCATATTAGTCAGTTTGAATTGTGTTATCTTTGCTTTTTTTTTTTTTTTGAAGGAAGATCTATACCTTCTGAAGCATGTAAAGGGACACTGACATTTGTTCAACTTAATAGCAACTAGATAAATCATGCAGACATTTTGATTGCAGTGGTTTTTGATACTCATAGGTGCCGGGGTAAATGTTTCACTGTAGGAAAACATCAAATCCATAGTTTGCATGTTTTGTGGTACTGGAGGTTGCGGTGTGCATACTATTGGGAGCACACCTCAATACCCTGTTCAGTGAAGTTCATATTTGTTGGGTACAGGGTAGGGAAGGTTTTTTCTGTAACTTTGTTTGGATTGTTTAATTAACTTTGTCATAATGTATGTAGGTTAAGACTAATAACTGCAGGATGAGGTATGTTTTTAGCTGTTTGTGCTGTACTGTGTTACATGAACTCAATGTATTAGAGGCACTTAATTAATTGGCATCTGCATTGCCCGTTTGGCCCTTGGTGGACTTGTCTGTCTTAGTAATAACGTGAGTATGTGTGTTGGTAAGTAGGTGGTATGTCTTACAAGAGAAGGGGGAAGAAAGAGGTCTTTTGGAAAAGCCAGAGCTGGCACTGTTTCTTATTGAGATGACTTTCTCAATTATACTTTTGTACTGTAGTTAGTGTAATCTGTCATGGGTGTTTTGTCAAGGAAGTTTCTAGAAGTTGTGTGGCAGGGTCTGTTAGTTTGCACATTACTGTCTGCCTCTGTCTTTCATAGATTTGGGGGACAAACCCATAGTGTTTTTCTGCTTCAGATGGGTGGGGTGCTTGTTCCAGAGAAGCGGTAGCCTCTGGGATACATACTTGTCTCTCCAGCAGGTCCTATTTATACCACAGTCAAGGTTTAAGTCTTTAGAATGGTTAATTGTAATGCTGTGTGTTTTGTGTATCTGTCAGAATTATGACGTGTTCTTTTACTGAGGAACCTGAGGCTGAGCTCTCTCAACATAGGACTGGCAAGACCAGTCAGGAGGAGAAGGTTACCACACACACTATAGACCCAGTCTCACATAGTACCATCACAACCTCAAATCATACACATAAACACACAAAGACATACTCGGCGGCTCTGATCAAAAATCTACCAAAACAGCAGAGGCCACCAAAGCAGACACCCAAACAACCACCACCTCAGAACACAACACCTGCAACACATAGACCTCACAGTCAGAGTGTCAAACAGTCACAGCCCTTAAGGCCAAACACAATGCCAGACACACTAGTCATTGGTGACTCCATAGTCAGACACACTGACGTCCCGCTCACCAGAGTGAGTAAGGAGAAGGTCACAGTAAGCTGCCTGTCGGGCGCTAGAATCCGCCACATAACGCACGCACTCAGGTCTCTCAACAGCAGGTACAAATATGACTCAGTCATTGTCCACGCTGGTGTAAACGACCTGAGACGTACCTCCTTGGACTACATGAAAAGAGACATTGAGGAGCTCTCTGATTATGTAGCCCAGGCAGGTATGACCCTGACCTTGAGCAGTATCCTACCTTCACCAAGAATGATGCCACAATACACAGATAAGATGATCAGCTTTAACAATTGGCTTAAACTCTGGTGTCATTCAAAGGGGATCCAATGTCTGTCTGCCTGGGATGACATGCTGGACAAGCCACGCTGCTTCGCAAGGGACGGCTTGCACCTGTCACCCTGGGATTCCGGATATTGGCAAAGGCTCTTGCCATCCCCATAGTGCCTTTTTAGGCAAGGCTCAAATTCTAAACCTACCACCCTAGAACACAAAAAAGGAAAAAAACTAAGGGTAATGCTGCTCAATGCCAGAAGTCTAAATCTCAAAATGCACGCACTCGAGGCCCTTCTCAGTATGGAGAACATCGATGTCTGTGCAGTGACAGAAACCTGGTTCAAGGCTCCTGAGAGCACCCCAGCACTATCAGGTTTTACCTCTTATCATGCGTTCCGGCCCCAAAATCCGGACAATACCAAGAAAGGAGGGGGGGTATCCATATTCATCAAAGACACCCACACCTCAAGACTGGTGGCAACGCACGATGCATCGGAGACCATCCAGGTGCAATTAACCATAGGCAGGACTGCTCTGCAAATTGTAGCATGTTACAGGCCACCCTCACAAACTCAGGAACCTCACATGGCCTTCCTGAAAACACTAGAGGGATAAATGTATCACCAAACACCATCATACTAGGTGACTTCAATTACCCTAATATAGACTGGGAACACTACTCAAGCCCAAACACCCTAGCCCAAAAGTTCCTGGAATTCATAAACTCAAATGCCATGGAACAACTAGTCACCATCCCCACAAGAGGAGAAAACATACTTGATCTCATCATCACGAACATGGGAGCACAATGTTCAACACCGAAGTATACCCCTCACTGGTGAGATCAGATCACAAACTAATCTCGCTGGAGGTCCTCATCCCACCCCACCTGAAATAAAAAAGACCACAGTAAAGAACTTCTCGAAGCCGACTTCACACTTCTAAAGACTAGTGTGGTCTCCTTTAAGGCCCCGCGCCGACGGAAAACAGTACTCAAGCCGCTGAATCACTTACAAATGCCTTCTACCAGCACCTGCAGGACTGCATGGATAAGGCAATCCCAAGCAAAACAAAGACTCTTTGTACCAAAGGCAAGCGTCCACTCTGGTGGACCCCAGCCATAAACAAACTCTACAACAAAAGGAGGAAGCTACTACAAGATAGAGCAAAATCCTTAAAAGGTAAGACACCCTTGATCACTATAAGTAAAAACTAAGAGCTCTCATAAAATCATCCAAAGCAAATTTTGAGAGAAAAATAGCTAAAGACTCAAAAGACAATCATAAGGCCTTCTTTAGCTATGTTAGAAACCTGGGAGGAAACTCCCAGATATGCTCAGAACTAGTTCAAAATGATGTGAAGATTACTGATCCTACAGACATTGCCAACATACTGGCTGACAGGTTCAGTGCAAACTTCTCCCCAAAGGAGAGATATCTATACCAAGCGATTGCAGCCCCCAAACATCTCCAACGCCCAAGTGAGAACTGCTCTCTCCAAAGCAAAAAACACAGCATCCATGGGACCTGATGGTGTCCCCGGCTGTGTGCTCCACGAACTCAACGAGGAATTAAACCCACAGCTAGGACAGCTGTTTAATCATAGTCTTACCTCTGGATACGCACCCAGGGAGTGGCGCACTGCAACTGTGGTCCCACTTCACAAAGGCGGTGCCTCCACTGACCCTGGAAATTACCGGCCCATTAGCTTGACAAGCCTTATCTGCAAAGCCATGGAGAGGATCATAATGGACCTCATAAATAAAGACATAGGGAATTTGCAGACTTTGGATCCATCCCAGTTTGGCTTTGTCAAAGGCAGATCATGCCTTCTAAACTTGGTTGACTTTTTGAAACAGTCACCAAAGCCATTGATGAGGGAAAGGCAGTCCATACAGCCTACCTCGATCTGGCGAAGGCCTTTGATACAATACCCCACTCGGGTATCATTGAAAAACTCATCAGCTTAAATGTTAACCCATACATCACAAGATGGGTTGCAAACTGGCTGAGTGACAGAACCCACAGGGTCAGAGTTGCTGGCGCCATGTCAGACTCAAAGCCTGTCACAAGTGGTGTACCACAGGGCTCAGTCCTGGGCCCACTCTTGTTTGGCATCTACTTTTCCAAGTACAAGCAAACACAGGAGGGTTATGGCTGACAAAGTTTGCAGATGACTGCAAACTGGGCGCCATAGTAGAAAACACATCTGACACAGATATCCTTCAGAAGGGTCTCACAGAAACGGATAACTGGTGCCAGAGCCATGGCCTAAAGTTAAATGCCAAAAATGCATAGTCATACCCTTCGGGAAAAACAAGGTTACCCCTAGCTACCAAATAGGTGGCAATCCACTGAGTACAGAAGAAGTTATCAGGGACCTGGGGACCCAGGTTGATAGTAGTCTGTCATTCGACACCCATGTAGCTAAAGTAGTTAGGAAGACCTTCTACATTGCCCACCTTATCATGAAGGGATTCTCATCTAGATCAAGGGAGGTCATAGTCTCCCTATACTCATCACTCATCAGACCAATGATTGAGTACAATGCCCCATTCGGAATGTATCTGACCCGACACTTGCAGCAGCTGGAGAGGCCACAAAGTTCCTCACCAAAAGGATAAAGGGTCTCAAACATCTGTCCTATGCTGCCCGACTGAAAGAACTCCAGCTCTATTCAGTCGCTACCGCTTGCTCAGAGGTGACCTTTGCCTAACATACAAGGCCATGTCAAACCCAGATTTGATGAATATGCTTCACCTCAAAAATCTAGATCCGTCAGAGCCACAAGGCGGAGACTTAAACCTCGACACGGCTATTAATAGGACGTGCTGGAGGGATAGATTCATCACCCAAAGACTCCCTATGCTGTGGAATAAAATCCCGGTATATGTGAGGCAGAGCACCTCGCTGGCCTTGTTCAAGAGAAATCTTGACCAATGGATGGGAGATCGCAGATATACCCCAGGGATTACCTCAGTGTCACTGCTCAACAGAGGCACAGCAAAATAATGGGTATAGTTCCCCATACTAAAGGGGTGGCGTAAGCCACAAAACTATGGGCTAGGCTTGTAAATGCCCTCGGGCAGATAGCCTAGTATGAACCTATGAACCTAGGATGTTTCATTTGTAGGATATGCCTGGTTAGTTAGGTATTAAAGGGGGCATTGCACTTGATAGGTCTGAAGAATGCTGAATACAGTGGAACATTGACTTCCTTGGACTTAGATGCCTTACCTTTGTTTGTACGTTGCAAAACATAGAATGATTTCCTCACTAGTGTAGACATGGATGGTCAAAGGCTAGATTAATGTCTGTGTGTGCCCCCAAGTCCCTGACTACTGAGTCAAGTCTTAGGGATGTAGTATCAATATGACAGTCGCAAGGGCTGACTGACTTCCTGGGGGATACTGTTATGTATTTCTTGGCAAGTTAGTGTTAGTCCATGGCTCAGATGCCAGTTATTGGTCTGTGTTAGTCCTTTATGGGAGAACATCTGTGGCAGTGGTTCATTTGAGGTTGTGCACATAGTTTAAGAATGTCTTGTGGTTGTCTTTGGTCAAACTTAACTAAAAGGTGCAGTATACAAAGGAAAACTGATTTGACCATTACTTCCTTTATTTCCTGCCAGTACTTGGTTCTGCTAGCCGTTTCTGTTTGATTTCGACCTGTGAAATATTGTGTTACTACTTTCTGGTATTTGACATAGCATATCTTCCATTACCTACTTAGGCCACTAATTCTAGCAAAGTTCCCTAAAATCAATTTCTTATAGACGTCTCTCGACTTACTTGCTGACTATTTCAAGCATGGATCTACCATATGATTTGGGCTTTTTTCTCGACTTTGTCAGTCATTTGTGGAATTTAGCTGGGAGGAAGGGCTCAATGTCTGTGCTATACTATTTTACTGAATTACTCAGGTCTTCTCCTTACTGATGATAATGAGTGTGTGTTGCAGAACATATTCACAAGGTTTGTTTGTTTGTCTTTTTGGCTTTTCCCGATAAGGGGTCGCCACAGCGTAACTCTGGTCTGCTAATGATTGGCAGTAGATTTTTATGGTGCCGATTTGCCAGCCCGACGCCCAACCTTCAGTGAAGGCACGGCCATTCACTCATGTCTTTCAGAGGCCACTCGACCGCGGGGAGGACATGCAGACTCCACACAGAAGGCACTCCCCACACACTAGCTGAGAATCGAACAGGAGAACCTCTTGCTGTGAGGCAACAACGCAACCGCTGTACCACCGCGGCAATAACGTGAATGCCTATATTATGTGCAGCAATTATCACCTGTGTCTGAGCATGCATAGCTTTGCACGTCATTATCACAGTTCTGTAACAATATAGCACTGAGTCATTATCACTTTTCAGGCAAACTGTCAGCAGTTGTCACTGTTTTTCACATAAGTAGAAGTATTGATAGTTGCAACATAGCAAAAAAAACTGTTCCTGTATGTTGTACACATGTACAGATATCAGAGTTTGTTTCGGACTTAAATTATGGAAATTGGTATTTTTTTTTCATATTTTGATAAATAACTTTGCAAGGGAGCATCTGACTGGGCTAAGTAATACCTCATTTTTGAAGACAGTATTCATACTTTCAACATGGTGAAAGAACTGTGCATGTACGTTATACACATGTACAGATCTCAAAGTTTGTTTCGGACCTAGGTTATGGAAATTATGATTTTTTTTCATATTTTGGTAAATACCTTTGGAAGGGAGCATGTCAGTGTGCGAAGTAATACCTCATTTTGAAGACAGTGTTACTCTTTACAACATGGTACAAGAACTGTGTCTGTGCACTGTACACATGTACAGATATCACAGTTTGTTCAGTTTTATAGGATTATGAAAATTTATACATTTCCAATACTTCTCATTATTATGCCCATATCTTTGCAGGGGAGCATGGTGATGACACAAATAATGCATCATTTTGAAGCTGACATTGAGCTGCACAACTTCTACACTGATATGTTGCCTCTGTCTGTTGCAGGTGATGAGATATTATGCTTTGTTTATTTATCAGTTATGAGAAGTATTATATTAAGCATATTTCTGTGAATATCTCCGTAAAGGAGCATCACACAGTAATGGTTAATGTATCATTTTAATGCTGACATTCATACTAACAAATTAAATCCAAACTGTATGGGTCTACATGGTACATTGACCAAGATATTGTGCTTTGCTTTTCCAAAAAGGTAAAAAATATGCACAATATCAGCATTCCTTGCCAAATATTTAATAATGACTTTGATGCACACTATCAACATTTACGCTGTTGGAAAGGTCAGTGTCTGCTGAACAACTTTCACATTTACATTTTTAGTCTAGCTCTTATAGTTAGTTATGAACATTTGTTTTCTGTATGGTATTACAAATGGATTTTCTGAAAATGAGCTCAGGCTGCACTGTTGTTCCTTGGGTGGAATTAAGCAGGCAGCTTTTTCTGAGCTGCTCCGGAGTGAATGAGTTAAACTAAAAAGTACTTCTGTAGCTGTAGACCGACTGCCGTCAGACTACCAAATAATGGCCGCAGAAGTCAAAGACTTCCTTGTGTCCATACTAATTAATAGGTCCATAGCAGAAAGATACCGTCCCATCACTGTGGAATACATTTATTTTGTTTTTATTTTGTATGTTATTTTGTATGTCTTTTAGTATTTTATTAAATTGTTCTGCCTATAGAGTGTTGTTTCTTTATTTTACTTATATTGTAGAGTAAATCCTACATCATAACACTGCACAAAGGCAGCACACCTACAGAGTTTAATATCTGCAGACCAATAGCGATTCTCTCCCCACTTTGCAAAATATTAGACAAATACATCCATATGCAGCTGATGCAATACCTAACCTCAAATAACCTACTCACAGAAACAGCATGGCTGTAGGCCCCTGCACAGCAGCAGTACTGCTCTACTGCATTTTACCAATATAATAAAACAGTGTAGTCCGTCATGTTCTTAGACTTGTCAAAGGCATTTGATACTGTCTTGCACCACCAACCGCTTGTTCAACTCTCTTCAATAGGACTTTCACAGTGCTCCTTGTTGTGGTTTCTAGTTACCTGTTTGGAAGGCAACAAACAAACCTACTTATCCTTTCAACCAGTTGCTACAGGTGTCCCTCAGGGCTCTGCCCTGGGCCGTCTGCTATTTAATGCATTTATTAAAGACCTCCACACCTACCCTCACCATGCTGGTTTAGTTCAGTATGCAGATGACTTACCATTAATATGTGTGGTCTCAACATAAATAAGCTCCAAGACATTACCGAAAAATCTTTCTCCTCTGTAGAAACCTGGCTCAAAGAATCAAACCTCCTACTAAACCCCAAGAAAACTAAGTTAATGCTTTTTACCTCAAAATTGTCAAAATTAAAAGGAACCTTTTACCATAAAGCCAGAAAATAATACCATCATTGAAACTGTTACTCACAGTAAACTTCTAGGCTTTCTAATAGATGACAGTCTCAAAATAAGACCATAATAAACTGCACATCATTAAATCTATACTCCAGAAACAAGGCTCCTTTTATAGGATTAAGGGATTCCTTGCAGATACTGCAAGAAAATCTCTAGCCACTGCTTTCTTATTGCCAATTCTCTTTCGGTATTGTTTAAGATGGTTAGGACAGGAACAGCATATAAGAAAGAAACTCGCCCCCTGCTGCAATAAAATAGCTAATTTGCCATCAGTCTCCCTCATAGCTTAAAGCAAATAAACTGGCTTGAACTGCACAGTTAGCTAACATACTCACAACTAACTACAGCACAGAAACTCGTTCATCATCCAGAAAAATGCCCTGCACTACAAAACGTATTACTGCCCTACTGTCTAGCAAGGGACCTCTGTTTTAGTAACAAATTCTATTACTTATGGGTAAGTCACGTGATGTTGCAGGAGACTCGCTCTACTCCCAGGACGTTGCTAAACTCTGGAATAGCATCCCCACAGAAATAAACTCTCTGACAAACTCAGTAATTTTAAATCACTGCTTAAATAATATCCTAACCAATCGTGGTCCTGCACATGCTCCTCACAAGTTTAGAACACTGTATTCACCTTACAATACACTCCAAATATTCTACTTAAACAGAATACTCTCAACCTCTCACTGAAATAACAAAACTGTTTTTGTACATAACTGCTGCCTGTACAATCTAATAACTTGCATGTGGGCTTTCTCTTTAATAACTTCCACCTCTGTAAAATCCTAGAATGTAAGAATGTAACGACTATGTGTTTAACTGGAACTTAGTCTAATGTAATGTAAGCAAATGGAGCTTTTCTCCCTGGGCGTCCACTGAAAATGGGTATTTCCCAGTCAGACTCCTGGTAAACAAAGACAAATAATGAATAAAATAAATTGATATTGACAACACTCCCCTAAGAGTCGACCCAGAGACACATTTAGACAGTACTCTAACCTTTGACCATCGCATATCTGGAGTAGTGATGAATTTATTCTGTGTAGTGCAGCTTGTAAACAAAGGTATGGCGTCTAGGTCCAGGGAGGTCATTGTTCCATTGTTTTCAACATTCATGAGATCTGTCATTGAGTACAATGCCCCCTGTGGTATATACCTAACCAAGCAACAACTGGAACATCCACAAAAGTTCTGACTAAAAGAATACAGGGTGTAAGTGACATGTCCTTTGCAGATTGCCTCATAGCCCTATCCCTGTAATTCTGTGGCCTTCAGGCTGTTAAGGGGAGGTCTAAATGTGGCATACAAGACACTTTCAGATTCCACTCTGATGGATCTCATGCATATCCAGAAAATAAACAGCACCAAAATTATTTGTTCAAAAGACTTAAACATTGCTTGTGATATAAATTGTCCCCCTCTACTCGACACTCATTAGATTCATTATAGAGTACAATGCCCCTTTTGGAATGTACCTCACAAGACATCTGCAGCAACTGGAAAGGCCACAGAAGTACCTCAGAAAGAGGATTACTGTCCTCAAACAGATGCCTTACACTGACCGTCTCAAAAAACTCCAGCTTTACTCTGTAGCATATCGCCTACTCTGAGGTGATCTCTGCCTAACATATAAAGATATGTCAAACCCAGAGCTGTTGGACATGCTACACCTAAAGAAATCCCAATCCCTCCAAGCTACACGCTCTAGGGACCTAAACCTTATCACCACAATAAACAGGACATGCTGGAGGGATAGATTCCTGTCCCAGAGACGTCCCATACTCTGGAACAAGCTACCGATTTATGTCAAGCAAAGTTCCTCATTAGCACTCTTCAAGAAAAATCTTGATGAGTGGATAGGAAATAGGAAATACACCCCGGGGATCACTTCTGTGGCTCTGCTCAACAGGAGCACAGGAAAATAACTTTCTTGGGTGGCGTAAGCCAGGGAACCTTGTTGGCTAGGCTTACTTAGGCCCTTGGGCCGATAGCCTAGTGCTTACCTATGAACCTAAATGCTTGCTGCTGGAGAGACAGGTATGTATCCCAGAGACTACCCCTTTTCTAGAACAGGCTCTCCATCCATGTGAAGCATTGCTCCTCCCTAACCCAATTCAAGTCTAACTTTGACAGTTGGATGGGGAACAGGAAATTCATCCCGGGTTTGGCACTTGTGTATTTAAGACACAGGCAGCCTGTAAATGCTTCATTTCCCAGGCCCCTGCTTCTAAATGTTTCATCTCCTCCTAGGCCCCTGCTTACACTTATCAAGGGTTTCAGAACTTGTCAGAGATTTAGAATGCATGGCTAAACTTAAAAAGGTCCTAGTGGCCATTAATCTAGTGCACAACTATGAACATGTGAGTGGGGTAATAGAGTGGCCAAGAAAGAGATAACCTTGATGGTCAAAGGGGTGACCTGAGCAAAAAAAAAATTGTATGAACCATTAAGACCATTGATTGCTAACTCTGATAAGAATATACTTAATTACCTGTGCAGTAAATACAGAACATTAATTTAGTTACTTGCATATGAACATTAATATTAGTGCTGCTACTTGAATAAGCATTTCCAATTAGAATTGCAGTGATTGACTTGCTTTAGTATATGAACCTTCTTGGGTCTGAAGTTAAAGATCCAGTTGGGAGAATAAAAATCAATTAAAGATCAAACTTGCACTCTTGGTGCAAAAGTTGTAGTAAACGGTTATCACTTTTAGATGCATTTGTATTTTACACTAACTTTACAACCTTGTATGTTTTAGATGATGGCGTTGCAATTTATTTTGTAAAAGACAAAGATTATAGTATGTCTTTTGATGTTATAGGTGCACTTGTTTACTCTTGTCTCTTTATACAGACACACAAAATAAAGTAACAGCAGACTTCCATACATTAGCAAATCATTCCGTGTAATTAGAGTTAAGCCATTTTAATTCACAGAATAAGGCATTACACCTGCAGCACATAGTTGACAATATGCTTCACTTAATAGTTTATTCACTAATCTAGGTAATGAGGGTTATCACAGTGTAGAGTGATGGGTACTTCATTTTACTCAACAGTCCATAATAAGCAGATTGTTTACTTCATTGAAAGTGTTCAATGCTGTTTTAAGTAAACAAGTAGTGTAGCAGGTTGTCAAGCATCCACTTTACTCACCTTAAGTAATAGGGTAACCCCATCAGTTGACTTGCACTTGATTGCGCACCTGATACTGTTTAATTTATCAGTGTTAGTACTTTTTCTAAAAGTTAATTTATATATTTAATGGAAAACCATACACCCCTGGAGTAAATAATTACAGCCTCATTATATTTATTTCTGAGGATCTCCGTCAGAAATCTCTTATTTCCTGGAACAGAATAAAAGATTGTGATACCAAAAATTCCTCGACACTGTCAACATTTAAACAGCACATTCATTTTTCATTAAATTCAGCTACTAAGACTTCATTTGAAATAATTAATTACCTATTGAGCATAATCGGCAATCTCTGCTATATGTCCTCCTGGATTTACATTCCACCCCAAATGATTCAGCATTTAGATTTAGCCATCCATCCTCAACCCCTTTTCCCATTTTGCACATGGGGTCAGGGTGTTACTTCCGCAAAGCAATCATCTTGAGCCAAGGCATTTAGATAGCTTATTAATAATGTGCCCTGTCCCATAACTTTTATACTACCTTATGCTTCCCCATAATTCAGCATCCCACTTTCATGTATACCTTACTTCAGTAAATCCTTGATGCAGTATGTAGATAATATTAGAAAAATATTATCTCATACTGAGTTGTAGTTAATAAGTATGTGAACTGGAAAATTGTGTTACCTTTCTTGTATGTAGTCAGTTCCTCTGGAGTTTTCTCACTTTGAAAGCAGACGTCTGGCTTTGCTGCATTCTACATGTAAAGATAGAGAACTGCTCTTCTCAAATGACCACATCTACATTTTGTCCGGGCTGCTCTTCATTTCCCAAATGACCACATCTACATTTTGTCCAGGCTGCTCTTCCCAAATGACCACGTCTACATTTTGTCTGGGCTGCTCTTCATTTCCCGAATGACCACATCTACATTTTTGTCCGGGCTGCTCTTCCCAAATGACCACATCTACATTTTGTTCAGGCTGCTTTTCATTTCCCAAATGACCACATCTACATTTTGTTCAGGCTGCTTTTCATTTCCCAAATGACCACATCTACATTTTGTTCGGGCTGCTCTTCCCAAATGACCACATCTACATTTTGTCCAGGCTGCTCATTTCCCGAATGACCACATCTGCATTTTGTCCGGGCTGCTCTTCGTTTCCCAAATAACCACATCTACATTTTGTCCGGGCTGCTCTTCATCAGTAAAACCTCCATGATTTTGTATCGTTTAACTATTACTCTCCTTTTAAGGCTCATATACAGTGGCTCCACTTGCCTCTTAGAGATTATAGTCTTACAACAGAGTTCCACATGTCTTGTGTAGTGTAACAGAGAAGTTTGACTCCTAATGGAGTGAAAATCTTGAAAAAAAAAAAAAAAAAGTTGCAAGTGACATGCTGAACTTTAGTTTCCTTACACTGCATTTATGCTTAGCTGCCACAAATTTGGCTAATTTTCAGCTTGTTTAAACTAAAAGTCGTTTAAAAAAAACTGCAAATTCTGCCAGATCTCCAGAGGAAAGAGAAGCTTTGATCCATTAGTGAAAATGTCTGAAATGTCACGAATGCATGACATTGCCTGGCTGCAACTAAAAAAAAATGCGCTTTCTTGGTTTTGATTTGTCTACAAGCCAGTTCATGCTGCCAACTAAGCTTTCATGAGTGAAACACAGTCTTTCTCCACTCCTTTATCCAGGATGCCAGTTGCTCGGGTATTCTTTCTGTGAGACTTATCTTGAGCAGTTTGCTTGTCTTCAGGCACTTCTGACTTTGCTGCAAACCAACAAATTGTTCACTCAACTACTTGTTCTCCTGTTGCAAGTCCATAGTAACATCTGAATCATTTAGTATTTTGTCAACGTAACTGTTTTGAATGCTTTGTACTTGAAATCATTTAGTTTGTGATTTGAATTTAAGCCAAGATTCTCTGTAGCATTGCTTTTGAAATATCAGTAGACTTCAGTACACTCAAACTTTTTTTCAGGACAGCTGCTTTCTTTTATCTATTTATATTGTGGTCAACTAATACCATCATAACCAACCACCTTTTTCCCATTTTTTTACATGGGGTCAGAGTGTTGCATCAACTGTTCCCACCTCTCTTGATCCAGTGCCACCCTACTGTCATCTTCAGCAGTCATGTGTGACTATCAAAGGTCTGCTGTCATGCAGTCCTTTATTTCTTCGCAGGACTTTTTTGTTTCCTGTTGCCTTCTTCCTGCCCCTGCCAAAATTTCTTCATCAAATTATCTGCTTTCATGCACTTGTGCCCATCCACCATAATCTGTTGTCTTTGACCTTCTCTGCAATTGGAGCTACTTTGGTTTCTACTCTGATATCATAATTTTTTCATCTGTCCCACAGTGTGCTTCCTACCACCCATCTCCGGTACTTATTTTCCATCAATTCTGTATTCCTCAACTGCTTCGCCTTCGCTGCCCATGTTTCTGGTCTATGTAGAAGTACTGATTGCACTAATGTTTTCAGCTTTGTTTGGCATTCTTGTATCGCACAGTATCTCTCACACTATGTGCCAGTTGGCTGGAGCCTGTCTGATTCTAATTTTGATCTCTTCATTCAGACTTCACTTTTCTGCAGCCACCCCTCCCAAGTATCTGAAAATAGTAATCTGTTCCACTATTTTCTATTCTGCATCAGTTTTCAGCTTCCTCTGATTCCCCCATATGCTGCTATGAAGCTAAATGCTAGAAGTCTAAACCTCAAAATGCACTCTCTCGAGTGGAGAACATCGATACCTGTGCTGTAACTGAGACCTGTGAAATAAAAAACCCCAATGGAAGCTGCAACAGGCGTGATGAAATAAATCCAATAACCAAGCGATAGCTGTAAAAGCTGTTATGTTAGCACTTTATTAAACAAGAACTTTCGGTAGGTTAATAACCCACCTTCCTCAGACAAAACAGTTGCTAAGAAGTAATAGGGAGTTTAAATACACTTGTCCCTCCCATTTAATCAAGATTTAATTGATTTCCATATTCAATTAAAAAAATTCCCTTTTTACCATTTGTGTGCATTACAAATAAAAACAATTTTTTATGTATTAATAAAAGCACTTCTGTTAAAAACACATTGTTTAAAAACATGCTTTAAGAATGATCTTTACGTACAAGTTATTAAAACTATTTATCTTATTATTTAAATAATATAATATACAATAATCCAACCCCTTATAGAAATGCAGAATTGTTTCTGCTAGAATTACAATTATATGAACCAGTACATTTGATAAAGTGATCACAGCCTGTGATCACTTTATCAAATGTACTGGTTCATATAATTGTAATTCTAGCAGAAACAATTCTGCATTTCTATAAGGGGTTGGATTATTGTATATTATATTATTTAAATAATAAGATAAATAGTTTTAATAACTTGTACGTAAAGATCATTCTTAAAGCATGTTTTTAAACAATGTGTTTTTAACAGAAGTGCTTTTATTAATACATAAAAAATTGTTTTTATTTGTAATGCACACAAATGGTAAAAAGGGAATTTTTTTAATTGAATATGGAAATCAATTAAATCTTGATTAACTGGGAGGGACAAGTGTATTTAAACTCCCTATTACTTCTTAGCAACTGTTTTGTCTGAGGAAGGTGGGTTATTAACCTACCGAAAGTTCTTGTTTAATAAAGTGCTAACATAACAGCTTTTACAGCTATCGCTTGGTTATTGGATTTATTTCATCACGCCTGTTGCAGCTTCCATCGGGGTTTTTTATTTCACAAGTTTGTCTGGCAGTTTTCGTGTACTGTAACTGAGACCTGGTTCAAGGCTCCAGAGAGCACCCCTGTAGTACAAGGCTACAACTCTTACCACACTTTTCGGCCACCAAACCATGACCGAAATACTAAAGGTGGAGGAGTGTCCATATTCACACCTCCAGGCTAGTTACCCAACACAATACATCTGAAATTCTCCAGGTGCAACTAACACTAGGTAAGACTGCAATCCAAATTGTAGCTTGCTACAGATCCCCCACCATGCCCCAAGATTCTCACCACACCTTTCTAAACATACTGTAAAATATTAAGATACAACCAAACACCCTAATACCGGGTGATTTCAACTACCCTGCCATTAACTGGGAAAACTACTCTGGTACCAACACCTTTTCCCAACGCTTCTTGGAATTTATAAATTTCAACGCCCTGGATCAACTAATCCATTGTCCCACCAGAGCCTCCAATGTCCTAGACCTGGTCCTTACCAACATTGGGAGATAGATGCCCCACACCAGTGATCACCCCCTCATTGGTCAGGTCTGTCAATAAGCAAATCACACTTGACATCCACATCCCACTCCACCCCCCAGTAAGGAAACCTCCGTAAAAAACTTCTCCAAAGCCAACTTCATGCTACTCAAGTCAGAAGTGACAAACTTCATGACACCCATGCAGACTGGATCTGAAAGTTCAACTGCTGAATTCTACACTAAGGCACTGTATGAGCACATCCACTCGTGCATGAATCGTGCCATCCCAAATAGAACCAAGGCGTTCTCCTCCAAAAAAAGGAAGCCAATCTTGTGGTCCCCTGCCATAAACAAACTATACAACAGAAGGAAGAAACTGTTGCAGAAAAGAGGAAAATCCTACGATGCAAAAAACTCCCTTACCAGCCTCAGTGAGAAGCTGAGATCCCTCTCAAAATCCTCCAAAGCTAGTTATGAAAATAAAATTGCCAAAGATTCCAAAGACAACCACAAGGCATTCTATAGTTATGTCAAGAATCTAAATGGCAATTCTCAGGTCTGCTCTGAGCTACAACAGAATGGCATTGAATATACTGATCACAAGGATATTGCCAATATCCTGGCAGATCGATTTAGTGCCATCTTCACCTCCCTCTCACCCCCTAAAGGACCCATCTCAGTACCAAAAGATTGCCAAATTCCGGTAATCATGGCCACACAGGTAGAAACTGCACTGTCCAAAGCTGAGAATACAGCATCCATGGGACTAGATGACATCCTGGGCTGTGTACTGCATGAACTACAAAATGAACTGGCACTTCACCTAAGTGTCATGTTTAATCATAGCTTCACCTCAGGCTTCGTGCCCACTGAGTGACACACATCTACCTTTATCCCTCTCCACAAGGGGGGATCCACCTTGGATCCCAGGAACTACATTCCCATCAGTCTGACAAGCCTGATCTGCCAGGGCATGGAACACATTATCATGGAACTTATAACCAAAGACATTGGCAATCTTCAAACACTGGACCCCACCCAGTTTGGGTGCGTGAAGGGCCGATCTTGTCTCCTGAACCTGATTGACTTCTTAGAATCAGTATCCAGAGCTATGGACAAGGGTAAGGCGGTCACACAGCCTATCTGGACCTCGCCAAGGCCTTCAACACCATCCACTACTCTGGAACCATAGATAAACTTACTAAGCTGGGCATAAATCCATATGTCACTTGATGGGTTGCCAACTGGCTTACTGACAGAACCCAGACTGTAAAAGTAGCCAACTCCAAATCCATCTCCAGACAAGTAACAAGTGGAGTACCTCAGGGTTCAGTCCTGGGACTGCTCTTGTTTGGCATCTACTTCAGTGAAGTACAGACGAACACTAAGGGACTCTGGCTATCAAAGTTCACGATGACTGCAAACTGGGAGCCATTATTGAATCCCCAAATGATGTGGGTATTCTACAAAAGGGCCTTACAGAAACAGATGCTTGGTGCCAGAGCCATGGGCTCAAGCTTAATGCCAAGAAATGTATAGTTATCCCCGTTGGAAAAAAACATGTACCCATGAATTACCACATAGGTGACAGTACACTAAACACTGAAAGTGTGATATGAGACTTGGGGACACAGCTGGACAGTGGTCTCACCTTTGATAACCACATTGCCACAACAGTCAGGAAATCCTGTGTGGCACACCTCATCATTAAGGTCTTTTCATCCAGAAAAAAAGAGGTCATTGTCCCACTGTACTCATCCGTCATTAGACCCATTATAGAGTACAACGCCCCGTTTGGTATGTACCTCACAAAACATCTGCAAAAGCTGGAAAGGCCACAGAAATACCTCACTAAAAGAATCACAGGCCTAAAGCAGATACCCTATGCTGACCGTCTAAAAAAAAAACTCCAGCTATCCTGTTTGGCATATCGTCTACTCAGAGGCAATCTCTGCTTAACATACAAGGCGATGTCAAACCCTGAGCTGTTGGACATGCTCCACTTAAAGCAATCCCAATCCCTCAGAGCCACACGCTCCAGGGATCTAACCCTTGTCATCACAATGAACAAAACATGCTTGTTTCCCACCCAAAAGTCTCTTGTATGTTTGGTTTACCTAAACTGCATAAAGATCTACATGACCCCCCCCAATGAGACCCATTGTAGACGCCCGTGGTTCTGCCATACAACCCATAGCAAAGTTTTTAGACACCAGATTAAAGAAGTTTGTATCTGAAGAGAAAAGTATCTGTAGAGACTCGTGGGATTTTCTACAAATAATAAATCAATTGGATTATAGCGAAGGTGGTTATTTTATTACTATAGATGTGAAAGACCTCTATACTGTTATACCCCATGAGATAGGGGTAGAATGGTTTTGTGAGTATCTTTTGGAAAAGAATGTACCACAGGTAAAAATTAATAATTTTGAGCATCTGTTAAGTATTGTTTTGCATAACAACTTTATTCTATTTGATGGAGTGTACTATGTGCAAACGGAAGGTGTCTCAATTGGTTCATCTTGTGGTGGGACATATGCTAACATCGTAATGTTACAGTGGGAGAAAAAAAATTTATTTAATTCAAATTATTTCTCCCACTGTATATGTTATACAATATTTTTGGATGATCTTTTTATGTACTGGGAGGGGCCAGGTGAGATTATTCCTGAGTTTTTAGAATATTTGAATGGGTGTACCCCTTTTCTTAGATTCACACATACTGTTGGAGTTGATGAAATACTATACCTAGATGCGAGGCTAATAAAAGATAAAGTATCTAAGGTATTTAAAGCTAAAATTTATCGAAAACCAACATATTAAAACGGCTTTTTACATTTTAGCAGCTGCCATCCATTTAAGCAAAAGAAAGCTGTGTTAAAAGGTCAGTATGCAAGGGCTGCACAAATGGTATCTGAATTTGAAAGTTTCCAGATGAATGTGATCGTCTGAAAGACATGTTTCAGAAGACGGGATATCCCAATTCACTAATAAGTGGCGTGATGTTAGAAGTGGTAAATAAAAGAGAGAGGGGGCATTTTAAGCCATTACTAGATCAAAAACAGCACGAAGAAATAGAAGGGAATGACAGGGAGGTCATAACTAGCATAAGTATACAATCACAGACTCAAGAAATAGGTCAAAATACTGAGACATCTGAGGAGAAGAAATTCAATAGTGCATTCATCACAATTTTTAATAAAAGTGGTAAGAATGTAGCTGACATCCTATTTAAAAATTGGGTGGAATTAACTAATAATAGGGACACCAGAAATATAGTAGGTGAACTACCTACTATTGTATATAAAAAAAGGCAGAAATATAAAAATGTTGTAGAAAATACAAATGTGAACCAACAAAATGGCTACATGAAAAAATGTGGGACCTGTAATTATTGTTGTTACATCTATGAGGGTAGTTCATTTAACATCAACAATACCATAGTGAAGATTACCAGTAAAGGAACATGCACAACAGAGAAAGTAGTATATTGCGCAGTTTGCACAAAATGCCCATGTTTTTATATAGGCAAAACAGAGCAGAAATTAAAAAGTAGAATTTACGAACATGTAAGAGATTTAAGGAACAAGAAAGAAACAAATGCCTTAGCCAGACATAACATTGAATATCCTGACCATACTTTTAAATTTGGTATTTTGGAGACAATAAAACCAGATACAAGGGGTGGGCCGTGATCATTAATATTAGAAAAACAAGAATCCCTATGGCAATTAAGGATGAATTCCCTGCAATGGCCAGGATTAAATGACAGTTTCTCACTTGCATGTTTTTTAAAACTAAAAGCTCTGGAAAGATGAAAATTACTGAGAAATGTTTTAAGTATATTATATTTTAAAAATAAAATTTAAATAGTTGTTTTAGTGAATGTTTTATGGAATGTATTGTATTTTAGAGAGGAGATAAAGTTTATTTATTGTTTAAGATATATTTTACTAGCAGTGTAGTAAAAAAAGGGGGGGCGTGGTTTTTAGGATTGATTGTATGCCTATTTAGTATTTAAATGAAGTGTGTTTTACTGACTGCCTGTTTAGTATTTAAATGAAGTGTGTTTTACTTACTGAATTACTTTGAAGAAGTTCCTGACTGAGCAGGGACGAAAGCTTGTGCATATACTTTGTGTGGAATAAATTATAGGTTCATAGGTAGGTACTAGGTTATTGGCCCTAGGGCCTATATAAGCCTAGCCAAAAAATGTACCCTGGCTTTCGCCACCCAAGAAAGTTATTTTCCTGTGCCCCTGTCGAGCAGAGCCACAGAAGTGATCCCTGGGGTGAATTTCCCATTTCCCATCCAATCAAAATTTTTCTTGAAGAGTGCTAATGAGGAGCTCTGTTTGACATGGGTAGTCTGTTCCAGAGTATGGGAAGTCTCTGGGACAGAAATCTATCCCTCCAGCATGTTCTGTTTATTATGGTGACAAGGTTTAGGTCCCTAGAGCGTGTAGCTCGGAGGGATTGGGATCTCTTTAAGTGGAGCATGTCCAACAGCTCTGGGTTTGACATAGCTTTGTATGTTGGGCAGAGATTGCCCCTGAGTAGGCGATATGCGATGGAGCAAAGCTGTAGTTTTTTGAGACGGTCTGTGTAGGGCATCTGTTTGAGGCCAGTAATCCTCTTTGTGAGGTATTTCTGTGGTCTTTCCAGTTGTTGTAGATGTCTTCTGAGGTACATAACAAAAGGGGCATTGTACTCTATAATGGGTCTAATGAGTGATGAGTAAAGGGGAACAATGACCTCTTTTTTTCTGGATGAGAATCCTTTTGTGATGAGATGAGCCACGTAGAAGGATTTCCTGACCACTGTGGCGATGTGATTATCAAAGGAGAGACTACTGTGTCCCAAGGTCTCTTATCACATTTTTGGCATTAAGTAGACTACCAGCTATGTGGTAGTTCATGGGTACAGAGTTTTTACCAAAGGGGATGACAATACACTTTTTGGCATTGAGCTTTAGGCCATGGCTTTGACACCAGGTATCTTTCTCAGTGAGGCCCTTTTGTAGTTTGTCCACATCGTTAGGAGTTTCGATTATGGCTCCTAGTTTGCAGTCATCTGCAAACTTTGTTAGCCAAAGACCTTCTGTGTTAGCCTGCACTTCAGAGAAGTAGATATTGTTTGTACTTTGAATCTACTGGTGATATTATCCTTGTTTTTACTGCATCAGCTACTCTCCAGCTCCGTGTGTGCCATTTTTTGTTCATGAATGAACAAAACATGCTGGCAGGATAGATTCCTGACCCAGAGACTCCCCATACTCTGGAATAGACTGCCCATACATGTCAAGCAGAGCGCCTCCTTGGCCCTCTTCAAAAGGAACCTTGACGATTGGATAGAAGATAGGGAATTCACCCCGGGGATCATGTCAGTCACCCTGCTAGATAGGGGTTCAGGGAAGTAAATGTTGTGGGAAGAAATATCCAGGGAACTGTTATGGCTAGGCTTGTATAGGACCTAGGGCTGATAGCCTAGTACCAACCTATGACAGCCTGCCCTCTTTGTACTCTGTTTCATCATGTGTACCTTCAGTTTTGCAGTCCATTCCCCTACCAAGTTCCTGTTCATGTCTTCTTGCAATGTCACATCATCTGCATACAGCAACTTTGTTGATCTGTACCCCTCAACCCGTTTGCTAATGTAGTTCATCACCAATATGAACAGCAGTGACCTTAGAGCTTAGTTGTCATGCACCCCAACCCCACTCCTACTGGGAATCCCTCTGTGAGTTCAAACATTGTGTGATGTTCATCATATTGATCACTGCTGCAATAGGTTTAGCTATATGGGTTGTATCTTGCCAAAGCTATCATTAACAGAAAGCCAGCTTCCAGAGTTTCAAGGTACCTTCCAAATGCCCAAACTATCAAGTAGTTCAAGCCGAGCTGACTAAAAGACAAGTTTTTTAGGTGCAAAGCCCTTTGGAGCTTTACTGCAACCTAAGAACACACTCCTGAGGCTTTCAAAGATCAACAGTCATCTTCTGCTTTCCTTGGACGCGCAGATAAGTTCCCTTTGGAGGAAAAACTTCCAGTTTTTAAATTTTATTGATGTTTTACTACTTTCCCTTTCAGAAAAGTTACTTTAAAACTAAGAGTGTTGTGCTTTAATAGACTGTCTTGAGACTGTAATGCACTTTTAAATGGCATACTCTTTTTTTCTGTCAGTTTGAAAGTACTGTAAAGTAACTGAAAACATTTTTTTCTGTGGAAAAAAATGTGCTGATTTTTCCTTTGTGGGGGCTGGCATAGTGCTTTTTCCTTTTTTTTTTTTTTTTTTTTTCCTGTCATAAAGTTAACTTTTGTTGATCAGTAGTGTTTATTGGCAACTGCTGCTTGTCTTCCCCAGGAAAGAGGCACCATTTTCGTCTTAACCGTAGACCAGAACACCAGTCACATGGTCAATGCTTCTTCCAGCCACAAAAAGAAAAACTTAAGCATGGCTCAGGGTTTAATTCAGACTATTGATCCTTCTTGTAAGGTAGTTTCTGGTAAAGAAATATTCTGAATCTGAACAGGAAGATGGCAGGGAATGATACAGTTCTTTTCTTGTAGTTTGCAAAAAGGCAATGCTACAGGAGATGCATTTTGATAAAAATTAGCAGTTGAATTTGACAAAGTAATGGTTTTGGGCGGTACATTCAGCAGACTGTTAGGGACAAAGGAAAAGTAAAATAATACTGATTGCAAGAGAGGGCTGCAGTAGTGATAGAAGAAGAAAATCTGCAGTAATAGTAGATTTGGTGTAGGAAGGAGTTATTGGCAAGGGAGGATGATTACACTGGTTTGTATTCACACTCCACCTAAAAGAACTCTTAATAGAGCTTAAACACATTTGGGGATGAATAATAATATGCTTTCAACAGGGAATATTAATTTGAACGGGACTAAAATCTCATTTGCAGTAGTGAGAATGCATTAGCGGTGCCTAGAATGGAAAATGTAACAAAAGGGAGAAGGTATATGAAGACGTATGAAAATGTTTTGCATGGAAGATGTGAATTCAGTTGCAGGAACTCAAGACAGGATTTACATATTCCCCAAGGTACAATAATTGGGCTAGACTGAATAGAAATTACATTTCACGTGAGCATGTGTATTGAATTGAAAGCTTCAAGATCTGTCCGATAACTATATCAGATTATGCGCCAATAAAAAACTAAGATAATGATGCAGTGTAGTGATGTAGAAATGAAACACTGGCACTTTCCTAGTTATTCATTAAAGAGAGAAGAATTTAAGGAATGGGCAGTGAGTATGACTTGAGAATTAATAGGGAAGATAGAAGCTATTTCAGATGGGATGTCTAGTGAGTAAGAGATAATGAAAAAGAAATATAAAAGTATGGTAGAAGTAAGACATAAAGGGATAAAAAAAGAAATGAGAATTATTTAGAGGGGTTGACAGGTTAAAGTAGTTGCATGCTGCTAAAGCAAAAGTAAGGGAATATTTGGGCAATGTGCACGAGTTTAGAAAAGTTGCTGTTTGCTTTAACTCTTTTCGGTTACTACTGTGGTGCACAAATACTAGAAGCACAGTGACGTAGACAACAGAAAGAAGAAAAAGTTGTAGCCAAACATAGATAGCCTTTGACAAGAAAAGTAGCTATAGAGATCCACTAGCGGTGTTAGAAACATTTTATGAAAACGTGTTTAAAGCTCGTGAACACAGAAAACAGGAAAAGCCACAAATGGAGATAGTTACACAAGGC
This sequence comes from Protopterus annectens, assembly GCF_019279795.1. Lineage (NCBI taxonomy): Eukaryota > Metazoa > Chordata > Ceratodontiformes > Protopteridae > Protopterus > Protopterus annectens. The sequence goes on from NC_056745.1 coordinate 300,871,309, forward strand.
TTGCCCATTTCAAGCCCAGAGGAAAATGAGGCTCAACAATTAATAGCTAAGATAGGTAGATATGAGATAAAAATAGTCCTGTATAATCTGTCAACAGGGATGTCTCCAGGAACAGCCAGTATTCCTGTGGAAATTTGGAAATTAGTAGGGAAGAGAGTGATAAAGATAAGGAATTATGTTTAACAATGTTTTAAAAGTGTGGGAAATAACTAGCATCTTTGAAGAAAGCAGTGGTGGCAATATTACTGAAAGAAGGTAAAGACCCTTAGATCCAGCTTCATACAAGAAGATTATAGAAAATTTAAGACAATCAAAGCTCTTGGTTATAAATGGGGATAGTAAGATATGAGGAGTGATAAATAATTTTAGTCCTTTTAGTAAGATAATTTTTATGAATCGGAGGCACAGGTGTAGATGACAATAAAGAGTTGAAGGAATTTATTTGAGACTAGAAAAAGGCAAAAGTTAACTGGGATAAGTAGAACAGGACGGTTTAGGGTTACTTGATTTAAAGGGTCTATGTTAGATAACGAACGTTTATCTAATCGAACACTGACATGATCGAAAATCCCAGAACTCAACATGGTTTTTGTGAGATCGCGGTACAGTGAAGATAGGAATATTTCCCCTTTCCTCACTGTAGTGCGATGTCTGAGTTGGAATATATATTTAGTGGGGGGAGAGCATAGCCCCCCACGATTGCGGTTTCGAGTTCCGGGATTTTTGATCATGTCAGCATTCCATTAGATAAACTTTTGTTTATCTAATATAGACCCTGTTTAAAAGGGTACTTTAAAGTTGTGCAGTTAAGGCTCACGTACATAACTGAAGAAGGAGGATATAATAAAAAAGGATGATGATGAAACCAGGGAGAGGAAGTTCAAGAGCGACTAGGATTTTAGATAAAAGTCCTTAAGGAGAATAGTAACCGCCATCAAAAACATTATATTCATAAAGTAGCAGAAAGTACAACTAAGCTAGTGTTGGAGTAGAGAGAGGAGATTTTTCAGTAGAGAATTTTGCAAGTAGGAGTATAGAAATGAAGAAGCTGTGGAATTTACTGGAAGGAATCTGCAGAGGAACTGAGGTATTGGGAGCAAGTAACTTGGAAGGAAAAAGTAACAACATGATGGAATAAGATGGGAAACTGCAAATGTGTTTTTTGGCAATGTAACAAGTTGATGGATTTGAAAAATGTCCTAAAGAGGCTAAGCATGAATTTGGACCAGAGTTTAGAGATTGATTGCCTTCTCTGTCAGGGGCTGATGATAGTCAGAGAAAGGGATATGGAAGTGCTAAGTGAAAGACCAGCTTTGTTGTAGTCTTTAGTTAAATCTAGAATAGAACATGCTATTAAAAAGGGATAATTAGTGGGACATACAATTGTTGCAAGATAACTGTAAAAATCAAATACGAGGTAATTAGAAAAGATTGAGAAAAGTAGAGTAAAATAGCAAATTACCAAAAAAACTAAAAGCAATCCATAAGGCTCCCAAATGTGTAAAAAAGCCCAGTAGTTTAAATTTTTTTTTTGCATAGGTATTTTTATATCCCAAACAGACTTCATAGGACTCTTCCTCTGGTAGATAGTAACTTTTGGAGACATGATGGGAGGAGACGGGAAATTGGAAGTATGTTTTCTGGCAGTGTAACAAGTTGGTGGATTTGAAGAATTTCCTAAAAAGTACTTTTACGGAAATTTTGGATGGTATGGGGGTGCAAATGGTAGTAACTAAGGAAATTATTATTTAATCTTGAATAAAGGATCTGAATTGCCTAGGCACCATAAGACCATTCTAGGTTTAATGCTTTTTCTGGCCAGAAAAGTGGCTACTAGAAAGTCAAAACCAAAACCAACCGTAATGGAATTATTTAATGTTATAAAGGGGATAAAAGAATTGTTGGTGAGATCTTTAGAAGAGGGAAGAAGCAAATTTCATCGAAATTAAATTTGTGGGAATAGTACATACAGATCAATGCTCATGAGGAGGACTAAGATTTAAGGGAAGCTAGAAACTGAGCAATTTATGTAGTGCTGGAGTGAGTGATCATTGTTAAAAAGCACCCGTGTATAGTGCACAGTGATAATAATGGAAACTGTTGTTAAGATTTGTTTTCTTGTCTTTCAGTGTACATGAAAACTTAAAATGTGGTGATTTAATGAAGATATGTAAAAAGAAAACCCTTAACTGACGTCCTATCAGAGTAGGTAGTCATTTAGGTGAATCCTACAGCACTTATGAAAAGAGAATTTCCCTGTTGCCCTGGCAAATTTCCCTCATCTGTAAATGTAGTACATCTGGTCTGTCTTGAAAACAAGCCATATACTTGGTAAGAGTAAGCAATTTAACAAAAGTAGGTATTAATAGCTCTGTGTGTCAGTTAACCCTCTGCAGAATACCTGTCAAAGTGAGACATAAATAATGTGATTGCTCACCAAATTGATTGATGTCTGAGGTAGTCCACTGCAGAGATACTTTTTACCAGCCATTTGTTTCTTGTGTGACTGGGCAGTCATCAAACCTGCTTAGTACACTATTCAAGTTGTATCCAAGGAAAGAGAACCACAGACTCACCACGATATTCTTAGATTAAAGTTTTGTAAAACAGCTTTATTGGAGGTAAGCGCTTTCGCGTATCAAAAGGATACGCTTCTTCAGACCATGATTTAAAATGAAGCTGCAGCTTCCTTTTTATACAAAACAAAGCATCACCATAATCATTTCAAGTACCAATTGGCAATCAATCAACCAATTAGTGGATTAACATAATTAGTAGCATAAAAACCTTTGATGCAGTGTATTGCACAAAGCATTCACTGCTAGCATATAAAACCAAGGATGTTTCATTTAGCAAATATCAAACAAGTGAATAGTTTCTTTAAAAATTATGAATATAAATAAAGTATATACATTGAATTTCAGCCTTATAATATGAACTGTATTCATCTAACTGAATAAATAAATAAATATAAATGAATAAATGATTAGGTGAATGCATTTTAAATATAATCAATAAAATCAATAGAAATCTATAGAAATCTAAATGTATATATATATATATATATATATATATATATAGATAAGGTAAACATTTATTAATCACAATGGATGTACAAAGCCTATTCACAAGTATTCCCAACGATAAAGGAATTGAGACAATAAGAGAGCTGATCTCTATGCACTCCTCATTTGATTCCAGTAAACAGATTTTGATATGCCAACTACTTGACATTGTTCTCTCTAACAATGTATTCTCCTATGGTGAGCGTATATTTATACAAAAAGCAGGGGTAGCCATGGGTACCCCTTCCGCAAACACATACGCTAATTTGGTTGTACATCAGTGGGAGAAGGAATTTGTATTTACACATCGTTGGTTCACCAAAATCATTGTATACAAGCGTTTTGTAGATGACATCCTAGTGGCTTGGGATGGCACAGCAGACGAATTCAATGCATTTATGCATGAATTGAGTAGTACCTCAAGTTTTTTAAAATTTACTATAGAGGCATCATATGAGTCAGTAGACTTTCTAGATGTTACCCTATTTATTCAAGAAGGCAAACTCATATCAAAGTTACATAGGAAAGCATGCTGGAAAAACACCATTTTGCAGTTTGACAGCATGCATCCACGACATATTTTTAAAGGTATAGTTAAAAGTCAGTTTCACAGACTGTCTAGAATTTGTAAAAATAATGTCGACTTAACAACAGAAGCCAATAAAATGGAGGCTATATTCCTAAAGAGAGGTTATAATGAAGTTATTGTGAGAGGAATTAGAACACAAGTTCTGGGAGATATAAATACCACTGATTATGTTGGTGTACATCAGCCGATTAGCAATGTATTCACTCCATACTACTCGAATAATATAGGAGAAAAAGTTAGATTTACAACTACATATACCAATGATATATCTAATATTAAGAAAATTATTATTAATAACTGGCATGTATTAACAATTGATGAACAAACCCAAAAAATAGTAGGTACTTCTCCTTTGTTTACCTTTAGAAGTAATAAGAATTTGAAAAGGCTCCTATGTGTCAACTCAGGGGTCATTAATGTAAACAGAACTCTCACCACTAGGAAAACGGGCACTTTTCCATGTTACCGTTGCAACTATTGCAAATATATTTCAAGAAACCAAGTTTTTGAACATCCATCTATGAATGTCTCTTTCACTCCGAAGTTTTTAGCTACCTGTGACACTTCAGGATTGATTTATTTAGCTACATGTACAGCATGTTCTGCTTTTTATATTGGGATGACAAAGAGAAAGCTAAAAAATAGGATATATAGTCATTTGTACGATATTGAGCATGGAAATGAGTTGAATGCCTTAGCTAGGCATATTAAATCACATCGTGATCATTCTTTTGTATTTAGAGTATTGCAGATTATTAAGCAGAATTTTAGAGGTGGTGACCATATGTTATTGCTTGAACAGAAAGAACTACAGTGGATCTTCAAACTAAGGGGACATTCTTTACCTGGTCTTAATAATTACATAACACTCAGATCTCATCTGAAATCCCGTAGATAAATTTAAATTTAATATATTCAGCTTGAATTTTGTTTCTGTTCTTACTTAATTTAACACACGACATCATATGATGAATAGAATTTCGCATCTTTTTGATTTATTTATTTATATATTTTTATGCGATTTTGCCTTAAGTATTCATTTAAAGTACAAAGCTGTGTTCAGATTTTATCATGAACTATAAATATATATATATACATTTAGATTTCTATAGATTTCTATTGATTTTGTTGATTATATTTAAAATGTATTCACCTAATCATTTATTCATTTATATTTATTTATTTATTCAGTTAGATGAATACAGTTCATATTATAAGGCTGAAATTCAATGTATATACTTTATTTATATTCATAATTTTTAAAGAAACTATTCACTTGTTTGATATTTGCTAAATGAAACATCCTTGGTTTTATATGCTAGCAGTGAATGCTTTGTGCAATACACTGCATCAAAGGTTTTTATGCTACTAATTATGTTAATCCACTAATTGGTTGATTGATTGCCAATTGGTACTTGAAATGATTATGGTGATGCTTTGTTTTGTATAAAAAGGAAGCTGCAGCTTCATTTTAATTCATGGTCTGAAGAAGCGTATCCTTTTGATACGCGAAAGCGCTTACCTCCAATAAAGCTGTTTTACAAAACTTTAAGAATATCGTGGTGAGTCTGTGGTTCTCTTTCCTTGGATATTCCTTCTGTTTTGTACCATGACTCTTCAGTGGAGCAGCTCATTTTGTCTCAACTATTCAAGTTGTGAATAGTAGAAATTGTAATTTTCTCTCTTTTGTTGCATTTCTTTGCTGTAGATGTGATGCTCTTGATTCCTGTCTAGCCATTGATCACAGTTTTAGTGAAGGTAGAAAGACTGAACTGTTTGCCGGTATTACTTTTCTTTGATAGTGTAGTTCTGATGTTTCTCTATTGTTGTGCCACTTCAGGTTTGGTAGCTTCTTCCTACATGAGGGGTGAAGAGGAGTTTACCCTCCTGCAAAAAAAAAGTAGGACTTTGAGGTTCAGTGAGAGTAGTTTAAGCAATTGGTTTTAGAGATTTTGTATTCACCAAAACTGCAGTTGTTTAGTCAGCGTGTGTCTAATATTCCCATGTTTTTTGGGAGTTGAGAATTTGGGAAGCTGTGACTAGGCCCACCTCCTTGTACAGGCGCAATAAATTTAACTATCCATTAAAGACCCCATAAAAAGAAAACCTAACCGACAGTGTAGTGGGATATCTTAAAAATTATCTGTTACGGTGAATACTCACTCATCTCTTCTTTAAAAAAAATTTAAAGTTTTGAAAAGTAATAAATAAATCCAGATTTAGAATCTTTACAATAACCCATCTTAATTATTCAGGATCTTTACTACACTGCATAGAACAAAGTTTTCAGATTGGAGCCACTTTGTCTTATCCAAATGTAAAAATCTTAGGACTTTCAATTTCTAACATTCTTACAGAAGACTCAATACAAGCAAGATCTTGAAAGCTATCAGCTTTGAAACAAACATTTCTTCAGCATAAGTATGAAATGGTAGCCGAATAACTACTGGTCAAAAGATGTTTAGCATACCAGAATGACTTTGCTTTAACATACATTTGTAACTCATACGTGTAAAGTGGCTTCTTTCACCTTCTTATTGTGGCCTCATTAAATTTTATGTAAAAATCACAAGGTTCTGATTCATGCTGAGGGTATAGACCATAAACACAGTTACAGTGACTTGCGTGTTTTCTTGCTACATTCACATTTCCTAGGAGGTAGGAGTTATGATGGCTAAACATGACTCGAGCATTAACAGGAGTACAGAAAGCTAAAGGGCAGGAATACCTAAACAGAGGGAGACTGTGTCTAAAATATGAATTGCAAAAATCTTAAAAGTGTGAGAAATGAACCAAAAAAAGACACCACCCTGTACTCATGACATCTGTGAAGCAAGATTCTAATTTAAAATGATTTTTTAAGCTTTTTCTTTTAAATTTATAACCCGGGTCCATTTAGAAGCTAACAAAATGTGTTTAGCAGTGGGAACAAACTGAACAATGGAGGAGAATGGTGCTAGTTATTGTGGGAAGAGGAGATGCAAAGGTAACCTGGGAAAATGTTGTGTGCTAAGCTTGAGTGTATGCAGCAAAATGAATCTAACAAGCTGACAAATATTGAATGCTCCAGGCTGATTTAGCATTTTGATAAGTACATAAAATCTCTAAGCTGATAAAAATTAATGTTAAGATGTCACAAGAAAACAAAAAAAGAAAAAAATGTGAGGGGGAGAAGAGGAACTCGAAGTGGATTGAGTATAATTCATAGCAACAAATTCAGTTCACCAACAACACAAAACTCTGCAGTGGTTAATGATGTTAATTGAGAGCATTCTGAGGCATTAAAGGCAAAATATATTTAGAAAGAAACTAGGAAGTACAGAAGATATTGCCCTAGGGATAACTGAGAAGTAATTCTGCATACCAGTCCTGAAGGTGAAGACATCTTCATGCTGTGATCCAGAAGTATTTTAGAAGGTCTGTACTTTTAAGCCTTTGTGCCAAAAGTACACAGAATTCTCATTCAAGAAATCTAAAAACCATGGTACCCAGAAGAATGGTTCTGTCTGTAATAAGAAACCAGTTAGCTTTTTAATGTGGGACATTGATGGTCCTTCAGCTCAGACAGAGATATTACTTTGCACATTCTAAGGGCAACTTAAAGTAGCATGGTATTATGGGAGTTTGTGTGTTCTCAACTTGTCTGCATGGATTTTCTCTGGATACTCCATCTTCTTTCCACCTCCCAAAACATGTGATTTATTGGCTGTGATTTTGTGTGTACCTTGACCTTGTGGCAAGGGTAATGGCTGGAAAGTGTCTGTGGAGTAAATACACGGTTAATAAATGCTAAAACACATGAAAATAAATAAATGTAAATGAGCCCAAGGCAATTAGCAGTGAGGTATATCTTTAGAAATAAGAATGTCTTTTTCACTTATGGAATTTCTAGCCTGTGCTTTAATTTAGTTAAGTCTCTGCACCTCTTTTTAGTTACAGTAAGACTTTATTTCTAATTATTTTTTAGTGATAACTGAATATCTGGTAATGCCAGATACCTAAATGTGTGTGACAGTCTACTTATGAAATTTTCTAGATGCCATAGAGAAAAATTAAGAAGGCTTTGCAAGTTCCAAGCAATACTGTAGAATATGTTTAGTGTTCATATTTTATCCATAGCAGTCGGTCCAGTGCCTAACTTCGTGAAATCCTCCTTAAGATCATATTAAACTGCATTATCAGTCTTGATAAGAAGAATCTAGTCATCATTTCAAAATGGTGGTGCACAGCCCCTTAATACCAAGTGTGAGTTCACTTACGAAAAGTGAAATTAAAAAAAGAGTCAAAGAGTGAGACTTGAGGAACACCAGAAATAAAGATAGCCATCATGACAAAAGTGTAGAACATAGAATTGAAAGGTAATGGAATTCAGATAGTTACTGTACCAGACCAGTGGTTGTTTATTAAAACATGACTTCTCAAGCTTTATAGGAATTAAGTGACAAGATGGAAAGCTTACTTCGGATCAATAGCCACAGCACCTGTAAAAAGCTCCTTTTCCCTGCTTGGATATATATATATATATATATATATATATAGTCTGAGATTTGATGAAGGAAGATTTTTTATGCTTTTTGTAGTATAAGTATATTGTAACCACCATCAGCATTATGAAATGATGTAGATAGCTAGTTATTTGCTTACATGCAGTAATCAGAAATACCCAAAGTTTTTTCTAAGCCTGTGTTTTAAGGAGTACGAGATCTCTGCACCCATCACCAGACATATAAATATGCAGATTTGGCAAAGTATTTTATCAGAATGCAGTAGTTTTACTTCACGGTTGTAGATCACAGCATGTGTATGCACCTTTAAGAAGCATTTCTAGATGTAAAATGTGCATATATGCATGCATATAAGTACTGAGCATGTGCAGGCAACAGTGCCATTTTGAGAGAACAGCCAGAATTTCAACATGTATGAGTACAGTAGTCAGTCTGTTTATAAGTTTATTTAAGGTTAAGTTACAAAGCCTAATTTCTGATGTGTTTGTAATAAAGCTGCTTGAACAGATCCCACGAATGTTCGTCTGTTTTATCTTGACCAAATGAGCACCATGGTGTCAGAACAGGGATTAGAAGAGCTATGTCCACAAGCCATGAGCTTCAGAGTTAAAGGTGAAGACAGAGTAACCAGGTTGAGTGAAACTGAGCACAGACCAATGGAAAAGGGCCAGAAACAAGCTAAAGGTAAAGAAAACTGCACAAATGATTTACTTGGCAAAGAAAATGAAATGGAGCGTTTATAAGGCACAAAATGCATTATTAATCTAACGGGTAGCACAAACGTTATTATTAAGCAAAAGAAAGGCACAAACCCCATTACTAATTAAACATAATGTTCGAAACAGTGGTATTTGATAAAACTAGCAAAACCATTCATATGGGGCTCAGAATTACTTTTGGTTTGCATAACGAGCATGTTTAGAGTAAAACGGGCACAAGAAAAGTATAATGAGCATGATTAGAGATTAAAAGGGAAGAACGAGTACAATAAAAGGGCAGATTAAGCCTAATGAGCAAGGCGACTGCATGTTTTTTAGTAAAAGACTGTGTTTGGGAACAAACTACTATTTCCCATTGACCAAAGCCATTCAAAGCATAACTAGAGTTTGAAGTATCTCCGAGTGTGCAAAGTGTTTGCAGAGTGTGTGCTTTATTACGGTGCAGTTATTTCAAAGGGTATGCTGTGTGCAAAGTACAGTTATATTGCCAAGTACAGTCAAAGTACAGCCATTTCAAAAAGTTTCTTGTGCTTTGTGCATTTATTTGCAGAAAGCCAATATTTCAAAGTGTTTCTTACACTGTGCAAAGTTATTTCGCAAAGTACAGCTGTTTAGGTTTGTATGCTGTATACAGTTGATTTGCAAAGTGCATTTGTCTGTGTTTCTTTCCCTGAGCTTCTTCTGCTGTGTACAGTTTATTTGTAAAGTATAGTTATTTCAAACTATTTCTTACATTGATAAATAGTGGTTTCATAAAGTACAGTGATTTCAAAGTGTTTTTATGCTACAGAGACTTGTTCAGCAAAGTGCAGTTATTTCAAAGAGCTTGTTGTGCTATTGGGCATAATTACAAGTGCTGACATAAAGTTCTGGCATATATATTTGTGTGCATGTTCATACATGATTTCAAGGACCTTCACTACTATGTGTTTAGTATGACAGAGGCGTTTTGCAGACCAAGTCCATTTGTGTTTGATCATAATATAGCAGAAAATTGGAGAGTATTCAAGCAGGAATACAATATTTTCATACAAGCATCTTTTTCTGGCAAAGATGCACATACGAGGGCATTCATTTTGCTTAACTTAGGTGGGTCAGAAGCTATTGAAAGAGAGCATTTATTTGTGTATGCAGCAGAAGTATATGCAGGAGAGGGGCAAACTGTCATATTGTAGTACCAGCTGAATCAAGGGAAGACCCCCCGAGTGCTTAAAACATAAATTTAGAGAAATGTGCACCCCCCCCCCCCCCCCCAGACAAATATTACATTACAGAGGCACTTATTTTATACAGGAGACCATAAGGCAGGTGAAACTTTTGCAGCTTATATCACTGACTTGAGAAACAAAGCTAAAACGTGCAGATTTCGTGACTTGAAAGATGAGTTAATAAAGGACAGGCTTGTGTGTGGTGTTAACAGTGCTGCAGTGAGAAAGATTTTGCTTCATGACGGTGAATTAACATTAAGCAAAGCCATAGAGATTTGTCAAATTCCATGAGCTCACAGAAAGGCACACAAGTAGGCTTACAAGCAGGGTTGGCAGACGTCCCTATTTGAGCGGGACTGTCCCGGGATCAGCAGCCCTAACCCGAGTCCCGCTCTGCCAGTTAAAATCCCGGCTAAATAGCCTCTGCTTTGTTTTTGTTTTTTTTTTATTGGCCCATATGCCGGTATACTAGCCAATCAAAAAAAAAAATCGCAAAACAGAGCTACTTCTGTTTTTTTTGGTCTTCACTTAGTGTGAAAGACCTTTTTTTTTTTTTTTGTCCCTATCTGGCCCATCAGAAATCTGGCAACCCTGCTTACAAGTGATAAAAGCATGGTTTCAGCAGCCTCTAGAGCAAACATAGAGAGCATGCAGCACGTGACAAGCAAGAATAGGCCTAAGCACATGGCAGCAGCAACCCCTGTAGGTGTGGCAAGGAAAAGAGCTTGCTCAATACATTGAGTGAGTCCGCAAACCCCAAGTCAAGTCTTATTGTTAACTGTCATAGTTGTGAAGCCAATCATGAGTCTAAAAGAGAGACGTGCTTAGCATTTGGTCAGCAATGCCACAAGTGTAAAAAAAATGGAGTCATTGTCAAAAGTTTTGTAAATCAAGTCAGCCTCATTCAGTTACTAAGAAAGGTCACTCAAAAAAGCAAGTTAATCATATAGAGAGCTGCAACCCTACTTTCTATGTAAATGGTGTATCAGTGGTCGGTGAAAAGGTTAATGCAGTATACTTGTTGGCAAAGAATAAGTATTTTGTATTGTCTTGATCAATGGTAGACCCACAGAGCTCAAAGTAGACACTGGGTGGTGAGCAACTTAATGGGGTCAATTGTGTGAAGCTGGTTGCTTATGGAGGTGAAGAGATTTAAACTGAGGGCTCAGTAATGCTTTCATGCTGTTCAGCTGGAAACCGTTACAGCTTGCACTTTTATGTAGTCTGAAGACCTGTGTAGTCATTATTAGTCTCAGTGGCAGTTTGAGAATGAAACTGCTTTCTTTTACCAAAGAAGGACATCATGTAAGCACGTGTCCCAGTTCCAGCTTCAGTGATACTATTTTCTCAGTGAATGCTGATGTTTTTGATGATAAGCTAGGCAGGCTTCCAGTTGTGTACTCCATGAAAGTAGACCCAGAGGTCAGTCTAGTGGTCAGACCAGCAAATAGACTTCCAGTAGCTATGCAGGACAAGGTCAAGGTCCAGTTAGACAAAATGGTGCAGCAAGGTGTGATTTGTCCAGTCACAGAACCAACTGAGTGGATGCCTTCCATAGTAGCTGCTCATGAGAAAAATTCAGATGAAATCAGAATATGCATTGACCCAAGAGACTTGAACAAGGCATTAAAAAGACCTCATCATCCTATGCGTACAGTTGAGGAGATTGCAACCCTCATGCCAAATGCCACTGTTTTTTCTATCTTAGATGCAAAGAATTAATTTTGGCAAGTAATGCTTGATCACAAATCTTCACTACTGACTACATTCAGTACCCCATTTGACAGATGCACATTCCTCAAGATGGCTTTTGGAATACATTCTCCCAGTGAAGTCTTTCATTGTGCAGTGGAGCAAATTTTTTCAGGCTACCCATGCGCAATTATAGTTAATGGATTTACTAGTTGGAGGTAATGGTGAAGCAGAGCATGACAGAAACCTCGGGAAAGATCTGGACAGAGCGTATGAAGTGAATTTAAAGCACAATTCTCTGAAGTGTATATTCAAACTACCAGAAGTTACTTGTGTAGGTAATTTATTTACCAGTTCAGGCTTACGACCAGATCCTTCTAAACAAGCAGCCAGCTCCAGATGCCAATTCCAGACAGTGTCCAAGCCTTACAGCATTTTTTGGTATGGTTAACTATTTGGGCAAATTTATTCCTGACTTTAGTGAGTTATCAGCACCTTTGAGAGAACTGACATGAAAAAATGTTGCATGCTCATGATTAGAACAACACCAGAGAGGATTTGACAACCTCAAATAGCAAATTGATAACCCACCTACATTAAGATACTATGATGTCCACAAAACAGTAATTCTTTCCTGTGATGCTTCAAAGTTCGGTCTTGGTGCAGTTATTCTTCAAGACTGCAGACCTGTTACCTATGCATCTAGAACTCTTACCCAAACTGAGATGCAGTATGCTCAAATTGAGAAGGAACTTTTGGCAATTGTGTTCGCATGTTCGAAGTTCCATGATTATATTCATGGCCGAGCAATCCAGATAGAAACTGACTATCAACCTCTAGTTACTATTTTAAAGAAACATATGCATTCTACTCCAGCAAGACTACAAAGAATGATGCTCCAAATTGCAAAACTGCAATTTAAAAATAGTCTATACAAAGGATAAACTTCTTTATCTGGCTGATACCTTATCCAGATCACCCAGAAATTTCACAGAACAGCTTGATGCAGAGGATTTTGACTTTTATGTCATGGAAATGCGTAATTTTCTACCACGTGACTTGATGAGCTAAGAGATTATACAAAGACTGGTCCAATTTTGCAGAAGCTCAACTACTTCATCAATGTAGGATATCTGTCAAAGCTGTCCTTTGTACCGCCAGAAGTACAACCTCACTTTCCATACAGAGATGAGATGCTGATGAAAGATGGGATCATTTTCAAAGGTCCAGAAGTTGTTCCAACTTCTTACAGCGTGAATACATTCAGATTTTATATTGTGGCCACCCAGGTTTTGATTTTACCAAAAGAAGGGGAAGAGGATTAGTATTTTGGCCTTCTCTAGCAAAAGACATTGATAATGTGCTTTCTTCTTGTTCAATGTGCAACAGTACTAAGCTACATTTGCAAAAAGAGCCACTGTAGCTAAGCCAAATTCTCGAACTATCTTGGTCAACAGTAGCAACTGACATATTTGAGTGGAACAGTCAACATTACTTAGTGTTGGTAGACTCTTATTTGAACTGGTTTGAGATCAGTTTGCTACGTAACCTAAAGTCCAGTGCTGATGTTATTTCTTAGTCCATGGTGGACCACACAAAGTTATTTCTGACAATGATTCTCAGTTTACCAGTCAATTGTTTCAGAGATTTGCTACTTTATCCATGTTACTACCAGTCCTGAATATCCTCAGTCAAACGGCCTTGCTGAACGTGCAGTACAGAGTGCAAAGCAATTACTAGAAAGGCCAAAGTGTGACAATACCGATATCTACTTGAATTTACTCAGTCTCAGAAATATACCCCGTGACAACTTACTTGGCTTGCCTGCTCAGACACTTTTATCTAGGCAAACCAGAACAACTATCAATTCTAGTTTGTTGGTGCCTATTGCCGAAAACATCAGAACAATCAAAGCCCAACTTTTTAAAAAGCATTATTCTCAGTAGTCCAGCTATGATAAAATGAGTAGATTTCTTCACCTGTTAAAAGAAGGAGAGACCGTGAGGATGCAAACGGTGAAAGGCTTTGGTCAAATTGGTTAAGCGAGAGGTATATGTACCGAGCTGAGATCCTACTTAGTGGAATCTAAAAGTACAGAGTATAGGAGAAACCGCAGACATCATCTTCCTGCATCAGAAACTGTATTGCAGCATCGTACCTGTGATACAGACTCTAAATCTCAGAGCAACGTTGACAGTGTTTGTACCGAAGAACGTGTCGCAGTATCCATTCCTGTTCCTGATGATGTCCCAGATGTCCCCAAAGTTGAACATTCCTTGAAGGCAATCCCTGTTGCTAGGTCCAAGTTTGACTTTTATGTTACACGACCAGGTCGTATTTCCAGACCTAGTGTAAAATGCACAGCAAAGTGGACATCGTTTTCTATATGTCTAATTTTGTATGATTACATGTCAGATAATTAGTTCTGTATGATTGCAAGATCATTTCTGTAAATTGCATATCATTGAATACTGTCATTTCATATATGAATCATTTCTCAAAGAGGGAGGATGTAGATCAGAGAGTGTCTATGTACCTTTAAGAAGCATTTCCAGATGTAGCACATGCGTGTAAATACTGAGCAAGCACAGGCAGCAGTGCCATTTTGAGAGAACAGCCAGAGTGTTAACATGTATGAATGCAGTAGTCCGTCTGTTTATAAGTTTATTTAAGTTTAAGTTACAAAGCCTCAATTCTGATGTGTTTGTGTGTAATAAAACTGCTTGAACAGAACCCACGAATGTTCATCTGTTTTATCCTGACCAGACGAGCAACAACAGTATTCAGCATATGTCAGTCTGGCCATGTCTCCACTACCCAGATATTTGGTTTCCCTAGTACTTTGGCTGCTTTTCTTGGTTTGTAAAGACTCTGATACTAGTCTATTGTAAATGAACATTTCATTCTCATACTTTGCCTTCTTGTTGGGTGAAAAGTAGCGTATGCTATTTTATGTTTTTAGTTTGAAAACAGTAAAATGTTTTCTAGTTAATAAATGCTTCATTCTCAGAAATATAGGTGCACTAAACTTTTTTTTTTCTCTGTATACTTGGAAGGTGTCGGCGTGTTCTTATAGCACAACATTTTGACGAAGTATGGGATTCCACAAAATGTAACAAGATGTGTGACAACTGCCGTAATGAAGCCGGTAAGTTATACATTAATTTTCATTGCAAGTGATGAGTACATAGGAAGCGAGTGATCATAGTTGCCTCATACAAAATTGCAAGTTACATTGATTTCAGTCTTAGGAACAGAGGGGTATATACTTAGAAAGTATAAGCAAGACTTAAAGGATAGTTGCATCTGGATTTTTTAACTAATGTCATTGTGTTTATTTAATTTTTCTTAGCCGGGAAAGTGACATTATTTAATCAATGTCATTTTGCTTATTTAGTTTTTCTTAGCCAGGAAAGTCACATTAAACTCTTGTTTGTTTTCAAGAATAGCATAGGAACTTTAAACTAGTTATGAAATTTTCTTAAAGTTGCTCTGAATACGAGTGTGAATTGTAATCAAATTTAGCTGGTGAAAATTCAAAGGAAAACAGTAGTACATAGGAAGTGGATACTAGAATCATTGATCTCACTGGAGTGGACAACAGAACTGCAGTGCAAGTGAAGAATTAAATAAGGTACTAGTTACATGCTTTGCCGTAGGTGTCAGTAAAGGAGATTCTGTTCTTTGGGGTGTCATGTATTAAGAACCATCCAGTAGCAACCACTTCTGCAAACATATTTGTTTAAGAAACTGATTAACCTAGTAGTGATGCAGCAGTTACAGACCTAGAATTTACAGAGAGCAAAGTCCTACAGACAGAATTTGGATCGTCACTGGGCTCTTAATTACAGTGTAATGTATTAGCATATGAGTAGCCGTAAAATTAGACTGTTTAAGTTCAAGGGCCTTGTCCTTGAGAGGAGTACATACTGTGAAGATGAACAAAATCCTGTGTAAGACCCTACAAATCCTATATAGCTAGAGTTATAGAGGCTAATCTTTCAGCCATTATATTGTATTATGTTATTGTCAGTCACTTTCTTGCTTGATTTTTTTTTTTTAATGTCCACGTGGTGATTGGGGATTTCAGCATTATCTAACCTCAGCATTACACAAGTGAGGATGGACTTCAAAGACAGCTGTTCAATGAGCAATAGCTTAATTTCAACTTTCCCTCTGTGAGAAAAAATGAGAAATAAGGGCCAGAGATATTGTCAGCTTGAGTAAAATTCTTTTACTGTCTAGTAAGTGCGCTGTTTGGAATCCAGCCAAGAAGAAATTCAGATAACCTGAAAGAAACTCAACCAGAAAAGGTGAAGAAAAAAACTTTGGCTGAGAAAAATTCTATAGCAGATCAGCAAAAAGCAGTTCCAGCTTCAGCTTTGGTACAAAAGATGGCTTTCAGTAATGTAAAGGAAAAAAAATAAATCAGTTGTACTCAGAAGTGATTAAAACAAATGAAACATTGAAGGAGTATATCAACTCAAATAACAAAGGACTGGAAAAAATGAAAGTTTTAACTAGCTATTTAGAAGAACTGATAAAACTGCAAAAAGTAGTTGGTGAAATGAAGAAAATGCTGGATGAGTATGAGAATTTTCAAGAAAAGCTCTTTCAAACAAGAGCAAAGTTAAAAGACAGTGCACAGAGAGAAAACCTGATATTTTCTGCACTACCAGAGAAACTGGAAAGAGCAGACTGTGTTAACTTTACAAAATCACAAATGAGCAACTAGACTGCTGTTCCACAGCAGGATTTATTAATTGAAAGGGCACATCAAGTGTTTGCTCCAAACCTGGTTATGAGAAAGCAACCAAGCATGTATTAGTAAATATGCAATCATTCCAGCACAAAGAGCTGATCCTGACAAAACTGTGGAAGAAGGGAAACGTTATTAAAAATTGGAGACAGTGTGTTTGTGAAAAAAGATTATTCACTACACTAGACAGAAGAAAAGCAAATGTACTCCAGCAGTCAGAGAATGTCGAGAGGCATATGTGAGATTCAAGCTGCTGTATCCATCTGTCTTCAGAATATTTTTTCCTGGAGGATCAATCACAGTTTTGGATGCAGAACAGGCTAACGAGGAAATTATGAAAAAAGTGTATCCAACAAAAAGTGAACTAGCAAACAGAAGGGGACTCTGCTTCTCATTCATGTAACACTAAAGCTCATTGAGAGACTTTGCCAGTGAAACCTTTTCCAGTATTCCAAAGAAAAATGCTTGAGAGAGAGAAAAAAGCATGAGAGTTGACTAGAAGAATCAAGAGTACCTTGGACAAGTGACTGGTTTTGGGAGATGTAAATGAACAGGAAGAAGACCAGCAACATTGAAATTAGTGAGTAATTGGGAGACTATAAAGCATCATTCACTTTTGTGAAATATGGCTTTGCATGAAAAAATGGCTGAAAAAGATTAGACTTTGTTAAACTTGTGGGTGGACTGTGAAGCATATAGCCCACTTTGTCATTAATGTTTAGAAGAACAAGAAAAGGAGGAAAAGTACTTGCTAGTATTTGTATAAAACATTTCATGATATAAACTGCATATTATATACAGTAAAGCAGATGTTCTTCGTGTTTCAGTGTTGCAGTCATAACCTATGGGTTATCCCTGCTGTGGTAGCAGTCTGCAGGCCCGAATACCAGAGTCAATGTTTTTCTGCATCGGCTGCAGTCAGGTTGTCAGTGCTATAAAGCAAGGCAGCCAACGTCATTACATCTGTCTTTCTTGCAGTGGAGCCCATAGAAGAAGCAGTTCGCACAAGTGCTGGTCGGTCGCTACCAGAGTTTGAATTTCAGCTGAAAATTGGGGACATTTTTTTCTTGCACTAACCGATGTCCAAAAAAGTTGACAATTTTCTCACCTCTGGAAAGCAGATCCCACACTGAGACTTACATTTTTACTGCGTCACTTGATTAGGCCCAGACCACGACGTCACCCGTTGCCGGTTCTGTGCCCACTTTAATGCGAGAACCATACGCCATAGAGCTGTTATTGTAGACAGTTATTTTCATGTTCTGCATTCTGATGTGGTGTCCCATCAGCCAACAATCCATGGACATTCCAAAAAAGCAGAGATAAAGATAGAGACAAGACCACACAAGACTAAGCCTTCCGATGACGCTACAGCTAAGCACATAGTCAGTTCTCTTGAATTCAGTGAGGTGCTTTCGCAGCCCCTGTCTGATTTGATATCTATGCAGGCCTCTACTGAGAGCCTTTCAGAGTCTGGTATGCCACAGAAATCTTCTTCGTCTTCCGAGCCTTTGGCTGTCTCTGCCTTGGTTGGGTCTGGAGTCACGACAGAGACACCGGCTTCCGAGGAGGCCTTTTGCACTACCGAATCTAGACAGAAACAGACGTCTTCTCATCCGACTACCGTTTCTCTCAGACTGATGGATTCTCTCAGGCCTAGAAGCCAGGCCACTCCTAGAAAATCTGCTTCTAGCCACCATCTTGCTCTTGCTCCACCACACCAAGCACAAATGCTTAAAATGGCAGAGGATCTCATTTCCCTTATCCCGGGTAGTCAGGCTACAACTTCTAAAAGGAAAAGGCACCCTTCTCCAGAAATTATGACAGAACAGGATTCTGAGGAATCCGACTATTCAGTTTTTGAGGAAGAACAGCTTACCTCTGACTGCTTATGAGGATTGAGATGCAGAGAACTCCATCTCTTTTGCCTCCCCTCCAGAGGACCTTTCCTTTGGGGAAACTCTTTACACTCTCCAGGAACATTTACAGTGGGAATGTCAGGACTTTCCCCAGTCTAAGAAAAGACTTAGAGTTTCTGGACCTGCCCCAGCACAGAATCCTGGCTACCCCCCCATTTTAGAAGTGGTGGATGATGTTTTCCATGAATCCAGCTTAGCCCCTGACGCCCTCCCACCTGCTCCCAGTAAATCTGACTGGTATTAGAGAGTACCGCATTCCCACAAAATACCAGTACAGAAATCCTGCTGCAGACCCAGAAGTCATTACACAGGGACTTAAGGGAGCCAAGACTAGTTCTGCCAAAAATCCTATTCCTTCTGGCAAGGACTCCAGAGCTCTGGACAGATGAAGTAAAAAAGTATACACCTCTGCAACCTTAACTGTGTCAGAGCACTCAGTTGTCAATTTCATATGTTAAAATATCAGCAACACACTTTGGAACTATTAAAACAAAAGATTTCTAGCTTTCCTGCCTGTACCAATTCAAAAGAGTTAGCAGATTTACTCCACTCTGCTTGCCAAGTGGCCAAACACTCATTACACTGTAGATATGATGCCCTAGAAGCCTCTAGCAAGACAGCAGTGACAGGATCTGTCATTAGGAGAACATGCATGGCTGAAGGAGCAACCTCTCCCTGATCATGTCAAGTCTAAACGTATTGATGCACCCCTGGCTAAGGAGTTCTTGTTTGGAGTAAAAGCAGAAGAGGTGCTTAAAAATGGAAGACAAAGCAAAATCTATGCAAACAGTAAAATATTTCTTTCAGTTTTAACATCCCAGGTTCAGCAGGAACTTTCACTCTAAGCACTGGTCCTTCCTGCACCTAGCAGACGGGGCCAAGGCAAGCCCTGCAGGGACAGACTATACAGGCCCCTATCCAAGGGCCAGCAGAGAAGCAAACAGTGGACCTTTTCTGACCCAAATGCAGGGAGTTCTAAGCCACCCTTCTTTGGCAAAAACTCACAATGACTCCCCCTCCCCCCTGTGCCCTCCCTTCACTCACCAAAAACTAGAAGGAAGGCTCTCCCTCTTCAAAAAAAATTGACTTTCTGTAACAAAGGACCAATGGGTCTTAAAGATCATTTTTCAGAGATACAAATTCTCTTTCTGCGAACTCCCAATTCCAAGAGGGTACTCAGACTTACCTCCAAATCAGTGGGCAGAGACATTGAAACAGGTCCAAACTGTCATATCCCAGTGGGCAGTAGAATCTCTCCCCTCAGATCAAACAGGCAAAGGCTTTCATTCCAGACTATTCCTTGTTCCCAGAAAAGAGGGCACTTGGTGCACCATCCTGGATCTAGCCATTCTGAACACTTCCCTGGTGGTCCCCAGATTCAGAATGCTAACTTTGCAGTAGCTGCTGCATATGCTAACAAAAAATGACTGGCTAGTGACCTTAGACCTAAAGGATGCCTACCTCCATATCCGCATAAGGGAATCCTGCAGGAAATTCCTGCGCTTCAGAGCAGGATCACAACACTTTTAGTACTCTGTGCTGCCCTTTGGCTTATCTACTGCACCCAGAGTATTCACCAAATGCTTAGGCCCGACCATAGCATTTTGCAGACAGAGAAATATACAGATTTACCCTTACCTGTATGACTGCCTCATTCAGGCACAGTGCAAAGAAAAGCTGCTCCAGGACCTTTTCTTTATCCAATCCCTCCTAACTTCTCTAGGGCTCATCATCAACGAGAAGAAATCGTTTAAGCAACCCCCCACCAGGAAGATCATTTTCTTGGGACCTGTGCTAGATGCAGCATCCCAAATGGCCTTCCTATCCCCAGAAAAGCAGAGCTCCCCGCCTCTCTACTTTACCCAGCTGGCTTCCAGAAGTCACCTCACTGCGAGGTGCAATCAATACTGCAAGCCTTGAGATACATGGCATCTTGCATCCTTCTAATTCCTCTGGTCAGGCTTCACATGAGAAAACTTCATTGGTATCTAAAGAACCTTTGGTGCCAGCACTTTCAGTCTCTAGAGACCTCTCTCCCTCTGATCCCATGTATAATGGTCGAGTTTCTCTGGTGGGCAGAGGCCTGTGCCAAGAACAAGGGTCTTCCCTTCATTCTCCGCCCTACCAGCCAGACCATCACCACTGACTCCTCAGACATTGCTTGGGGTGCTCACCTAGCAGGCAGGTGCAACCAAGGTCTTTGGGATGGCCAGCATCTTCACTTACACATTAATCCAAAAGAAGTGATGTCAGTACAAAAGGCTCTGACATCCTTCAAATCCCATCTCAGCCCAGGGGTCCTCCTTATAAAAACAGACAACACCACACTAATGAGGTATATCAACAAACGGGGGGACCCAATCTTACCTTCTGTGCCGACTAGCCATGAACCTTTGCCTGACAGCCGCCGCCATTGGTCTACGCCTACTTGCCCAATACCTACTAGGGGTCAACACCACCCTGGCAGACCACCTAAGCAGAAACTTACTGGACCCCCACAAATGGCAGCTCCACAGGGAAATCTTTCTGCAAATCATTCAGTAGTGGGGGACTCTGGAGGTGGATCTCTTTGTTTCGCACCACAACAACCAGCTGCAAAAGTTCTGTCCCAGGGAGTATCGCCTCCTAGCATGGAAGGTGGATGCCTTGACCTTCCCCTGGAAAATCCCTCTTTGTGTACACATTCCCTCCTCTGCCTTTTATTCCCAAGGTACTGATCAAAATAAGATAAGAGACCAAAGGCCATCCTCATTGCTCCAGACTGGCCCAGACATCATTGGGACCCTTTAGTGCACAGCCTGACCTTACAGCCCCCCATGCAGCTTCTCCTGATCTCAGACCTCTTGACCTAGGTGAGGGGGGAGATACTGCACCCAGACTTGCAGACTCTCAATCTTTCAGCATGGCATATACCTTAAAAGCTAACAAGGAGTCCCTGTTAAGCAAATGGGTCCTAGATATTATCACAGAGGCATGAAGGCCCAGCACCAGAAAATCTTACGCAGGGAAATGGAAAAGATTCTGCTTCTGGACCCAGTCCATAGTGGCCAGTACCTCACATCCTTCCATCCTTCTTGTCTTGGGTTACCTAGCTGAATTGCTCAAAAGTGGCTGCTTCTTCTCTTCTATTAGAATTCATGCCTCAGCCATTTCAACTCATTATGATTCAGACCTTACCCCTCTTCTCTCATCCTTAGATTAAACAATTCCTCAGAGGGGCTTCTAATATCAGACCTCCCAGAAGGCTTCCCACGCCAGCCTGGGACCTGAATTAAAATAAAATAATTAACCTTACCTCCTTTCAAACCTGCTGCTTCAACAGAATTGAAATTCCTCTCCTAGAAGACTGTCTTCCTACTAGCTATCACCTCAACCAGAAGGGTTTCAGAACTTCAGGCACTAATGGCTGTTGAGACCTTCATCATTTTCCATGCAGACCAGTTCTCCCTGAGGACTAACCCCTCCTTTGTGCCCAAGGTGGTATCTAATGTGACCCTCAACTAGGCCATACACATACCCACCTTCTTTCCCAACCCTCAAAACAAGGGGTAAAGAATTCTGCACTCACTAGATGTGCACACACAACTCAGATAGTATCTGGACCATACCAAACCCTTCAGAAAAACAGACCAGCTGCTTGTCAGCTTTGCCTCAGGAGCAGAGAGGAAGCCCATTTCTAAACAAACCATTTCCAAATGGATATCGCACTGTAGCCATTTCTGCTACAGACTACATGGGAACTGCCCCCAAGTGTATTCATACCCATTCCGCTAGGGCAGCCTCCACTTCCACAGCGTTCCTCAGAGGAGTCTCCACCAGGGACATCTTGGAAGCTGCCACCTGGACCTCTGTCCATACCTTTACAAAGCATTACCACCTACCTCTTTTTTTCTAAGTCTAGGGCAGGGTTTGCCTCTGCAGTACTGCAGGGATTGCTGACCCATGCCTAAGGCTCTAACCTATCCTTCCAGCCCTCTCCTCAGCTTTGGGAATCCTCCCACAGGTGATGACTGCAAAAGTGAAACACAAAGAATATAGTACAGTTGTGTAAACTTACCATAAATGTAGATGTTCAATTGTATTCACTGTTGCAGTCCTGGTTTCCCTCCCACTATCCCTCTTATATCCTCTTCCCCTAGGGTGACATATGCTTCCCACGGTGGCTTTTAGCCACCAGGACCACTTTACATTATTTCCTTGTGCTGCTGACAGGTTAGAGCAAGAAAAACTGATGTAATGACGCCGGCTGCCTTGCTTTATAGCACTGACGACCTGACGTCAGACTACAGGCGACTGCAATCGATGCAGAAAAACACTGACTGTGGTATTCGGGCTGGCCAAGGGCTACCAGAGCAGGGATAACCCACATGTGATGATTGCAATAGTGAATAAACTTGAACATCTACATTTATGGTAAGTGTACACAACTGTACCTTTTTTGTAGTGTGGTCAGGTGTATTTTAAATGTGGGGATATTTTCAGTGACTGTTGCATGTGTTAAAGATATTGAAGTAAACAAGTATTTCTAATTGTAAGAAATATAGGCTTTATAGTATAACGAGAGGAAAAGGAGGACAAAGCAATTTTAATGTTAATATGCTGTGATCTTGAGCTGCTGAGGTGGGATGTAAAAGTGCACTAATTATATTATATGTTGAATTAAGATATTTCTCTTATTTTTACAAGGGTGAATGTCTAGATTAATGCCCTTGGCTTAAGCTGTAAACAAGTGTTTTTTTGTGAGCAAGCAGGCTTGAAAATTAAGACACAATGATGAAAGCCATGAAAATGCTAAATTTCTTACATCTGCAAAGATATTCGCTTGTTTTTTTCCATTAGCAACTATTCAGTCAGAGTCAAGAAGTTTGCAGCAGAAGGTAATTGTACATTATGTTCTGAGTGAAATTTACAAGATTCATTGCTGACTACTTTTACATGGAGACAAGCTGTCTGTGGGTGCAAGCAATTGAGAGTTCTGAACATTCTTTGCTGAAGGAAAAACAAAATTTAAAGGTAGAATGGCAAGCAGTTCAGTTCAGTTGTAATTAGGGGAAGTGAATAAGAGATACCTGCCTCCCTAGCACCCTTAATACTTTACATTGTGCACTGTTCTCTTAAATGTATTAGTTTTATTTAAAGACAGGCAGTGCACTTTTTCTTGGGGCTAAAAGTTAGTTTTGTGAAAACATACAAGGTGTTTTTCACATATGGGGGAGGAGAGATGATAAAAAAGCAGATAGCAATCATATTAAGTGAGAACACGGACTGTAGCTTGCACCTTAGCATGGGTAACCTTAATTTTAGAATAGGTAATGCCTGTGGGTGCAGCCACTGATTTGGGGCAGTTGTTCCTGTCTGGAGAGTTATTCATTTTTTGAAGATGTACATGGTTTTGAGTGGTCTCCGTTTATAGGGGATGGAGTGTTCTGAAAATGTGTTACATTTTTTTGAGGGTTTTTATTAAAACACGCAGTCTTGAAAAATGGGGCATATGATCAAATTGAGATAACAAGAACCAACTGTAAAAAAGAGCAGCCTGCCAAGCAGTGTGTGCATGCAACACAAAAGTTAGAAATACACATTCAAAAACGCTGTTATGCATAACAGGTGGGAACAATAATTTCTTATTGTAAGGGCTTTGCTATCCGTATTATTTTGGAACATACAGACTTACAGGTATAGACAGAAAGGTAAGTGTTTTGAATTATATTAAGAAATGCCGAATGCAAATAACAGTGCTGCAGGAGATACATTTGGAAAAAAATGAGCAAGTAAATTTGATTAAAAAAAAGGATTTCAAGACTGATAATCAGGAGGTCATCAGTGACCAGGAAAAGGGGAGTAAGCATTACTAATCACTAGAAGAGCTCCAGTAGCGATAGAAGAGGGAAACAATATAATGGTAGATTTGTGGTAGTTGGGGGTTACTGTCAAGGGAGGAGGGTTACTCTAGCATGTATTCCACCAAAAACTGCTTTAATTGAGCTTATAATTTCAGGAGAAATGTCCAGCTTTCAGCAGAGAGTATTACTTATAGGTGGGGACTGGAACTTAACTTGCAACAGTGAGGATGTATCTGGGGACCTAGAAGGGGAAATGTAAAATGAAAATTGAGTTTAAAAATAAGGTAACAAAAAAAATAAGAAAAAAGAGATATGGTTAAGGAGTAATAGGAATTATTTAGATGGGCTGACAAATGTTAAAGTATTGCTGCGGAATAAAGGGCATCTCACAAAACAAAAAGAGGTGAAACTGCAGAGTGCTAAATAGAAAATAAGGGAGTATCTGGGTAATATACATGAGTTTAGAGTGATTGCTGTTAAAACTGTTTTTTTAATAACGCCAGAACACAAAAGCCTTTACCATGATGACTTAAGCAACAGAAAGAAAAAGTTGTCACCAGACTTAGGAAGCCTATAACAAGACAAATAACCAGCGATCCTGTATCTGTATTAGAGATATTTCGGAAATTTTATGAACATTCGTATAAAGCAGGGAAATGTGCAAATCAAGAAAGAACATAAATGTAAATATTTATGAAAAACTTAAGAATGTCAAGGTTTGAAGTAGATAAGGCCTAACAATTAACAGTTAAGAAAGGAGGAGATGAGATAAAAATGGTGATGTATAATCAGTCTGCAGGAAAAGATGGTGGTATTGTGGAAGTCTGGAATTTAGAAGGGGAAGGAAGTGATAAAGATCTGGGAGGTTTTGTTTAACAGTATTTTAAATGAAGGAGAAGCACCAACATCTTGGAAGAAGGCTGTGATGACTGTAATACCTAAAGATGGTAAAATAGCATCAGACCCAGCTTCATAGAGACCCATTCAATTTTAAACCATGATTACAACATGTTTACATCCATACTAGTTAAAAAAATAGCTAAGGTGTAGCCCAGTATTGATAGATATGGATCAATATGGTTTTGTGGAGGGGAGGCAAACATTTCACAGCATTAACAGATCAGTGATGATCTAAAGAGAAACAGAATGTAAGAAAATACCACTGTTGGTGAGTCTTGTTGCAGAGAAAACATTTGACAGAGTAAGCTGGGATTTTGAGTAGGGTAGTGGAAGCATTTGCATTACATAATACAAAAATAAGGCTAATTAGGAGGATGTTTGAGGGATCAGAGGCAAGAACTGAAGTGGGGGGGGTTCCTGTGTGATAACTTGTGTCATAACAGAATAACCTGGCAGGGGTGTCCTCTTCCCCCTTTTATTTGTTTTATATTTAAAGCCAGTGGCAAAGAAAATAAGGGACTAAGAAATTCAAGGATATAATTGATATGGTAATCCAGAAAAGTTGTTTTTATTTACAGATGATATCATTATATACCTGATAAATTCAGAAAAGGACATTGCAGTGTTGTACAACATTTTGAGATGGTTGTAAGTCTTATTGGGATGTAAAATTAATGAAGATAAAACAAAGGTTAAAGCCCTAAATTATGTAGCTGCTCTTGACTTGGTTCAACAATACCCATGTTTATGAGGACATGATAAGATGAAGTATTAGGAGTGTGGGTTAAAAAGGCTTCTGTTATGGCAGCTAAGGGTATGTTGGAAGAGACTAAACAAAGGATAATACAAGCACTGTGAAACTGGAAGCTCTTTTTGTGGATATTGGTGGTGAGATACAAACAGTGAAAATGGTTTTAGTCCCTTTAGTTTTATATACAAGTCAGGCATGTTGGTATCCACTAGAGGAGTACGGTAATTAATAAAGAGTTGAAGGAATTTATCTGGGAGGAGGAGGGGAAGGGTTAGTGGGATAAGTTGATCCTTCCATTAGAAAAAAAGGTGGTTTAGGTTTACCCGATTTGAAGGGATATGTTAGAGCTACACAGGTAAGGCTATTATACATAACACAAGCAGAAAGGTATAATTCAAAGAGGAAAGGAATGATGAAGTGGGGCAGGGGAGATTTCAAGGAACAAAGACAGAGTAGCATGTTGATCCTTTAGGAGAATAACAGCCATACAGAATATTATAGGTACTAGACTAGCTGGCTTTGCGGGCCATTTTAAGGCTAGCCCATTTCCTTTTTTTACTCAAAATAACATATCTCATTTGTTTGGGGGGTTTGGTTTAGAGACCAGTTGGCGTAATGGTTAAGGTCTTTGCCTCTCATACACAAAGTACATTGTTCGATCCTGACCTCCAGCCACATTTTCCCTGTGTCTTTGTGGGTTCCTCTCATCTCCAAAAGACATGCTGAGTGTTTCTAGCTCAAACTTACCAAAAATGGAGCCATGGGCAGCAGCAAGACTCTACATGGTGTCCTGTAGGGGGAAGAGTTGTATAGACCAACCACTTTGAGCATCTACTGTGGTAGCAGTATCCTCAAGATAGGAGAACACAGATGACAGGCTGCATGCAGTAGCAGTGCTTAGCCACTCAATGGTTTAAAATATGGCTCTAGGTAATTCAGTCTTGTTGACTAATGTAAACAAATGGGCATAGATATTTGCTGATGATAAGTAAATTGAGGACCTGGCCTACTGTAGTCTACACCAGGGACATATTTTAAAGTTGGGAGGGGTGTATGTGCCCACCATAAAGCACAGCAGCTCTGGGTCAGTAAGCCGCCTGACCGGCAGGTGTCCAGTTGCCCAGCTTGGGATATCTGGGATAGCTCTGTTGAGTGAAAGCTGGACATAAATCCAATCAACCTGCCAAACATGAACTAAATTATTATACTTAATGTAGGTTCACTGACCAGAAGAAGCTTGGAAGTAGATGACATGTTGTAAAGTGGAGGCTGGACATTCTGTGTGTCCAAGAGACAAGACGGAAGGGCAGTGCAGCAAAACCACTTGGCTTGTGATCCAGAGTCTACTACTCAGGAGGAGGACAGGCTAGAAATGGTGTGGGAATTGTGGTGAGGGAGAGGCTTCAGAAGGCAGTGAGGAATGTCATCAGAATTAGTGATAAAGACTCATGGCAGTCAGACTCTAATGACAGAGCAGTATTCATAATCTCAGCTTATGCCTCACAACAAGGTTGTGATAGTGAAGAAAAGTGCATTCAGACAGCAGTGGCGGGGCTTACTCGATAAAGCAGGGCAACATGAATTGGTGTTGATGATAGGTGACTTGAATGCACATATCGGGACAAACAGAACAAGATATGAGGACTACCTGGGTCCACATGGTGGGGCAGTGGGAGTAAACAAGAAGAGGCCTTTCTAGACTTCTGTCTGACAAATGGCTTGATAGTAGCCAAAACATGGTTCAGAAAGAAAGACAGTCAATTCATCATATACAAATGTGGCAGACATACAACTCTGGTAGGCCTCCTCCTAGTAAGGAAAGGGCATTGGGTTAGAATAAGTGATTGCATCCTTAGTGGAACAGTCAGCTCACATCATAAACTACTGGTTGCCATAATCAGCTACAAGCATAGGTTCATAGGTATCAGAACAAAACAGTTAACGAACCAAAAATAAAAATAATGCCCAATAGCCACAGGACCCGGATCTCACAAATCTGATAAAGCCACTTCAGTAGGCAAATAACTTTATTACAAATGAAATGATAAAAATAGATAAAACCAAGCGCTTTCGCTCAGTCAATACCGAGCTTCTTCAGAGTACAAAATCATTAGTGCTTTCATTAACACTCATTAAATAATCATTGAAACAATCACATGACCTTCTAAATCCATCCCCTTTAGTTAAAACCACGTCGTGTCATAAAAAATGAACATGTATACATACTTGTAAAATATCATTAAAATACATCAAATTACAAAATTATATACCAATGTCAATGTGCCTTGTCAAGTGAAGCTTTCTTCTCTAAATCAAGCTGCGATTACTGCTTAAAACTGGTCTTACATGAACTTATTGCACTAATCCCAAACACCATTCAAAAAACTCTGAAATAAATAAAATTACATTCAGAGCATTAACTGGAGGGTCACTGTTGTAATATTATAAGCGGGCCATTCTTAACCTTAATACACTACTAATGTTAATGTTCTCGTTCAACCCAGGAAACCTTCCTGGGTCTAACTTTTGTTGCCAGTATAGTTCACGATATTCAAGCGTGGCTTCCCAGTTACCACCTCGTAAATCTGGAGTCACTTGCTCTAAGACCATAAATTTTAACTCCATATTCTCACACGCCTGTGAGTGCTTAAAAAAAAGCATTGTTTTCTTTGCCCTTGGAAACATTATAGAGATGTTCATAGACTCTTCTTCTAAGTTGCCGCTCCGTTTTGCCCACATAAAAACTATAACAATGTACACATGTTCCTAAATAAACCACCCCTTTACTTCCACAATTAAAATAATTAGTAGATTTGTATCTAAACTTTCTAGAAGGAATAAACACTGTGTCCTGGTCAAACATAAAGCTACACTGCTTACAGGAACCACATCTATGTGTACCTACTTTTGTCCTACTCGTTCTTGTTCCAGGGTCTCCATTTTTCTCAAAAAGTTCCTTTAAGTTGGCATCCCTTTTCCGTACAAAATGAGGGTCAGGAGGAACAAATTGTTTAATTTTATCATGTAACACTAATATAGGCCAATGTTTGGAAATAATCTGTTCAATTTCATGGGAGCTAGTAGAAAAGGTGTGAATGAAGTTATTCTTTAGGTCTGACTGATTCAATCCTGTTTCTTGTTCAGAGGTAGATAATCCAGTTCCTAACAAAGGGAAGTATTTTGAATCCCTATTTTCTGTGACTTCTTGGATCATGTGGTCAATCAAAGTTGTGGGATACCCCTTTTCTTCATAGGTAGGTACTAGGCTATCGGCCTAAGGGCCTACGTAAGCTTAGCAAACAAGGTTCCCTGGCTTACGCCACCCAAGAAAGTTATTTTCCTGTGCCACTGTCGAGCAGAGACACAGAAGTGATCCCTGGGGTGTATTTCCTATTTCCCATCCACTCATCAAGATTTTTCTTGAAGGGTGCTAATGAAGAGCTTTGCTTGACATAGATGGGTAGCCTGTTCCAGAGTATGGGAAGTGTCTGGGACAGGAATCTATCCCTCCAGCATGTCCTGTTTATTGTGGTGACAAGGTTTAGGTCCCTAGAGCGTGTAGCTCAGAGGGATTGGGATTTCTTTAGGTGTAGCATGACCTCTTTTTTTCCTGGATGAGAACCCTTTTATGATGAGGTGTGCTACGTAGAAGGACTTCCTGACTACTGTGACTATGTGACTATCACAGGAGAGAGTGCTGTCCACCTGGGTCCCAAGGTCTCTTATCACACATTCGGTGTTAAGTAGATTGCTGCCTACGTGGTAGTTCATGAGTACAGAGTTTTTACCAAAGGGGGGTGACACTGCACTTTTTGGCATTGAGCTTGAGGCCATGGCTCTGACACCAGGCATCTGTCTCAGCGAGGCCCTTCTGTAGGATGTCCACATCATTTGGGGACTTGACTATAGCTCCTAGTTTACAGTCATCTGCGAACTTCGTTAGCCAGAGACCTTCTGTGTTAGTCTGTACTTCAGAGGAAGGCTCTAAGGTCAACAGAGACCAGTTTGAAGACCTGGAAGGTGACTGGAGAGAAGGCACAACAGTTCAAGGAATTGCTCAGAACTCTAGCACCTCAAAAATAAGAGGAAATAAGTGGAGTTGAAGAAAAATGGCAGTGTCTCAAAACAGCATGTGTATGGACTACAGAGTAGATATGTGGTTGGGCCAGGTGCAGAAATAAGATACATAAAGAAAGCTGGATGTGGAATGCTGAAATCCATTAAGTCATGAAAAGAAAGGAGGAGTGCTGGAAAAAGTAGGAGATAAAAAATACAGATCAGGATAGGTAGGAATACTGGATGGCTAATTAAGAGGCTAAGAAAGGAGTTGCAATAGCAAAGAACAGGGCATCAGAGGCTCAATCCATCTTCTGTTAAGTGAGCCAGTAAATGGCACAAAGAAACTGTATCAGGTTGCAAGACAAAGACAGAAAGATAAAGAAGATAGTCAGACACCCTTCATAAGGGATGCCAGCAACAACCTGTTTACCAGTCCACAGGGCATCAGAGGCAGATGGAAGGAGTACTTCCAGAAACTTCTGAATGAGGAAACCACACAGAAGCTGTACTGCCCCAGACATTGCCTACAGTGAGAGAAGAGGAGGAGCCTACCATGGAAATAAGAACAGCACTAAGGAAAATGAAGTTAGTGAAAGAAGCAGGCTCAGATGAAGTTGCAGTAGATATGATGAAAGATGCTGTGTGAGGTAGTGCAGAAATGGCTCCTGAGGGTACTCATAGCAGTGTGGAGAGAAAGGTGTATCACAGATTTATTTATTTATTTAAATTTGATGACCGGGGAAGTCCACTGGGCCAAGAAGAGCCCATTTTTAGTGGAGGCCTGGGGAGAAAACCTCCACAATAATTGCAAGTTAGATTTCACATGTTACAAAAGGACATAGTTCATGCAGCCAATTAAACATTTACAGGTAAGCTCCATGATATTTGCAATTGGCTTGTCACAATGTTACAAAAATGAAAAGACCTAATTCAATACAGAAATTTAAACATTTACATAAAGTGAATATTTTGTTATAAACTCAATTGTAGGTTTAACATTTCAAAATATATAGCTACTAGCCATTAGTAGGTTAGGAAAATATTATGCATGGAGAGTGTAATAGTATATTTGAGATTGGAAAGTATAGTGCAATAGTTATTAGTGAGAAAATTAGTTTTTAGTAGGGAAGGGATTGTTTTGGGTGGGATGAAGTAATAGTAGAGATAGTTGGATGAGTCAGTGGAAGGTGGAATGGGGGGTTTAAGTTGAAGTGTGGCAAGGGCGTTTCCATTTGGAAGAAAGATGAGAGAGTAGCTGAGATTTGAAATTTGTATGGTTAGATAGGTTGCGTAGGTGTGTAGGGAGAGAGTTCCGCTGTTTAGCTATAGAGTGGGACAGCAGTAGATGGCCAGGAGGTCATGCAGGTTTGTGGACCTGAAGGGGATTTTGTTTTTTGGATCTGAGTGAGCAGTTGGGAAAGTCCGATCACTGGAGAATACACATACTAGTGCCAGTGTTCAAGAAAAAAGGGGACGTTTACAACTGTGGGCAGTACCAAGGTATGACACTCCTGTCGCATTGCTTGAAAGTTTTGGATAGGGTGTTTGATAAGTGAATATGCAGAGCAGTAGAAAGTAAGATGGGAAATGAGCAGTTTGGATTCAAACCAGGATGCAGCACAACTGCCAAATATTTGCAGTGAGGTAGATAGTTGACATGAAGATGGAGATGAGAGTCCAACTAGACATTTGTAGACTTGGAGACAGCATATGACAAGGTCCCAAGAAAGCTGATTTGGGCAGACTTGCAGTAGTTCAAAGTCCCAGAAACATTGGTAGAATTAGTGTAAGCTATGTACAAGGACCCAATGACTCGAGTATGAGCAGTGTTTGGTCGCACAGAAGGATTCCCAGTGGGAAAGGATGTGCATCAGGATTCAGCTCTGATCTCACTGCTGTTCATACTGGTGATGGACTACATTAGCAAACAGGTCAGAGGCAACAGCTCAACAAAGTTGCTGTATGTAGAAGATGTGGTATTACAGGCAGACTATGAGCAAGAACTTCAGCAAAGTATAAGGGGAATAGAATGCAAATGAAGGCACATGGGATGAAACTGATTACAAATAAGACACTGGTTATGGCAAGAAATGGGTGGATCCGAAGAAGCTGAGAATTGAGATAGAAGGGAAGATAGTGAAACAGGTTTACCAGCTTCAGGTATCTGGGAGGGGTGGTTGAGGAGAAAGGAAGTCTGAATGAAGAGGTCAAAGCTAGAATCACTGAGGCTGCAGCCAACTGGCATGGAGTGTCAGGTATAATCTATGATAGAAGATTGTCAAAGAAGCTGAAAAGTAATATGTACAAAACAGTGGTGCAACCAGTGCTAATGTATGGTATAGAAACCTGGGCAAGAAAACCAGAGCAGATGAGGAAGCTAGAGGTGATGGAAATGAAGTGCC
Source organism: Protopterus annectens (assembly GCF_019279795.1). Classification (NCBI taxonomy): domain Eukaryota; kingdom Metazoa; phylum Chordata; order Ceratodontiformes; family Protopteridae; genus Protopterus; species Protopterus annectens. The sequence goes on from NC_056745.1 coordinate 300,903,720, forward strand.
TAAGACAGGTGGTAGGATGGACACTGTGAAATAGACAAAGAAATGAGGACATAAGAATAGAAGCAAAAGTAGCTGTGATTTACAAAAAAAGTCAGAGAAAGCAGATTACGGTGGTTCGGGCACATGTGCAGAAAAGCAGAAGACAATGTGGTGAAGGAGATTTGGGACAGACAGAAAGAAGGCAAGAGGAAATGGGTGCGTCCAGCAAAGAAGTGGGTGCATTGTGTAAGAGATGATCTGTGACAGTCTGTTATGAGTGTCGAAGAAGGCAAGAAAGTGACATTGAATGGAGACATTTGACATGACACCCCAACCCCATGTAGAAAATGGGGGAAAAGGGTCTTGATGATGATGATGAACCTATCCCATTTTGTCATAGATTAGCCTTACCCATCTCATGGTCAGTAATTCTATATTATCCCTATTGAGAATAACTGGGATCATACCATATGGTGGTATTCATGGGATAAAGCATTTAAGAGCTGCCTTTGCCCATTTGTAGTACAGGAGGCAGTTCTGGGACAAATTTTCTGTTTCCTGTCCTTAGATTTGAATATGGACAAGGCTAAACTTTATTTAATGGTGATGGGGAGTCTGTTCCATAGCAATGGTATCCTCTGAGAGATGTACCCGACACTCCAAACAATTCTGTTGATGTTGTAGAAGAGAATTAGATCCCTAGACTGAATATTTCTGATGCCATTTGACTTTCTGATGTGCAGTAAATCCATCAGTAATGGGTCTGAGGATGCCTTGTATGCCAGACACAGGTCACTTCTTAGCATTATGTAGGATACCCAGTATAGCTACAGAGTTTATAGCTGTTTCATGCAGGACATGTTGTTTAGGCCTTGTATTTTTTAGTAAGGTATCTCTGTGGGCATTCCAGTTGTTGCATGAGTCTGGACAGATACTTGCCAAAGAGGGCATTATACTCGGTGACTGGCCTAATGAGGGCTGAGTAAAGGGGAGACAATGGCATTCCTAGAGCCAGACACAGTTCCTTTGTTTATAAGCTGTGTAATATAGAAAGACATTTTTACAACAGTGGACACTTGGTCAAAAGTTAGGTCACTATCCACATAAGTTCTTAAATCCCTAATGACTGGGTCAGGTTATAAGGGCATATTGTCTGCGTGGTAATTACCTGGGGTAAATGACATCCCAAAGGTACAGTAATGCATTTTTGGCTTTTAGTTTCAGTACATGATTTTGGGCAGCAGTTATTTATTTGGGACAAACCTTCTGCAGGATGACTAAATAATTTGGGGATTCAGTGCTACTAGCTTGCTTTCATCTGCAAACTTAGTCAACCAGAGCCCTTTGGTATTGGCTTTTACTTCAGAAAAGTAGATGCTAAACAAGACGGGTCCCAGCACAGATCCCTGGGGGGACTCCACTGGTGAGTGGTCTCTTTGTGGTCTTAACCTGTCCTATTTTGATTATCTGCATCCTATCTGTGATCCAGTGGGTGGCATAGGGGTTTATTCCCAATTTATTTACCTTTTCTGCTATGCCTGAATGGGGACTTGTGTCTTATGCTTTGACCAGGTGAAGGTATGTACCATTTTGACTTCATCCATTGCTTTGGTGAACTTTTCAAATAAAACATTTGCCAGGTTGGACATGTATGACTTGCCTTTGACGAATCCAGTCTGAGACAAGTCCAGTGTTTTGAGGTTTAATATGTCCTGATTGATTAATTTTGTGATAAGTCTTTCCATAGATTTGCATTTGAAGCTTGTCAGACTTATGGGGTCTGTAATTGCCTGGGTCTGTGGAAGTTCCTCCCTTATACAGGGAAATGACTGTAGTTTTCTTCCTTTCGCTTGTTACAAAACCTGTATAGAGGCTGAAATTAAACAGTGTTGTTAGGTGTGTGGCTAAATCGTGCTTCATGTTATTTAAGATTTACTTGTTTATTGACATTTTTTTTACCAAGAAAGTCTGACTGGCCACAGATGCCCTTTTTCAGCTGAGTCCCAGGGACAAAAACTCCCAAGGTGTCATATTTAATGCAATCAGTATTTACAATAACACATTTTGTAACACAGTTTCAGTGAATACATAGCATAATAGTCAGTGTAATACAAATGTTATTAATATTCACAAACATTACATTTACAAGCCTTGTACTGAGGCTTTACAGGTAGAATACTGGTGTATGAGATAGCTAGGGGTAATTTAAGAAATACAATAGATTGAGGTATTAGGAGTTTGAGTGTTAACAGACCAGCAGTGAGGGAGTGTTTGGGTGTGATAATTACAGGCAGGTGTAGAAGTTTATATAACATGCATCCATGGATATTGTCAGAATCTGTTGATGCAATCATTTTAGCTTTTGATAGCACTTTTAGAACTTGGTCTTGCATGATGGAGTTGAGCCAGTTTTAGGTTTATCTCTAGGGACAGACAGAGAGAGGGGGAGAGAAGGGTAAAGTTGGAGATAAATTTATCATGCAATAGACTCGCTATATCTTCAGCGTCAATGTGGGTAACATTGACCACAATCAGCTAAGTGCATTACTACATTGTGCTTTTGAGATTACAAACTTATCTAAAATTTGCTTTGTGATTCTGTTTGGCTTGGGTAGCTATTTTAGCCTCAAACTTTGTTTTGGTGGATTTTAAGCTCCTGAGTTGTTTTTTTCAATTCAGTGACAAACACTGTAACATTCTTACTTTTTGCCAACATTCTTTTCCATTTATTGTAGAGCTTGGTGATATTATGGATGTTCATCTTGTTTCACTGTTGCAGTCATGACTGTAGGGTTCTCCCCTGCTGGCAGGCAGTCCCAGGTCGGCCAGAATCCCAAAGTCTGGGTCCGGCGTCGGCTGTTCAACCATGCTCCCTGACGTCAGAGCGCCAGGAGTACAAAGCTGACAGCCGACGCCATCTTCTCCAGTCTTTCTTGCCGTGCGGTGATAGCAGTTTGCATTTTCCGGTCGGCGGACTCCTGACGAATTTCACTGATATACTTCGGTCCGCAGACTTTCTTCTCCACTCAAAGCTAAGTACCCCGTTGGGGAAACTTTTTTCTTGCTCCACTCCGATGTCAGAAAAAGTTAATAATTGTATTTCATGTGGGAAGCAAATACCTCATAAGGATTTTCATTCTTACTGTATTCCTTGCTTGGGCCCTGACCACGACGTAGCTAGTTGTCGGTTTTGTGCTAGATTCAATCAACGTACAATTAAGCGAAGGTACGATTTTGCTTTTCATTACTTCGGTAGGCGCTTTAACTACAAAATGTCGTCTGATACGATCCCGGCTACCAGAGTTCATAAACGTCGCAAGGATAAAGACAGGCCTCCGAGGTCCAAATCTGATGATAGCGCACAAGCGGAGCCAGCTTCAGGTTCGGCCATCGTCAGTGAGGCGCTTTTGCAGCCCCTGTCGTCGGCCATTTCAGAACCGATGGCCGAAACGGACTCTCATGAGGAGCCAACCAGGTCTTTAAATATTTCTGTTGCAGGACCTTCGGACAATGCTCCTTCGGATGGGTCTGGAGCCGCTGTGCAGGTACCGGCTTCCGAAGGGGTTTTCAGGCCTACTCAGCTACTAATAAAGGCAAAGCCAAAGACAAAGGCAAAGACTCCTTCAAAATCAAAGACTTCTACACAGGCTTCTTATGAACCAGCTCCCAAGTCACAGAAACAGTTACTCAAGATGGCGGAGGATTTACTTACTATGATTAGGGGTTCTCATCCCCCTCCAGACAAAAGGCCAAGGCAGGATGTTTCTTATGATTCCTCTGATCAGGCTTCTGTTTCCTCAGTTTCTTCTTCTGATCAGGAATTTTCTTTCCCTCCTTATGAGGATTGTGATGCTGAAGAATCCATTCCTTCAGCTTCTCCCCCTGAGGATTTCTCTTTTGGGGAAACTTTGCATGAAATGAGGGAACATTTCCACTGGGAAGGACAGGAGTATTCGGAATCCAAGAAAAGGCTGAGGGAATTTCTTCTTCTTCCCCAACATTAGACCCCTGGCTATTCCTCCTGTTTTGGATATTGTGGATGATGCCTTTTTGGAGGCTAACTTAACCCCTGACTCTTTTCCTCCTGCTCCTGTGAAGCCTGATAGATATTACAGGGTTCCTGATTCCCATCAGTCTTTATACAAGAGCCCTTCTGCTGACCCTGAAACCATTTCTCAGGGTCCTGAGGGAGCTAAAGCCGCTTCTGCCAAAAATCCTACTCCTACTGAAAAGGATTCTCGCTCCTTAGATAGATGGGGCAAAAAGGTGTACACTTCTGCCACTTTGTCCATTAGGGCTTTAAACTGTCAGTTTCATATGTTTAAATACCAGCAATTTCTATTGTCTGTCTTAAAACAAAAGCTTACTTCCATTTCTGCCTGTGCAGAGGATAAGGAATTACATGACTTATTACATGCCACTGAACAAGTTGGGAAGCATGGTTTACACTGTGGATTTGATGCCTTGGAGGCTTCTTGTAGGGCTGCGGCCTCTGGCACAGTCATTAGGAGGCATGCATGGCTAAAGGAACAAAATTTGCCTGAACAGGTAAAGGCAAAATTATTGGATGCTCCTGTTCAGCCTAATGTTTTGTTTGGATCGAAAGCTGAAGAGGTGATTAAAAAGATGGAGGATAAGGCGAAATCAATGCAAACAGTTAAAGATTTCTTACAAGTACAGCCTCCTAGATTTAGCAGGAATTGGCCTTCAAAAAATTGGTCCTTTCCCACTTCAGACAGGCCTCAGAGGGGTAGATACAGACGTTCCAGAGGGAGGCCTCAATCACAAGCTGCTTATAGACCAAGACAGTGGACTGCTTCCACCCCTAGGGGAGGAGAGGACAGGTCACAATTTCAAAGGAAACAAACTCAATGACTCCCTCTGTGGGGCTACAGGAACTTCTTCCCTGGAAGCCCCTCTCGGAGAAAAACTCTCTTTTTTATCAAAATTGGACTCAAATAACCCAAGACAAATGGGTTTTGGATGTGGTTTTAAGGGGTTAGAAATTCCATTTTCATACCTTGCCAAGGCCAAGCGGGTGGCCAGACCTTCCAAAACATCAATGGAAGGAGGCCTTAAACCAGGTGGAAGCTGTTTTGGCTATGAATGCCATAGAGCTGGTTCCTCTTTCAGAGATGGGAAAAGGGTTTTATTCAAGGCTCTTTCTAGTCCCAAGGAAACAAAATTCATGGAGACCCATTCTGGATCTGTCGGTCTTGAACACCTTTCTAGAGGTTCCAAAATTCAAGATGCTTACTCTACAGCAGCTACTTCCAATGCTGTCCAAGAATGCATGGATGGTAACTTTGGATTTAAAGGAGGCATATTTACACATTCCCATCAGGCAGGATCGCAGAAAATACCTCAGGTTCAAAGCCGGATCGAGGCACTTTCAATTCTCTGCACTGCCCTTTGGATTATCTACTGCGCCCAGGGTCTTCACCAAATGCCTGGCTCCAGTAGTAGCTTACTGCGGACTAAAGGGAATTCAAATTTACCCTTATCTGGACGATTGTCTCATTCAGGCAGACAGCAAGGATGTCTTACTCCAGCATCTAGAATTTGTACAGAACCTCCTCAAGTTCCTGGAATTTTCTGTAAACATAAAAAAGTCAAATTTGACACCATCGCAACAGATAACTTTTCTGGGTGCACTTCTAAACACCACAACCCAGATGGCATTTCTGACATCCGAAAAACAGTTACAGCTGGCTTCAACTTTCAGAACTTTGGCAACTTTAACTCATCTATCTGCAAGGAAATTCCTGCAGGCTTTGGGTTACATGGCCTTCTGCATCCTTCTCATGCCATATGCAAGACTACACATGAGGAAAATACAGTGGTACCTAAAAAGTGTATGGTCTCAGCATTGCCACAGTTTAGACATACTGATCTCCGTTCTTCCTTGCCTTCAAAAGGAATTTCTTTGGTGGTCCAGGGCATGTGCTCTAAACAAAGGGAAGCCCTTCCATCTGCCTCCTGCCTCTCAGATTCTAACCACGGACGCCTCGGACTATGCTTGGGGAGCCCATTTTCAGGGCAATTGTTTGCAGGGCCTTTGGACAAAGGATCAGAAGCACCTGCATATCAATTTAAAGGAAATTTTAGCCGTTCAGAAAGCTCTATTGGCCTTCAGGAATCTTTTACAACCAGGACAACTGTTAATATGGACAGACAACACCACAGTTATGTGGTACATAAACAAGCAAGGGGGATCTCATTCCTACCCCCTTTGCAGACTAGCCATGGATCTATGGGACACAGCTCCATCTTGCAATCTGGATCTTCAGGCTCAGTTTCTACCAGGGAAACAAAACTTCCTGGCAGACAGTCTGAGCAGACATCTTTCGGATCCACACGAGTGGATGCTGGACACCAAAATATTCAAGATGATAACAGCAGTCTGGGGATGTCCTCACATAGACCTCTTTGCATCCCATCTCAATCATCAGTTACAGACTTTTTGCACCAGGATTTTCCACAGAGAAGCTTGGAGAGTGGACGCCCTGTCATTCAGATGGAGGAACCTCTCGGGATATGCCTTTCCGCCTCTCCCTCTTCTTCCACGGGTTTTATTGAAGATAAAACAGGACAAGCCCAAGATGATCATCTTGCTGGCTCCAAATTGGCCTCGGCAGTTTTGGTATCTAACTCTAAAAAAACCTATGCCTGGAGCCCCCTTGGGTTTTACCTCAGTCTCCGAACCTTCTGTCTCAACATCAGGGTCAGGTTCTACACTCTCATGTCAGAACTCTCAGTCTGGCGGCCTGGTTAATCCAGGGCCTTTAATTTCTTCTTTACTGCCCAAGCAGGTTATGGATGTCATATTAGAAGCCAGACGTCCTAGCACTAGAAAATCTTATGCAGGAAAATGGAAGAGATTTTGTTCCTGGATGCAGGCTCAGGATTCTGATCCTCTTCTTCCCAACATTACTTTAATTTTACTTTACTTGACAGATCTCTTACATAAGGGTCTCTCTTTCTCTTCCATTAAAATACATGCCTGTGCTATTTCTGCTCATTATAATACAGACCCTCCCATCTTTTCCCACCAGCTCATGCGACAGTTTTTCAGAGGAGCTAAGAACTTAAGACCTCCTAGATCTCCTCCTATTCCTGCTTGGGATCTCAACTATGTTTTGGGAAAACTAACCTTGCCTCCTTTTGAGCCTGCTGCTTCTTCTGACATCAAGTTTTTATCTTGGAAGACAGCCATCCTGTTAGCCCTAACCTCTGCCAGGAGGGTTTCAGAGTTACAAGCTCTAATGGCTGTGGAACCTTATATTATTTTTCATCAAGACAGGGTATCTTTGAGGACTAATCCTACCTTCATGCCTAAGGTGGTTTCCAAAGTGGCTTTAAATCAGACTATACACTTGCCAACCTTTTTCCCCACTCCTCAAAATAAAGGGGAAAGGATCTTACATTCCTTGGATGTACACAGACAGCTAAGTTTATCTGAACAGAACTAAGGAGATCAGAAAATCAGAGCAATTGTTTTCTTATGCTTCCAGTTCCCAAGGTAAAGCCATTTCAAAACAGACCATTTCTAAATGGATTGCTCATGGAATCAGATTTTGTTATTCTCACCATGGAAAGCAAATCCCAGGGAGTATACAAACTCATTCCGCCAGAGCTGCTGCCACTTCTGCGGCCTTCCTCAGGGGAGTTCCTACCAAGGATATTTTGGAAGCTGCAACTTGGAGTTCAGTGCATACATTTTCTAAGCACTACAATCTACCTCTCTACTCTAAGTCTAGGGCAGGCTTTGCCTCTGCAGTCTTGCAGGGCCTTTTAGCCGCCCCTTCCTCTTTATGACCACCTCCCTTTCTTTCAGCTTTGGGATTCTACCCTACAGTCATGACTGCAACAGTGAAACACGATGAACATAGTACAGTTGTGTACACCTACCATAAATGTAGATGTTCGAGTGTCTTCACTGTTGCAGTCTGGGTTTCCCTCCCTCCTGTCCCCTCTTATTTTTATTTTTTGTGTATTTCCTTTTTTCACCATTCTTCTGAGGTGTATTTGCAAAGGTTATGGGACCTTTTTCATTTTGGGACTCCTGACATCTGGGGCAAGAAAAACTGGAGAAGATGGCGTCGGCTGTCAGCTTTGTACTCCTGGCGCTCTGACGTCAGGGAGCATGGTTGAACAGCTGACGCTGGACCCAGACTTTGGGATTCTGGCCGACCTGGGACTGCCTGCCGGCAGGGGAGAACCCTACAGTCATGACTGCAACAGTGAAGACACTCTAACATCTACATTTATGGTAGGTGTACACAACTGTACTTTCCACCATGTGAGTTTGTTTGTGGGATTTACCCTGCATTGTTACTGCAGGCTACAGCTGAAGTTTACATGCTGGTATAGTGTGGTAGTATGTTTCTGCATATTCAGTGGAGTTAACTGAGTTTGGTGGGGATTTGAAGCTTGCTAATGTATCACTCAGAAGTAGGTAGTTTGTCTTAAAGTAATTTCTAAAGTTATCCTGGGTGGAAGGGATCTTTCTGGTTTCATTTTTATTTTAAATGATAAGTAAGGGATGGTGTAAGATGTTCCCATATTAGTAAGGATAAGATCTAAGATGTTATTCCCCACAGTGGTTCCAGGGCATTTGTATTGTTAAAGTCCAGGAATGTCTCTGCTTGTGCACTCGTGGTGATGTAAGCTTCCCAGTGTATAGTTTGATACCAGCCATGATATGAGTCTCTTCTGGATGTAGATTGTGGCACCTCCACCTTCTGTCCTCTCCTCCACAATAGCTAGTCTAAACATCTAAACATGTGGACAGCATTGTAGCCCTGCACAGTCAATGTGCTATCCATTATTTTAAATTGTCTCAGTGACTTCGTCAATGGCAGTGTCTTCCAGGGTGAGAAGGGCTTGTAGAGAATGGAGTTTCTTGTTTAGGCTAAAAACATTAACCAGTAACACCTTCATATTTTCCTTTGCTTGTTTCATTATGTTGGTAGGTTTATTAGGTTGGCATTACCTTAAAAAGGGATTATGGGGCTGGACAATGTCTCTGCCAATAATCAAAACCCTAGAGGGGACAAATGAAGGCCATCCCTGGCAAAGCAGTGTAGCGTGTTGATCATATCATCCTAGGCTGACAAATATTGGACCCCCCCCCCCTTTGAATGACACCAAAAACTAAGTCAATTATTTAAGTCAGTTATTTTTTGCTCATGTCATATCCTTGGAAAAGGTAGAATGCTGGTGAATGCTAGGCTCATACCAGCCTTAGGCACACAGTCTGGGAGCTCCATCATGTCTACCTTCATATAGTCAAGGGAAGTCCACCTCAAATCATTGACACCAGCATGAAATATGATAGAGTCATGGTGAATCCTGGCACTTGACAAACAACTAACCATTACTCTTTCCTTGGACAGTTTGATAAGAGCCACATCTGTATGTCTTACAGTGGAGTCCTGTGTAAAAGAATGGTTGGTTGTTGAGTCTATGCCTGTTTTACGGGCTTGACATCTGTGAGTTTGGGACTCCTCCTGCTATGTGAGGAAGTAGGTGTAATTTGCTGACTGTGCTTCGTGACTGTGTTGCGTTACGTTTTGGAGGTCTTTGAGGTTTAGGCAAGTTAATCTTTATAGCCTTAGCATATGCTGAATTGTGTGTATTGTGATGGCCTTGTAGAGGTGTGCTCTGTAGTGCACTTCTTTTGGTGTCTAAGTTTACTGTGTGAGATGTTTTTGTCTCCAAGGATATTATATATGTACATCTCTTGCATAATGTGTTACGCTGTTTGAGTAGTAGGTGATCATCAGACAGCATGAAAGATTTCTTACACTGTCTCGAGGTACCCATCTGTGTCAGGCTGGCCTGAGAAGTTGTGCGGAAGTGCTGGTCCATGATACTGACAGAAATGACACTGGGGTCAAGGGTAACTTTGCTTGGAGTTCAGTTTTAGAATAATGTTTGGGTGGACTTGCTACTGAATATATAAATTTCAGTACAAAACAACTAGCCTGGAAACCTCCTCCTACCACCAGGAAAAACCAGTAAACTGATTATAGAAAAAAAGAAACTCACTGATTTGAAATTAAAATCAGTGCAGGCAGTATCAGTACACTCAATAATAAGCAATTTTATCAAGGGACTTTTAGCCTGGTGAAAAGTTTAAGGAGAGAAACTTTGCAAAATTATACTATGTGCTTATTGTCAACAACCAGTAAATGGGTAGAGCGAGGGAATATGTTGCCAAATTATCATAAGGGGCATGCAACAACAGTACACTGGCTCTCAGCTGACTGTCCTAGAACTAACTTAATGCCAAATCAAGTCGAGAGCTAGCTTGACATACACTCAGTACCTGAGAATGAAAGTAAGGTGTAATACCAACACTTAATTAGCAAAATGCAGTGCAACTATGTACTGAAATTACTACTATAGACTTAGACTTCAGCTAACTCAAGCACAAACTGTTAAAATGAGTTTAAAATCTGATGAAGAAATGAAAGCACTCATCTTTCTTTTTCTATGTATTGGAGCATTTTTTTTTTGCCACAGCGGAACTCTGGTCCGCAAATGATTGGCAGTGGATTTTTACGGTGTTGAGTTGCCAGCCCGATGCTGACCTTCAAAGAAGGCACACCCATTCACGCACTCCCCTGCCTGCATGTCTTTAGATGTCACTCAACCGTGAGGAGGACATGCAGACTCCACACAGAAGGCGCTCCAGCCGAGAATCGAACGGGAGAACCTCTTGCTATGAGGCGACAATGCTAACCGCTGCACCACCGCGGCCACTCCCTATGTGCATTATATTACGTAAATATTATATTCATAAAATAGTAGAAAGTATTCTAAGAATTAAGTCAACATGAAAATGGAAAAATTAGGTGTTGCCCATAGGGATGACTGCAAATAGGGGTACAAAGAGTAAGAAAGAGGAGGCTGGAATTTACTGGATAAAACTGGCAAATGAACCAAGGTAGTGGGAGCAAATAACTTGCTAGGGAAAGGTAATAAATGAGATGAGGCCTAGACGTTATTTGGACTGCTGGCTAGAGACTGCCTTCCCTACCCATGGATTGATGTCAGAGTACAGGTTAGAGAAAGGGATAGGAGAACCCTAAGTGAAAGACCTGCTGTTTTAAGAGTTTTTAGTTGAATCTAGAACAGAAGCTACTGTTAAAAAAGCATAATTAGTATGGCATACAAAATTTGAATGATAACTGCAAGAATCAGTCAGAGGCGGTTAGAAAAGATTGGGTTGAGAGACTAGATAAGTAATATACAAGGGAACAATAGGATGACCTATATATGGCTATAGAGTATTCAACAAAGTCTAGAAGGTTAAAGACTTTTGCATGGAAGTGTTTGCATAGGTATTTTTATATAACAAGCAAACTCCAAAGGTAGATGGCAAATGTTGGAGGTGTGATGCAGAAGAAAGAGGTAAGTGGGAACATATGTTCTGGGAGTGTAATGGGTTGGCCATCATAATTCCCTACAGAGTACTGTTTCAGAAATGTCGGATGAGCAAATAAGTGTAACTAAAGGAAATAATTTTTTGAGCTGGGACACAGGATTTGAATTGCCTACACATAGTAAGACCGTGTTAAGTTTAATTCTGAGTCTGCCAAAAACGATTACTAGAAAATGGAAATCAAAATCTAAACCAACTGTGTTTGAAGTATAGAATATTGCAACAGAGATAAAAGAACTGGAAGTGGGATCTTTAAAAAGGGTAGGAACAAATTAAAAAGAAAAATATGGAAGTCATTTTTGATTTGTTTTTTTTTTAATGTTGTTATGGGTATGGAGGTCGAATGTTAGATTTTCATCAGTAATAACTCCTAGCAGTTTGATACTTGGAACAACCTCAGTGAGAGTATTATTATGGGATTGAACAGAAAAATTATTCTTGTTCAGAGTGGTAGTTTTTTTGGGATGGAATGTTAGAAGTTTCGTTTTATTGGGATCTAGAATGAGATGGTTGACATCCAAGTTTCAGTTAAAGTGAAAGCATTTTGGGTAGATGTAACTCAGATATAGATTTGGCAGCACAGATGATTGTAGAATCATCTGCATATTAGATAACTGTGCCATGGGTAAGGGTGTTGTGGAAGTTGTTAATGAATATACTGAAAAGGAGAGGACCTAGTATAGATCCTTCAGGTACACCTTTGGTTTTATTGAGAAAAGGTGAAAAGTATTATTGCCATTTGGTGGATTTTTGCCTATTGGTGAGATAGTCTGAGAACCAGTTTAAGGTATTCGGTGAGAGACCTAAGTTGGTGAATTTTGTGAGCAGAGGGGGATGTGAAACCGTGTCGAAGGGCTTGGAGAGATCTAGGAATAGTGAAGTGTCTATGTAACCAGCATCTCAAGTCCTGTTTACTGTGTTCATAAAGGATATGAGAAGAGTACAGGTACTATGACCTGGCCTGAAGCCATGCTGTGTGGAGGAAATTATCTGGTTTCGGACAAGATAGTTAAGAAGTTGAGTGTGAATGCATTTTTCTAATATTTTAGAGATGGGAGAGAGAATACCGATCGTTCGGAAATTAGAGATATCAGAGTTGTTGCCACTTTTATGGAGTGGAAGAACATATGCTTTCTTCCATATGTTTGGTATACTGGACTCCTGAATAGATCTGTTGAGGAGTATGCTGATAGGATAGGCAATGGAGTGTGCAGATAGTTGTAGAAATTCAGCAGGTAAATTGTCTGGTGCGATACTACAAGGTTTGAGTTTATGAAGTAGTTTTTTTATAGTGGAAGTTGGTATAGGTGAGAATGAGAATAGAGTAGTAGTAGTGTGAAGTGGGAGGTTCAGTGGGCAAGGGTCTGTAGGTAGGAAGGTAGAATGTGAGTTTAGCTGTGGTGTGGATAAAATATGAATTGAAAAGCAAGGATATCTCGGTGGGAGTTTTATCTGGATTAGGGAAAGGATTGTTATTTTTACCTGGATGGAGTAGGGAATTGATTGTGCTCCAAAATTTCTTTATATATATATATGTGTGTGTGTGTGTGTGTGTGTGTGTGTGTGTGTGTATATATATGTATATATATATATATATACATATATATATATATATATATATATATATATAAGTTACTATGCTAATGGCCATAGGACTCTTACAAGCCTAGCTAAGTTCTACCCTTATTTCCATGATCAGCCCCTGTCCAAGAGGGACACAGGTGGAACCTCCGCGGTGAATTTAAAGTTACCCATCCAGTCATCCATGTTGCATTTGAAGAGGGCCAGTTTGTCATGAAATAGGAGTCTGTTCCAAAGGTGTGGTAACCTCTATCTGTCCCTCCAGCATGTTCTATGAATGTCATGTACCAAGTTAAGGTCTTTGGAGCGAGTAACCTGTGTACCATTTGACTTGCGGATATGCAGCATTTCCAATAAGACTGGGTCAGAGATTTCCTTGTATTCAAGGCAGAGATCACCACTGAGTAGTCTGTATGAAACAGAATAAAGTGACAGTGATTTCAGATGATCCGCAGATGATCAGCACAGCTGCTGAAGACCTTGAATTTTCCTTGTGCGTAACCTTTGTGGTTTCTGCAATTGCTGCAGATGCTAGGAAAGGTACATGCCAGAAGGGGTGTTGTGCTCAAGTACTGGTCTGATGAGGGAAGAGTACAGAGAGGTTATAACTTCTTTTTTTCTGGAGGCAATGACTTTGCTTATGAGATGAACAATATAGAATGTCCTTCTTACCACTGTGGAGACGTGGTGATCAAAGGTAAGGTTGTTGTCAACCTGTGTGCCCAGGTCTGTCACCACTGAGTGCATACTTAGGTTGTTGCTGTTGATGTGGTAGTTAGCAGGAACATCGCTCTTACTGAAAGGGATGATGATAATTTTTTTGCATTGATTTTAAGGCCATGACTTTGGCACCAATCATTTGTTTGTGTAAGACACTCTTGTATGATGTTGACATCATTTGGAGATTCTATGACCACTCCCAGTTTGCAGTCATCAGCAAACTTTGTCAGCCACAGACCTTTAGATGTTCATCGCGTTTCACTGTTGCAGTCATTACTCTTTGGGTTATCCTGCTGGCAGGCTACCTGCAGTCGGCCAGAATTCCAAAGTCTAGGTCCGGCATCGGTTGCTGTCGCTTCTTCCCTGACATCAGTGCGCCAGGAGTATAAAAGATGCAGCCGACGCCATTTTCTTCAGTCTTTCTTGCCGCACGGTGCCCGAAGCAAAAGCAGTTCGCAAGTGCTGGTCGGCCGACTCCTGAGATTTTCAAATACGAATTTCAGAACCGAAGTCTTAATTAAAGCTAAGTACCCCATTGGGGAAACTTTTTTTTCTTGCTCCAGACTGATGTCAGAAAAAGTTAACAATTGTATTTCTTGTGGGAAGCAAATACCTCATAAGGATTTTCACTCTTACTGTATTCCTTGCCTAGGCCCTAATCATAACATTGCTAGTTGTCGGTTTTGTGCTAGATTTAACAACGCACTGTCAAGCGTCGGTTCGATTTTGCATTCCATTACTTTGGCCAAAGATTTAATTATATAATGCCGTCAGATCAGCCGACAAGCGGAGTTTACAAAAAACGCAAGGATAAGGAAAAAGATAGGCATCCGAGGTCCAAAACAGACGAAGCCTCTGCTAGGCCAGTAGCCGGTTCTCAGTGAGGCGCTTTTGCAGCCCCTGGCACCCGCTACCTCAGAGCCACAGGCCGCTTCCGACTCCCACGTGGAGCCGACTGGGCCTCTGGATACTCAAGGTATTGGACACTCTGACATCTTTCCCTCAGATGGGTCCGGAGCCACTGAGCAGGCATCGGCTTCTGAGCGTGTCTTCAGACCTACACAACTATATATTAAGCCATCTTCAGCTTCAAAGACAAAGACTAAAGCAGCACTAAAGACAAAGAAACAAGTACAGCATTCTCCTACTCAGACTTCCATGCCTAAAAAACAGATGCTTAAAATGGCCGAAGACCTAATTACTTTGATCAGGGGTTCCCATCCCCCTCCTGATAAGAGGCCTAGGTAAGAGACAGTATGATTCTTCTGATCAGGTTTCTATTTCCTCTGATTCCTTTTCTGAACAGGATTACTCCATGCTTCCCAATGAGGATTCTGATGCTGAAGAATCCATTCCTTCAGCCTCTCCTGAGGATTATTCTTTTGGGGAAACCCTGCATACCATGAGGGAACATTTCCACTGGGAGAGCCAAGATTATTCTGAATCTAAGAAAAGGCTCAGAGACTTTCTGCTACTTCCTCAGCACAGACCCCTTGCTATTCCACCTGTTCTAGACATTGTAGATGATGTATTTTTAGAGTCCGACCTGTCCCCAGACTCTTTACCCCCTACACCTGCTAAGCCAGACAGATACTACAGGGTCCCGGATTCTCATAAATTCCTGTATAAAAACCCCGCTGCTGACCCAGAAACTATATCTCAGGGTCCCAAGGGGGTTAAAGCTTCCACTGCAAAAAACCCTGTCCCCTCTGGTAGGGATTCCAGGTCTCTAGACAGATGGGGGGAAAAAGTCTACACTTCTGCAACCCTGGCCATAAGGGGTTTAAATTGTCAGTTTCATATGCTTAAATATCAGCAATATTTAATGTCACTGCTTAAACAGAAAATGTTGACAAATGCTAAATGTTCAGAGAAGAAGGAATTGCAGGATTTATTGCATGCAGCTGAACAAGTGGGAAAGCATACTTTGCAATGTGGTTATGATTCTCTGGAGGCCTCTTGGAGGGCCGCTGTTGCAGGTTCTGTTATTAGAAGGCATGCTTGGTTAAAGGAACAAAATCTGCCTGATCATGTTAAAGCAAAATTATTAGATGCACCATTACAGCATGATTGTTTGGTTCTAAAGCAGAAGAGGTGTTGAAAAAAATGGAGGATAAAGCAAAATCCACGCAGACAGTCAAGGATTTCTTACAGGTACAGCCACCCAGGTTTAGCAGAAACTGGCCTTCTAAGAATTGGTCCTTTCCAGCATCAGACAGACCACAAAGAGGCAGATACTGGTGTCCCAGAGGCAGATCTCAGCCCCAAGGCTCATACAGGCCTAAACAATGGGGTGTTCCTACCTCCAAAAGCGGAGAAGACAAATCACAACCTTTCAGGAAACAGTCCCAATGACTTTCCTCTACCAGATCCAAGCACTTTTCTTTTGGCAGCCCCCTTAGGGGAAAAAATAGCACTTTTTTCATTAAATTGGCAAAGGATTACCCAAGACAACTGGGTCCTGAACATAGTGTCCCAAGGCTACAGGTTCCATTTTCACACTCTACCAAGGTCAAAAGGTATGCCAGACCTGCCACACAATCAATGGGCAGAGGCACAAAAACAAATTACAGCCCTCATGGATATGAGGGCCATTCAGCATGTACCACAACAAAAGCAAGGGACAAGGATTTTACTCCAGACTTTTCCTAGTACCTAGAAAGGACAAAACCTGGAGACCAATACTGGACCTGTCTATACTAAATACGTTTCTGGAAGTTCCAAATTTCAAGATGTTGACTCTACAGCAGCTACTGCCCATGCTGGGCAAGAAAGCTTGGCTCGTAACTTTGGACCTAAAAGAGGCATACCTGCATGTCCCAATCAGACAATGTTGCAGAAGATACCTCAGATTCATAGCTGGCTTAATGCATTACCAATTCTCTGCACTGCCCTTTGGCTTATCTACTGCGCCCAGGGTCTTCACAAAATGCCTGGCACCAGTAATTGTGTTTTGCAGACAAAAAGGAATTCAAATATACCCCTACTTGGACGACTGCCTAATTCAAGCAGAGAACAAAGACATTCTACTAAAGCATCTGGCATTTGTAAAAAGATTACTAATTGGCCTAGGGTACACAGTAAACGAAAAGAAATCAAAACTTGTGCCCTCTCAAGAGATAATATTCCTGGGTGCAAGCCTAAATACAACTGCCCAGATGGCTTATCTCACGCCAGACAAACAAAAGCAACTGACTACTTACTTCAGGAATTTGGCAACAAAAACCCACTTATCTGCAAGGAAAATCCTGCAGTCCTTGAGTTTCATGGCATCCTGCATTCTCCTAATTCCATATGCAGGACTGCATATGAGGAAACTACAATGGTATCTAAAAAGTGTTTGGACTCAACATTGCCACAGCCTGGAGACAATAATTGCACTCACTCCCTGCCTGCAACAGGAGTTTCGATGGTGGGCAGAAGCCTATCACCACAATGAGGGTCTGCCATTCAGTTTACCCCCAGCCAGACAAACACGGACAACGGATGCATCAGATTATGCCTGGGGGCCCATATGGCAGGAAAATGTATTCAGGGCACATGGCCTGCAAACCAGATGCATCTTCACATCAATCAAAAAGAGATGCTAGCTGTTCAAAATGCCCTGACAGCTTTTAAGGACCTTCTTCATCCAGAACAGTTACTGATAAAGACAGACAACACTACAGTCATGTGGTACATAAACAAACAGGGAGGTACACATTCCTACCCCCTCTGCAGACAAGCAATGACCTTATGGGACACAGCATTGGCTTTTCAAGTTCACCTGCAAGCACAATTCCTGCCAGGAAAAACAAATACTCTGGCAGACGAACTAAGCAGAAACCTCATGGATCCCCACGAATGGAAACTGGATCCACAAATCTTCAGCATGATAATAAGGAAATGGGGATGCCCAGACATAGATATATTTGCCTCCCCTCACAACTGCCAATTGCAGAGATTTTGCACAAGAATTTATCACAAGCAAGCATGGAAAGTGGACACCCTATCCTTCAGCTGTTAAAATCTAACAGTATACGCCTTTCCCCCATTGCCTCTCCTTCCCACGGTACTCCTAAAGGTCAGACAAGAGAAGCCAAAAATGATACTTTTTGCACCAGACTGGCCACACCAGCACTGGTACCCAATCCTGAAGAGCTTGTCTCAAGGTCCAGCATGGATACTGCCTCAAACTTCTCACTTGCTGACCCAACAAAACAGTCAGATCCTGCACAGCTAACTCAGGACCTTAAATCTGGCAGCATGGCGCATAATGTAGTCATTCAGAACAATCCTCTTTCAGAAGCTGTTATGGATGTTATCTTGGAGGCTAGGAGGCCCAGTACCAGAAAATCTTATGCAGAAAAATGGAAAAGATTCTCTGCTTGGAAACAGGAACAAGGCATAGACACGTGTGTACCAAATATCCCTCAGATTTTACAATACCTAACTGAGATGCTAAACAAAGGCCTGTCTTTCTCATCTATTAAGATTCATGCCTCTGCCATTTCAGCCCATTACAATATGGAACCAGCTGTCTTTTCTCATCCTTTAATAAGGCAGTACCTGAGAGGGGCCAAAACATTAGGCCTGCAAGGAGATCACCAATTCTGGCCTGGGACCTCAATTATGTTTTGGAAAAACTCGCACTGCCTCCTTTCGAGCCATCATCGACAGCAGATATAAAATTTGTATCCTGGAAAACAGCTCTGCTTGTAGCAATAACCTCTGCAAGGCGAGTCTCAGAGCTACAAGCACTCATGGCTGTGGAACCTTTCATCATTTTCCATCCAGACAGGGTTTCTCTGAGGACGAACCCCTACATTTATGCCTAAGGTGGTGTCCATTGTGGCCCTCAACCAAACCATTCACTTGCCAACCTTTTATCCTAATCCACAGAACAAGGGTGAGAAAATTCTGCATTCTTTGGACATACACAGGCAGTTAAGATTCTCCTTGGACAGAGCTAAAGCTTTCAGAAAGACTGAGCAACTTTTAGTGTCATATGCTGCTGGTTCACAAGGAAAGGCCATCTCAAAACAGACTATTTCTAAATGGATAGGCCATTACATCCATTTCTGCTATTTTCAACATGGCAAATCAGTGCCTAAGGACATTAGGCCTCATTCCACCAGAGCAGCAGCCACTTCAGCAGCCTTCCTCAGAGGAGTACCAACCAAAGATATCTTAGAGGCTGCAACTTGGAGTTCAGTGCACACCATCACAAAGCACTACCACTTACCTCTTTACTCTAAGTCCAGAGCAGGCTTTGCCACTGCAGTTCTGTAGGGCCTCATAGCCTCTCCTAATCCTATTTAGCCAACCACCCTACCTCAGCTTTGGGATTCAACCCAAAAGTAATGACTGCAACAGTGAAACACGATGAACATAGTACAGTTGTGTACATACCATAAATGTAGATGTTCGAGTGTATTCACTGTTGCAGTCCAGGTTACCCACCCACCATCCCCCTTTTCTTTGCTGGGGCTTATCTGCACTTCTCTATCCTATACAACCTTTTTGGTGTATTTGCTTGTAGATGAAGGACATGTTATTTTTGTGCATGTATTGTTATTGGCATATTCTTTCAGCTTTCCAATTTAGGGGCACCTGACATCTGGGGCAAGAAAAACTGAAGAAAATGGCATCGGCTGCATCTTTTATACCCCTGGCGCACTGACGTCAGGGAAGAGGTGACAGCAACCAACGCTGGACCTAGACTTTGGAATTCTGGCCGACTGCGGGTAGCCTGCCAGCAGGATAACCCAAGAGTAATGACTGCAACAGTGAATACACTAGAACATCTACATTTATGGTAGGTACACAAGTGTACTTTTTTACTTGTACTCTGGAGAAATAGATTCCAAACAGTAGAGTTCCCAGGACTGATCCTTGTGGAGCACCGTTGGTTACAGGTCTGCTGTTGGAGGTGGATTCCCCTATTTTGACTGTGTTTTTTCAGTGAGCCAGTTAGTGACCCTTCTAACAATGTAAGGGTTGATACCTAGCTGGGTGAGTTTGTCCATGATGCCTGAGTGGAGGATGTTGTCAAAAGCCTTGAGTGGAGGATGTTGTCGAAAGCCTTGGCCAAGTCTAAGTAGGCTGTATGCATATATTTCCCCTTGTCCAGGGCCTTGGTGACTGTCTCAAAGAAGTCCACCAGGTTTAACAGGCATGATCTCCCTTTGAGAAATCCAAACTGAGTAGGGTCAAGTGTTTGGAGATTACCTATGTCTTTGTTGATAAAGTCCATGATAATTTGCTCCATGGCCTTACAGATAAGGCTTTTCAGGCTAATAGGTCTGTAGTTCCCAGAGTCAGTGGAAGCACCACATTTGTACAGTGGAATAACGGTGGCAGTTTTCCATTCGGCTGGGACAATGCTGGTGCTTAGACTATGATTGAAAAGAGTACCCAATGGTGTTGCTAATTCTTGTTAGAGCCCATGTAGGACACAGCCTGGGATGTTATCAGGTCCCATAGATGCTGTGTTTTTGGTCTTGGAGAGGGCGTTAACAACCAGCTCTTAAGAGATGCAAGGTAGGGGACAGATGGTAGAGATGTCATGGGGTATGTGTGGCAGGGACAGAGGAGTGAAGTTTTCACAGAACCTGTTGGTCAACAGCTTAGGCATGTCCACAGGCTTCATATTGTGTGTGTGTGTGTGTGTGTGTGTGTGTGTGTGTATATATATATATATATATATATATATATATATATATATATATATATATATATATATATATATAAATGTTTATATAATCTTACACCCCCCAAAAATGCAGCAGATCATAATGCTGATAGAAGAAAAAGAGTAATCCATGAGGTCCTACCAGGCCACAGAAGATCCACAGTCTACTCAAGATTCTTTTTACTATCTAAAAAGACCAAGGACCTCAGCAGATTGAACGTTTGCGACTAAGACATAATTCTATATGACCACAGTGCAGTCCATTCTGCCAGGCTTGGGAAAGTACAGATGGATGTGTTCTGTAAATCTTCAGGATTCCTTTTATGTGAAAGTTGTGTGGCAATCGAGGAAGTATATGTGCTTACATCTGGGAGCCAATTATTATCAATTCTGGTGTTCATTAAGTGTATAGTAGTGGTTACAGCACATCTCAGATTCAGACTCTGTTCAGATTCTACTAAAAATATTGGAAAAGATGGTCAGGTGTTTGTATCCTTCTGTGAGACTAATGCTCAAAAGTCACAAAGGTATGCTTATCCAGGTGGTTTTCAGATTTTATTAATTTTGCTTATAGCTCCAAGGGCTTGTCCCTTCTTTCTAAACCAAAAGATCGTTTAACCAGGTCTGTTTGTACTTTTCTGCTTATTTCAGGCATGCTTGCCTGGATGGCATTTGTGCAGCAGCAACCTGGTCTACCATGCATAACTTTTTCAAACATTATAAGCTGAAGGAAGAAAGTGGTAAAAATCTGGAAGGTTTTGTTTAACAGTATTTTAAAAGGAAGAGAAGCACCAACATCCTGGAAGAAAGTGACAGTGGCCGTAATACCTAAAGATGGTGAAGATCCATCCGATCCTTCGTCATGTATCCCCATTTCAATTCTAAACTATGGTTATAAAGTTTTGTCTGTGACGGCTAAGAGAATGGCAAATGTGATGCCAAAATTGATAGATATGGATCAGTGTGGTTTTGTGGAGGGAAAACAAACATTTCACAACATTAACAGAACAATAATTATTCAGAGGGAGGCAGAATGTAAGAAAATACCACTGTTTGGTGGCTCTTGATGCCGAGAAATTATTCGTCAGGGTTAGCTGGGATTTTATGAGTAGGGCAATGGAAGCATTTGCATTCCCTGATAAAATTATAAGGTTGATTCAGAGGATGTTTGAAGGATTGGAGGCAAAAATTAAAGTTGGGGGGGGGGTTTCCTCTCCGAGAAGTTTTTTGTGTTATATTTAGAATCACTGACAAAGAAAATAAGGGACTCAGAAATTCAAGGATATAATCGGTATGGTAGTTGAGAAAAGTTAGCTTTATTTGTAGATGATATTATTTTATACCTGATAAAGGCAGAAAGGGACATTTCAGTGTTATGGAAAATTCTGAGACAGTTTCAAGTGTTTTCAGGATACAAACGTAATGAAGATAGAACAAAGTCAATAGTCATAACTTTTGTACCCACATATGAATTGGTTCAGCAATACCCATATTTATGGGAACATGATAAAATTAAGTACTTGAGTTTAAATTAAGCAGCAGCTAAAGATATGTGAGAAGAGAATAAAACAAAATATAAGTAAGAAATTGGAAGTTCTGTTTTAAAATGGATAGTAAGATAGAAGCAGTAAAAATGTTTTTAGTCCCTTGGTTTTCTACACAGATCAGACATATTTTTATTAACCAGAGGAGAAATTATATATAGCAGTTAATAAAGAGTTGAAGTACTTCAACTGGCAGGGGAAGAGGGCAAGAGTCAAGTAGGCTAAGCTCATCCTTCCAATAGAACAGGGGACTTGGGATTACTTGATTTGATGAGGTATGTCAGAGCTACAGAGTTAAGGCTCCTATACATAGCACATGCAGAAAGCTATAATTCAAAGTAGAAAGGGATGGCGATGACATTGGGAGACTTGGATTTTGGATGCAGATCCTTAATGAGAATAACAATAACCATACATAATATTATATTCATAACATAGCATAAAGTATTCTAAAAATAACAGTGGAATGGAGAATGGAGATTCTGCCGCTAGAGATGACTGCAGTTAGAAGTGATAGAATAGGAAAGAGTGGGCTGCAATTTACTGGAAAAATCTGTTAAAGGAACTAAGATATTGTTGAGAGCAAATAATTAGAGAGAAAGGTAATAGAAAGAGAGGAGGCCAAGAACTCATTTGGACTGCAGGTTAGAGATTGCCTTCCCTATCTAACTAGCAAGGCATGTTAACGTGCAGGCCTATGGTGCCTGTAATTAGCTCTACCACCTAGTTTTTTAATTACTGCCCTGAATTTCTTAGGATTTTATAATCCCTCTGGACATAACTTGTAATTTTCTTTTAACAGTTTCCTTTCTTACATTGTCCTGCCCATGTCTGACTCCACAACACTGGACTTGACCAGTATTTTATTTTTATTATCCTAATGCTGCTACTGTTGTTATTGGCTTCTCTGGCAGTCTGATTAACCTTCTGCTGAAGTGTTATCAGTAGTAACAATTAACTTTTATATCTTTTAATGTTTATTCTACTTAATCCTTTGCAGGGCTTGTACCCTATAGTAGTTAAATAGAAGTTATGTTCTTACCATAACGTTCCATGTTAGTTGTCTTCTTCTCGCCTTCTTCTTGCTGGATGGGTTCGGAGCCGACCTCGGCCCGACTGCCACTCTAAAAGCTCGAGAGTTGGTTCCACCGGCTCGAGGCTCCCCTTATATCCCACAATGCTAGGCGAGAGTTACCTCAGATCTCGTTTGTAAGCTAACCCCAGCTTATAAAAGTAACAGACTAACTGTAAAAAAGAGTCCACCTCTAACAACAGGAAGAAAGAAGGGTGACCTACATCCTGAACCAGGAAATATGCATGATAGCATATGTCTAAGAAAGAGGTGGTAGAAAGAGAGGTCACAATCTCAACTCCTCTAGGTCTGTCCAGGCCAGGGGGAAGGAGGGTGGGACGCAAGAAGAAGGCGAGAAGAAGACAACTAACATGGAACGTTATGGTAAGAACATAACTTCTATATGTTAAGTTGTCTATCTCGCCTTCATTCTTGCTGGATGGGACCGCGTCCCTAGCACCTTGTCCCGGGTGGCCTAACGGAACAGACTCCTGAGAACAGTGGAACCAAAGTTAGCTCTATGCCTAGAAGCTAAATCCAACTTATAATGAGAAATGAAAGTGTGAGGAGTAGCCCAAGTAGCCGCTGCACAAATGGTGTCAATAGGCAGTCTGTCTTGGAAAGCTAAAGAAGTAGCCAAAGCTCTGGTGGAATGAGCCTTAGGTTTATTAGGCAGCTTTTGATGTCTAATCTCATATACAAGGGAAATCAATGATGTTAGCCATCTGGATAATGATACCTTTGAAACTGAAAGTCCCTTTCTGCTCTCCGCATAGGAGACAAACAGCTGATCAGATTTTCTGAACTGTTTAGTTCTATCCAAGTAGTACCTCAATTGACGGTGAACATCCAGGCAGTGTAATTTTTGTTCAGACCTATTGGAGTATTCTGGAAAAAAGACTGGTAGATCAATGGATTGATTCAGATTTGATGTCGAGACCACTTTAGGCAAAAAGGCCGGGTTAGTTCGTAAGGATACTCTGTCCTTATGAAACAAAAGATAAGGAGGACGACAGCTGAGTGCTTGAAGCTCTGAAACTCTTCTAGCTGATGTAATAGCTACCAGAAAGAGTTTTTCATGATAACAATTTTAAAGAACAGGAAGCTGCAGGTTCGAAACGGGGAAGAATCAAAGAAGCAAGAACTAAATTTAGGTCCCAAGGAGAAGGAGGATTTCTTATAGGAGGTCTGAGAAGAAAAACTCCTTTCAAAAAGGCTTTGCAGAGTTTGTGGGACATTAGGGCAGATTCAGAAATACCCACATGAAAGTTAGAAATAGCTGCCAATTGAACTTTAAGTGTAGAGGGAGATGAACCTGCATGGAAGAGTTCAGCTAGAAAATCAAGGACTAGTTGGATGGAAGCGGTGAAAGGATCTATGTCCTTTCCTTGTGCCCAATATGAGAAGCGTTTCCACTTACTCAAATAAATCTTCGAGTGGAAGATTTATGGGAAGCTATCAATATATCTCTAACAGAGTGAGATAATTGAGGAAGCCTGGCTAAGGTTGGAACTGGAGGAACCAAGCAGTGAGGTTCAGAGAGGGAGGGAGCGATGAAACTGACCCGACTGATGGATCAAAAGATCTGGAACTAGGTCCAGATTCCACGGTCGCCCAAGAGAAAACGATGTAGAAAGGGGAACCACACTTGTCGAGGCCAGTAAGGAGCAATGAGGATCAATGAGGCCTTCTGAGCGATAGCTTTCTGTATTACTTGAGAGATCAGTGGGAAAGGAGGAAATGCATACAGAAGTCCCCGGGGCCAAACTTGGACTAGAGCGTCTCTGCTGGGTTGGCCTGGTAAAGGGAATAGAGTGAAATATTTTCTGCACTTGCTGTTTTGGGGAGTAGCAAAAAGATCGCAGCAAGGCTGACCCCACTTGAGAAAAATTTCTCTCACTACAGAGTCTTTCAGAGACCACTCGTGAGGCATGAGAATAGCTCTGCTCAATTTGTCCGCAATATGATTGGACTTCCCGGGGATGTGCGTTGCTATCAGAAACCGCTGAGAAGAAATCGCCCATTGCCACAGTCTGAGTGCTTCTCGACACAGGGGGTATGATCTGGTTCCGCCTTGTTTGTTGATGTACCACACTACAGACATATTGTCTGTCTGGATTGCAATTGTTCCCAAGGGAAGAGAGTCTTGAAGGGCCTGCAACGCTAAAAGCACTGCTCTCATCTCCAGAACATTTATGTGCAAGTAGCATTCGTTTGGTTGCCATGTGCCCTGGACTGTCCTGCCCTGATAATGCCCCCCCCACCCGATCAGGGAGGCATCCGTTGTCAGTGTAGCAACCGGAGGAGGTGGAACAAAGGGTCTTCCCGACAGGAGCTGGGGGGAAGACATCCACCACATGAGATGCTTTTTGCACGCTTGCGTGATCACAATGGTGTGAGACATTGGAAGTTCCTGGTATGACCATTGAGTAAAAAGCATCCACTGAAGGATCCGCATGTGGTATCTGGCTAATGGAAGGAGAGGTATGGCAGCTGCCATAATTCCCAACACCTTTAGAACTAACCTGGCTTTGATTCTGTTGTTGTTGAGAAGGAGTGATACCAATTTGTGAATGTCTGATATTCTCTGATGTGTTAGCCTTGCAGACATGTTTATCGTATCTAGATTTGCGCCTATGTAGGTAATAGTACGACAAGGCGACAAAACAGACTTTTCGCAATTTATTGAAATACCCAGCTTTTGACAAACGTGAAA
This sequence comes from Protopterus annectens, assembly GCF_019279795.1. Classification (NCBI taxonomy): domain Eukaryota; kingdom Metazoa; phylum Chordata; order Ceratodontiformes; family Protopteridae; genus Protopterus; species Protopterus annectens. The sequence continues at coordinate 300,929,457 of NC_056745.1, forward strand.
AGTGTAATCTCTGGCCATCAGAAGGAGATGCTTGGTGGGAGCTGTGAGGAGCCAGTCGTCCAAATATGGAAACACCTGGAATCCTTGTCGTCTCAGGTGAGAAGCTACCACTGCCATGCATTTGGTAAACACCGGGGCAGTGGTGAGACCAAAGGGCAGGGCCCTGAACTGAAAATGACTGGTTCCCAGCCTGAAGCGGAGGAATCTTCTGGAGCGTCTGTTCATCTTTATGTGATAGTACGCATCCCGAAGGTCTATAGAGCACATCCAGTTTCCTTTGCCCAAAAGGGGAAGGATGGATTGCAGCGTGACCATCCGAAATCTTGTTTTCTTGACTGATTTGTTCAAGACACTGAGATCCAAAATTGGTCTCCAGTCCCCTGTTTCTTTGGAACTAAAAAGAACCTTGAGTAGATTCCGGATCCTTGCTGGTCTGCTGGAACTGGTTGAATTGCTCTTTTTGCAAGCAGTTTTGAAATTTCCAAAACTGCTAGATCCCTTTGAGCGGGTGGAACATCTGGAAGGGATTTTTTTGACTGATTTGGAAAGCGAAGAAAGGGGATAGAATAGCCTTCGGAAATGATGGACTGTACCCATTTGTCTTGAGTCAGGGATAGCCAGGCTTCTGGGTACAGTGACAATCTTCCCCCAACTGCCTCCGAAGATGGGCAGTCGGGCAACACCTCAGGGATGCTGAAAGGGCTTGTCAGGGAAGACTTCCCGATTGCCCTGGTTCTGCGGACCCCCCCTGCCCCTAGGGCGACGTCTACCATTGTTATTCCCACCTCTGCCTCTGGTGGGAAAACAACTCTGTGCGTCAGGCGAAGTCCCTTGAGATTGTTTACGGAACCACATCTTTCCACCCTTCTGGCCTTTGGGGTAAGGCCTGGAAGGAGTAGAAAAACGGACTCCGACGGCAGAGAGGGTCTTGCCATCAGTCTCGCACCTAGTCAAGGTTTCTTTCACTTGAGGACCAAAGAGAGATGATCCATCAAAAGGGGAGTTCGTGAAAGACATCTTGAAAGGGTCCGCAAAATTGCATAGCCGCATCCAGGCATGCCTACGTAAGGCCACACCTGTCCCTGCGGCTCTGCTCGCTCCATCAGCCGTAAGAAAGAAGGCATGGAGGAGTTGGTTATGGAATTAAGGGTAGCCAGCTGCGTGTTCATCTTATCTTGGAAACCCGCAGCTGTAGGATCCTTTAACATTTCACTCGCTTCCTTGATCAAGTCCCTTTGAAGACGAGTAAAATGGCACAGGTAGTTCAGCGAACGCATGGTAAATGTCGCTGACGAGAACATCCGCTTCCCGTACCTATCCATGGACCTAGATTCCTTGTTAGGTGGATGTACAGGTACTGAAGGATCAGCTAGCTCCTTCTTAGTGGCAGCAGCTACCACCATAGCATCCACAGAAACTCCTTTTGTTAAAAATTTTTGTCTGCTGGAGCTGTTATGAACTTAGAGGGTCTCCTGGGAGTGGGGTCCACTGAATCAGGAGCCGTCCATGCCTTCTTAGCAACCACCTGCATGAGGGGGTTGAAGGGAGGGGACACCCAGGAGGTGGAAGGACGAGAGCCAAACGCCTCAAGATACACAAATTCGTCCTCCGAAGGGTTGAGGGCTGGCCAATTTCCCCTCTGTTTCAGGATCTCCAGAATGTCTGCAAATGAGACATCTTCAGAAGGGGAACGGGGGGAACCCTCAGAATCATCCAAATCTGTGTCTGACGTGATGGACTCAGGTGAGTCAATGTGTTTCCTCTTACACTTCCTCTTCCGAGGGGGCTCTTCTGCCAAATCAGGAGAGGCCTCAGAAGAGGATGAAATCCCCACAGGGGGCTCCTGAGGAGCTGGCTGTCTGCGGTCTGGGAAGAGGGAGTGAGTCGACTTAGCCTGAGGCACCATAGAGGGAGGGGCGGACGGAGCCGACTGTGGAGTAGAGCCAGGCTCTAACACACTCCGCATGACCTCGAATGCACCCCTGTCAGGCAGAGCCAGAGGTCCCCGCTCCGAGAAGCTAAGAACCCCCCTCGGCACCGACAGTGATGGCTCCGAGGCCGATGTCGGAGCCGAACTCACCTGCGCCGAAGCACCGAGAGGGAGAGGGGGGTCGGACAAGGGTCCGATGCCACTCACCCCCTCGGAGCCGACGAGGGAAGTCCGGCGCCGAGATTCTTCCAAGGAAGAAAACGGAGCCGACGACGGAGCCGAAGACAATTGTATCGGCTCCGACGCAATCACAGTCTCTGTTCCGACACGACCCAGCTCCGAGCTCAAGAGAGTCGAAGGAGGAATATGTTGATGGACCGGGGCAGGCATCGACTGATGAGTCGGGCTCTGAAGCATCTGGGCCAATGCCTCGGACTTAAGTAGTCGACTCACTACCCTCTGAAGGTCATGATCCGACAGCCTCGATGACCTAGAGGAGTGAGATCTTTGGCTCCGCTCAGACAGCAGGGGAGATCCTGGAGCCGAATGAACGGAGCCAAGAGATGGTGACCTGGACCTCTTCCTAGTTGTCGGCTCCGAAGGTCTGGTCGGAGCCGACACGGAACTTCTACTACCTCGGCTCCGGCCGGGGCCGAGGGGGCCACAGAAACTGTGGACTGAGACTTATCGGCTCCAGCCGGAGCCGATGAAGGCAAAGGTTAAGAAACCAGGTCTCGGCTCAGTTGCCAGAGCCAAAGACCTAGATGCCTTAGAGGGCTTCCCTGTTGAAACAGACAGGGAATCCTCTGGCTTGAGTAAGCCTCTAAGAATCAATTTATTCTTTCTTTCCTGCAGGACCCTGGGGCTGAAGCCATGGCACACAGCACAGGAGTCCTGCAGGTGCAAAGGCCCCAGACATTAGACACAAGAAGTGTGAGCGTCTGTCAGAGACATTTTCTGACAGCACGCATCACACTTCTTGAATCCGGAGACCTTTGCTTCTTTAGACATTTGTATCTGAACAGGTGTACACAAACACGCACACAAACACACTAGTTACACCCTGTCAGGTTAATTATAATAAAAAGCAGTACTAGTAATTTAAACTAAAATAATACAAACACACTCCACTAGGGAAGGAAAGGCCTATAGGCCCAAGGGAAGAACCTAAGGTTCTTGAGGAAAAGAAACGGAAATTTTTTGGAAGGGAATAAAAAGTTCTCTAAACTACACTAAACTAAGTAAATATATTAAATTAAAGGGGTTTTTAAAGACTAATTTCAACAAGAAATAGTACTCACCAAGAACCAGTAGAAACAACCAACCTCGAAGCTGTAGCGGCAAACGAGATCTGAGGTAACTCTCGCCTAGCATTGTGGGATATAAGGGGAGCCTCGAGCCGGTGGAACCAACTCTCGAGCTTTTAGAGTGGCCGAGTCGGAGCCGAGGTCGGCTCCGAACCCATCCAGCAAGAATGAAGGCGAGATAGACAACTTAACATATAATGATTTGTGCTTTGTATTCTTTAAAATTTCACATTTATCTCTTTTCTGTCTAATTACCCTTTAGTAAGTACTTAGTTACTGACTGGGTGTACTTACAATTTCATATATTGCCCCTTAACATATGCATAATCACTGTCATTCCTATAACAGAAACTGTTGCCAAAGATTTTCTGTGAGAAACTGCGAACAATAAGTTGCATCCCATCTAGCTGTGATTTATTAGTTGCATTCTTAGACACTTTAAACTTGGCCTTTAGTAAGGAAGCTAGCAAATGCAAATATTCAATTCATCCACGACTGCAGAGTAAACGTATAGAATACATATTAAAGTAACGGATAACAGTTACAAATGTAATGCATTCTTTTTGCTAAAGTAGATCAGATATTCCAAAAATAAGAACCAAGAGTCAGGTAATATGATACTTAGATTTTAAGGAAAGAATATACAGAGAAAAGAGGTGAATATGAATGAAAGAGGTAGCACATTTGAAAAGAAATTTCAGGAGAGTAGGAGTAGGGAATTATGAAGACGTGTAAGGACGCGGAATGAGGAAATAAGAAGTGACTGAATATCAAAGCTAGAGTAATGGATCTGAAGATGTGAAGTTGAGAAAAGTGAGTGGAGGGAGTTAAAGGGAAAGGGGTTGAAAGTTCAGCAGAAAGTGATCTACGGTGACTGAAAAAGTGGAGAGAAGCTTGTGACTTTTATAAGGTCATAGATGAACTGCATCTTCATTAGTGTTTTTAACCAATTTATGTGCCGCTGCAATTTCTCCCTTCTGTCTTGTCTGTCTCCATCTGTACCAACCTCCCGTGGATCCTTTGGTGGACTTGCAGCTTAGCACTTCTACAAGCCATTCCAGGCCCCTACCATTTCTTCCTAAAAATAGTGTTTGCATAATTGTGCCTTGACCCCCCCCCCCCCCTTCCCAGCTCAACATCTGTGACTCAATTTAGCATTTGTATTTTCCCTTTTTTTTTAATTTTTTTTTTCTATTTCTTTTTGGTTCCTGCAGCCTGGGACTCCACAGGAAAGAGCTGATTTCACAACTGGTCCTCCCCTTAGACCATAGCCCACCAACTGGACAACATGGATTTTCTGTGTATGACCTTAACCATTGACACTTGGTGGCTGATGTAGGCAGCCTAATCACCGTGAGACCCTACTACAGTTCTCCCTGTTGTGAGTATGTGCTTTCAAAAGCTGTCCTCGCAATCTTAGTAGACAAAGTCTGTGTCCCTGAGCTCATGTCCCCAGTCCGTGCAGCATTACTGGATCCAGCATGCCTCCACTTAGTGCTTATGAAGACAACCAGAACAATTAGTCCCTCTACACAGGATGGGCAAACTGGCATTGACCTCTCTCTCCTGCCCGGTTTCTGCAGTCCCCAGTCTGCTAAGTGAACTTGGGTCATCTAGGTCATAGTCAAGACTTTGTTGCTGAATGACACAGAGCCAGGGGGTATATATTATATTATCGCACACTTACAAAAGCGAACGATAATTAATTGACCCTATGTAAGTGAAAGCTTACAACGTTGAAACCTCAGAACACAAATTTTTTTTCCAAGGGAAAAAAATCGCTATTCCAAAATAAAGAAAAAAACTTCAAAACATTACATAATGTGGGGGGCGATCCCCTACTTAAATATACCAACTCCGAGATTGCACTACAGTGCCAAAAACGACAAAGTAACGAAAGCGGCCAAGCAAATTCTTTCCCAAGGAAAGAATTTGCTGAAAAGCTACTTCCCTATTTTGTCTTTTCATTTTTTTAGGTTCGATCAAGATGCATTCGACAAAATGCATCTGCGATCACGCAATAGGAACCCCAGCCAGGTACTGTCTGTTTTAATCTTCCTAAAAAATTAAATTCTCTTCTCTTCACCTGTGCAGTAGACCTGTATTTTCTCTACACTTCCAGTATTGCTAAGTGCAGTACATATTTGTTGCCTCCTTTCTTTCTTCATAGGGCAAACTTTCTACAATCCCAACAGTCTCTATAGTCCTCTTCTGAATGCTCTTGACCAGTTTGGGGACCTCCTGTTTAAATAGTTTCTGCACCTATGCAGTATTGCAGATGGAGCCTATCTACTGTGCACTGAACTTAATGAATTACTTTTTGATGTGTGAAGTCCCTAAGTAAACATTCTTTTTCCCCTGCAGGACATTTTCCACAGTACTGTAGTAGAGTTTGGGTAGTTCTTCCATTTGACTTTCCCCCAAAGTTAATGACACTGAAACCTAAGGCATGGTCTGCCTTTATTTGGAGACCAGATTCAAATACAGTTAATATTGCTCCAGGAAGAGTGCAAAATCATCCCAGTAACCTTATTTTAAAACAGGCAGACCTTACAACTAGAAACCCAGAGTTCTGTATAGAGAATAATGAACTGTCTCACATGAATAACAAAGTAAAAGAAAGCCATTATACTTTATGTAAATGAGGACAGATGCTCACATCCAACCTTGTTAGTGAATACTTTCTGCAGCCACTTTTGTCTTTTGTCCATCTTTGCTGTTTGTTTTCCAGTTATTTCCACGTTCATGTCATGTCTCACTGCAAGTATCCTACATCCTAAGTTCATCAAGATATGTACTACCTTTCTTTCCTTTTTCAACAATATGTATTTATTATCTTGCTTTCCTGGGGGGTAAATTTCCTAACATGTAGAAAAAAATGTGCCGATTTCCCTTCCCAGAGAAATCTAAAAATAAAAGCATCCAACTTCTGTCTCGTGTTCTCTGCAGTGAGCAGCATGGTTTCTGAAGAGGAATCAGTAAAACCACATTACTACTGTTGCTTCCACGTTCCATTTACAGTAGAATGAACTGCATTGTGGTTAACAAAATCCTTATCCTTGCACACATAAAAACCTTTGATTAAATCGTCCACCCTTTCCTGACAGCCATACTGCTGAAATATGACTAAACCTTATAGTCGTTAGTTTTTATTTTTTGTTTAAGTGGGTATGAAGATCAGTCCAAATATTTCAGTTGTGACCTGGAACATTGGCAATACAAGCAAAAGAAGACTGTAAGACAAGTAAGAATTTGAATAATACAAAAAATTTGATCACCCAGAACATGAAGTATAATATGAAATCACTGAAAGTAAATATGAAACTTATCATTAACATTAATTAAATCACATTCAAACACACCTCAGATCTCATTTGGATGCTCTGGGATTTACTCCACTTGATTTACCTGATTCCATTGTGTGTCGTTTACCTCTGGATTTTTGTGAACTTCTTATGGAGTATTTGTGGAATATTTTCTTGTGCCACATTGGTTCCTGGCTGACCGTACTACCTCCGATATGTACTTGTTTTCACTGGGTGCTGCTGTTTCCCAGTCTTGGCCTATATGGTTCCATGGAACTAACTCGTCTTTACTGTTCCATGGCTGTGCCTGGAATACTGCTGCCGTTGTCCCATGTTAGCTGTATTTGCTATTTTATCACTGACTATATTCCTCAACTACTGGACTCCCAAGATGTAAAATTTAAGCTTTATTAAGGTGTTTTATAACAAAACACAGCTTACAATAAATATAAACTAATTAAATGAACATTGAATAAAGTAAAAAAATTCAAAGCAAGATGCACACAAACTTGTAAACAAAACAGGAAATGGTGTAAATGATTGAATAAAATTCTGAGTGACATTGTGTAGCCCAGTGTTGAACACAAACCACAATCTTTCACCAACAGCACTAACAAAGTTTAAAAACAAATAAATAAATGAATAAGCAAATGAACGCAAATAAATGCAATGGTACTTGAACTTTCATGGGGGTGTTCCTAAACAAAAGCGCTTATCTTTTATTATTTTTTATTGTTTGTGCTGAAATAAACAGAAGTTCGAGTACCATTGCATTTATTTGTTTTTATAACCTAATGTCTGGCTAGAACTGTAATTATCCAAAAAATAGATAAAGATCAAGATCATTTCATGAACGTTAAGTATTATGTGCCCTGTTGAATCTAGCCAAGGTAGAACACTTCTGAAGCCTCCGAGACGGTAAGTTTCACAGGGGGAGGAGCATGAAAAGCAAAAGTATGAATACTGGATGATTCTAAGCGTACATGCAAAACCACCAGCAGTTACCAGGAAACAAGTTAGGATGTCTGCTTCCAAACACAGAATCTCTTTGTTTTGATGCTGTCATTTTATAGTTCAGTAATTTGACTAAATCGTAGTGCGTTACAGTAGCATCAGAACCAAAGTAAGATACATTCTGGCCAGCTTTTGCACTGATTATGATGAGGCAGGGGAAGGCACTTCAATTTTATTTTGCAAGAAGTGCCATTTCCATTTAACTAGTTTAGTGCCATTTAGCATCTGGTTTAACTTCCTTTGCATTTTTTAGTAATTATAATATAGTCCTATGTATTGTAGTTGCCTGTGATGTTTTTGTTTTTGGGGGTGGTAGTTTATGGTACAAGTTTTATTATTTCTGTTATTTTCCCTATCAGATGCCAGCCTTCTAATTCTTGATTTGTCAAGGACGCACAGATTGCTGCATCCAGACAGCAATATAGCAATAACCCACGCCTGGGTGTGGGTAATGCTGGATTTACCCACGGTTGGTGTGGTTTGGTCACGAGGGTGAAGCCTGAGTGACCAAACAAAGCCAACCGTGGGTAAATCCAGCATTACCCACACCCAGAAGTGGGTTATTGCTATTATACAATGACATTATTTAAGAAAAAAAAAAATTTTCTTAAATAATGGCATTGTACAATGCCTCCTTGCTGCCCTTCCGCAGCTGTCTGGTATTCTGCGGCAGTTCTGATGTACTGCGCATGCGTATGCCTACACAGTACATCAGAGCGGTGGGCAAAAGCAACGGAGAAAGCAAGATCTCCATTGCTTTTTACAAACTGTTTTGCTATGTTAAATGGGTTTAACATAGCGAGACAGCTTTAAAAAAAGCAACGGAGCCGTTGCTTTTTTTAAAGCTGTCTAGCTATGTTAAATCCATTTAACATAGCGAAACAGTTTGTAAAAAGAAACTGTTTTGCAATGGTAAATGGGTTTAACATAGCGAGACAGCTTTAAAAAAAGCAACGGAGCCTTTACTTGCTTTTTTTAAAGCTGTCTCGCTATGTTAAATCCATTTAACATAGCGAAACAGTTTGTAAAAAGCAACGGAGAAAGCAATATCTCCGTTGTTTTTTACAAACTGTCTTGCTATGTTAAACGAGTTTAACATAGCGAGACAGTGTGAAGCAATGGAGATCTTGCGTTCTCCGTTGCTGTAAAAAAAAAAAAAAAAAAAAAAGAGTTATAGTATTGGAAAAAGAACGGGCGACTGGACCTTTTTCCATTACTATAACTCTGATTTACAACGTGCACGCTGACCAATCAGCATGCACGTTTTTTGAATATTAATGGGGGGTCGTTGTATAATGTATGTTTTTGAATAGTAATTGTAAAACTGTTCATCAGAATGCCAGGAATGCTTGGATGGTGTTAGCTGTGCTTGTCCTTTTGCCTGATCCCAGGAACTATCATTTTGATGTTGATATCCATCTGTTTTATCTTTGGTTCACTGCATATTTTTTATCAACAGGGTAATTTATTGTCATTGTACTTCAAAAAGAAAAGAAACAATACAAAGTTTAATAATTTATCATTTTTGTTTATTTTAAATGAAACACAAACTTTATCAGAATACAGAAAACTATAAAGAAATACTTAAGTACCATCAACCACTTAATAATGTTGTCCCATAGAGCATTTAACAGTAACATAAAATGTCAACATAAAAAGAATAAATAAATTTACTGAAATATATATACATATATATATATATATATATATATATATATATATATATATATATCTGCTGGCAGGCAGTGCAGTGGTGCAGCAGTTAATGTTGTCGCCTCTCATCAAGAGGTTACCTGGTTCAATTCTCAGCAGGGTGCTTTCTGTGGGGAGTCTACATTTCCTCCCTGCGTTCCTGTGGGTTTCCTTTGGGTACTCTGGATGTTCATCGTGTTACCCTGCTGCAGTCATCACACTTGGGTTATCTTGTCATCAGGCGGTCCCGCAGTTGGCCTGAATTCCAAAGTCTTGGTCCGGCGTCGGTTGCTGTCGCTTCTTCCCTGACGTCAGTGCGCCAGGGGTATATAAGAGGTATCCGACGCCATTTTCTTCAGTCTTTCTTGCCGCGCGGTGCCCGAAGCAGAAGCAGTTCGCAAGTGCCGGTCGGCAGACACCTGAGATTTTCGAATCAAATTTCAGTCCAAAGTCTTCAAAGCTAAGTACCCCGTTGGGGAACCTTTTCTTGCCTCAGTCCAATGTCAGAAAAAGTTAACAATTGCATTTCTTGTGGGAAGCAAATACCTCATAAGGACTTTCATTCTTATTGTATACCTTGCCTAGGCCCAGACCACGGCGTCACTGGTTGTCGGTTTTGTGCTAGGTTCAATAAGCAAACTATAAAGCGACGCTTTGATTTCGCATGACACTACTTCGGTAGGAAATTTAATTATGCTATGCCGTCGGAGCAACCGACTACCGGCGTGCCTAAAAAACGCCAAGATAAAGACAGGCAGCCTAGATCCAAGCCAGACTCTGAGGCCTCCGCTGGGCTGGTCGCCGGTTCTCCAGAGGCGCCTACGCAGCCCCTGGCGACCGCAGAATTGCAACCCCAGACCGCTTCAGATTCTCAAGCAGAGAGTTCTAGGCCAACGCAGCCATTTTCTTTAGGCCCTACCAACAACATTGCAGAAGGAGAAGCCGGTGCTGTGGAAACACCTTCGGTTTCAGAAGGTGTCTTCAGACCGACTACTCTCACCATAAAATCTTATGCTAAGCTTAAGACTCCTCTAAAACCAAAAAAGATTGCACATCAGTCTCCGGTTCCAGTTCAAGGCCCCATGCCTAAGAAACAGATGCTTAAAATGGCTGAAGATTTGATTTCTTTAATCAGGGGTTCCCAACCCCCCCCCCCCAGACAAAAGGCCTAGACAAGAGGAGGATTATGCATCCTCTGATCAAGTGTCTATTTCCTCAGGCTCCTCTGAGGAACAGGATTACTCCTTTCCCCCTTATGGAGATTCTGATGCTGAAGATTCCATTCCCTCAGCTTCTCCCCCTGAAGACTATTCCTTTGGGGAAACCTTACATACCATGAGGGAACATTTCCACTGGGAAGGTCAGGACTTCTCCGACAAAAAGAAAAGGCTCCGAGAGTTTCTTTTACTCCCCCAGCACAGACCACTTGCTATCCCTCCAGTTTTAGACATTGTGGATGATGTTTACTTAGAATCTAGTCTAAATCCGGATTCTCTGCCTCCTGCTCCAGCCAAACCAGACAGATATTATAGAGTGCCTGACTCACACAAATTCCTTTACAAAAGCCCTGTTGCTGACCCAGAGACAATCTCCCAGGGTCCCAAAGGGGCTAAGGCTTCTATGGCTAAAAATCCTGTACCCTCTGAAAGGGACTCCAGAGCACTAGATAGGTGGGGGAAGAAGGTTTACACCTCAGCTGCTCTAGCTATGCACTAAATTGTCAATTTCACATGCTGAAATACCAGCAAGTCCTAATGTCTCAAATAAAACAAAAGATGAGCACGCACCCTCAACAGTCTGAATTCAAGGAAATGCAGGATCTGTTGCATGCAGCTGAACAGGTGGGCAAGCATACTTTACAATGTGGATTTGATTCCTTGGAAGCTTCCTGTAGAGCAGCTGTTACTTGGCCTGTTATACGTAGGCATGCTTGGTTAAAGGAACAAACTCTGCCTGATCATGTTCAAGCAAAGTTACTAGATGCACCCTTACAGCTGGATGTCTTATTTGGAGTTAAAGCAGAAGAGGTTTTAAAGAAAATGGAGGATAAGGCAAAATCTATGCAGACGGTCAAAGATTTCTTACAGGTACAACCCCCACGTTTCAGCAGAAATTGGCCAACAAAAAATTGGTCCTTTCCAGCTTCTGACAGACCACAGAGGGGTAAATACAGACGCCCAAGGGGCAGAGGTCAAGCACAAATCCCTTACAAACCTCGCCAATGGGGCACTGCAACACAGAAGGAGGAGAAGACAGGTCCCAAACTACTAGAAGACAAACACAGTGACTTAAACCTCAAACTGCCAAGCAAAGCTCTCTTGGCAGCTCCCTTGGGAGGAAAATTAGCACTTTTTGCAGACAACTGGTGCATCATCACAAAGGACAAATGGGTCCTAGACATTATCTCACAAGGATACAGATTCCATTTCCACACCTTACCAAGGATAAAAGGAATGCCAAACCTGCCACAAAATCAATGGGCAGCGGGACAAAAACAAATTACAGCTCTCATGGACATGAGAGCCATTCAACTGGTACCTACACAGGAGCAAGGCCAAGGATTTTACTCAAGGCTCTTTCTAGTCCCCAAAAAGGACAATGCTTGGAGACCCATTCTGGACTTTTCGATTCTAAACACCTTCTTGCAAGTACCCAAATTCAAGATGCTAACACTACAGCAGCTTCTTCCCATGTTGGGCAAGAAAGCTTGGCTAGTAACGTTGGACCTCAAGGAGGCATACCTGCATGTCCCTATCAGATAAAATTGCAGAAGATACCTCTGTTTCATTGCAGGTTCAACCCATTACCAATTCTCTGCACTGCCCTTTGGCTTATCTACTGCACCCAGGGTCTTCACAAAATGCCTGGCACCAGTAATTGCATACTGCAGACAAAGAGAAATTCAAATGTACCCATACCTGGACGACTGCCTCATCCAAGCAGAAAACAAGGACATTCTCTTACAACATCTGGCTTTTGTAAAACACCTTCTAAGTTGCCTAGGGTACACAGTAAACAAAAAGAAATCAAAACTAGTGCCCTCACAGAACATAATATTCCTGGGTGCCAGCTTGAATACAAAGGCCCAGCTGGCTTATCTGACGCCAGACAAACAACTACAACTAACTCAATACTTCAAAATAATGGCAACAAAGACCCAACTCCCTGCAAGAAAAATTCTGCAGGCCTTGGGCTTCATGGCATCTTGCATACTACTAATACCATTTGCAAAACTGCATATGAGGAAATTACAATGGTACCTGAAAAGCGTATGGACTCAACACAGCCACAGCTTGGCAACAATGATACCTCTCATTCCCTGCCTTCAACAGGAGTTTCTGTGGTGGTCACAGGCATGTCACCTCAACAAGGGTCAGCCTTTCACCTTACCCCCAGCTAGGCAAACTATGACAACAGATGCATCGGACTATGCCTGGGGGGCACACGTTGCAGGACAGTGCGTTCAAGGCATATGGACTGCAGATCAAAGAAATCTGCACATCAATCAAAAAGAAATGCTAGCTGTACAGAATGCTCTGACAGCCTTCAAGGACCTCTTACATCCAGGACAGCTTATAATAAGGACAGACAACACCACAGTAATGTGGTACATAAACAAGCAAAGGGGTGCACACTCCTACCCTCTATGCAGGCAAGCAATGACCTTGTGGAACACAGTACTGGCTTAACAAGTTCAATTACAAGCTCAATTCCTGCCAGGAAAAAAGAACACATTGGCAGACGACCTAAGCAGGAACATCATGGATCCCCATGAGTGGAAACTGGATCCACAAGTATTTGCAATGATAACTCAAAAATGGGGGCGCCCGGACATAGACCTTTTTGCCAACCCCCAAAACTATCAGCTATCAAAATTTTGCACCAGGACATTTCACCTTCAAGCTTGGAAAGTGGACGCTCTCTCATTCAGTTGGAAAATGCTGACAGTATATGCCTTTCCTCCATTGCCCCTTCTCACAATGGTGCTGCTGAAAGTCAGGATGGAGAGACCCCAAATGATACTCATTGCCCCAGACTGGCCACGCCAGCACTGGTACCCACTAGTAAGGAACATGGCCCATGGCCCACCATGGATTTTACCACAAATTCCTCATCTTCTCACACAGCAAGACAGTCAGATTCTGCACAGCCAGCTCAAAACCCTAAATTTGGCTGCATGGCAAATCACCTAAGCAACCAGCCAGCTCCTATTTCACAAGCTGTTATGGATGTCATTCTGGAGGCCAGGAGGCCCAGCACCAGGAAAGCCTACTCAGATAAATGGAAAAGATTTTGTGCCTGGAACCAAGCTAAAGGCCAAAATTCCCTTGAGCCGGACATACCTCAGATTCTACAATATTTAACTGAGATGTTACACAAAGGACTTTCTTTTTCATCTATTAAAATCCACGCCTCAGCTATTTCAGCTCACTACAACACGGATCCTCCCTTATTTTCACATCCACTTCTAAGGCAGTACCTCAGAGGGGCCAAAAATATTAGGCCTCCTAGGACAGCACCAACATCAACTTGGGACCTCAACTTTGTCCTGGAAAAACTTATGCTACCACCTTTTGAGCCAGCTTTCTCAGCTGATTTAAAGTTTATATCATGGAAGTCTGCCCTGCTGCTAGCAATTACTTCAGCCAGAAGAGTCTCAGAGCTACAGGCACTAATGGCAGTAGAGCCTTTCCTCATTTTTCATAAAGACAGAGTTTCTCTACGAACTAACCCCTCCTTTATGCCAAAGGTGGTATCCAGCGTGGCTCTAAATCAAACCATCCATTTACCCACCTTCTTCCCAAATCCACAGAACAAAGGAGAAAGACTCCTGCACTCCTTGGACGTTCACAGGCAACTACGCTACTACTTGGATAAAACTAAGGTTTTCAGAAAATCTGACCAGCTTTTTGTATCCTATGCTACAACATCACAAGGAAAGGCTATCTCAAAACAGACCATTTCTAAATGGATAGGGCATTGCATACGTTTTTGCTACACCCATCATGGAAAACCAGTTCCTGCTAGCATAAGGCCCCACTCCACCAGGGCAGCAGCTACATCTACAGCCTTCCTCAGGGGGGTGCCAACCAAGGATATTCTGGAAGCTGCAACTTGGAGTTCAGTACACACCTTCACGTACCACTTTACTCTAAGTCTAGGGCTGGCTTCGCCACTGCAGTTTTGCAGGGCCTTCTAGCCTCCTCTAACCCTGTTTGACTCCACCTCCCATCCTTAGATTTGGGATTCAACCCAAGTGTGATGACTGCAGCAGGGTAACACGATGAACATAGTACAGTTTTGTACCTACCATAAATGTAGATGTTCGAGTGTATACCCTGCTGCATTCCAGGTTACCCTCCCTCCATCCCCTCTGACCTAACTGAAACCTTTCCATACCTTAAAATCTGATACAACCTTTGTGGTGTGTTTGCTTTATAGCTACTGACCACCTTTTGGGGGGGGGGGGGGCACCTGACATCTGGGGCAAGAAAAACTGAAGAAAATAGCGTTGGATGCCTCTTGTATACCCCTGGCGCACTGACATCAGGGAAGAAGCAACAGCAACCGACGCCGGACCAAGACTTTGGAATTCAGGCCGACTGCGGGACCGCCTGACGACAGGATAACCCAAGTGTGATGACTGCAGCAGGGTATACACTCGAACATCTACATTTATGGTAGGTACAAAACTGTACTTTTCCTCCCACATTTCCAAATTCATGCTACTGGAACATTTCTCTCCTGGGCCTCCGCTGAAAATAATCTCTGTCCTAGTCGTACTTTCCCAGTCAACAAATGTTAAATAAATAAATATATATATTGTAACACCACTAGTGCAAAAGTATAAACAACTGTTTAAAAACTTAAGAAACTTTTGCTGTTTTGGAAGGAACATAGATGCTAGGCTGTTCTCTGTGTTTTGGTCAGTCTTTTATTCATTTAAATCACATTTTGAGCACTTTCATTCATTGTAAAGTTTTCAGTCAAACTTCATCAGAAAATAACTTAAAATGAGCCTAGGCTTATTATTTAACTGTTGTGGTGAGCAGTGATGGACTAGGGAGTTCCTTAATCTATGAACCTAGGCTTATTGTTTAACTGGTCTGGGGAGCGGGGGATGGGTTAGGGAGTTACCTCATCCAATTAAGGACACTGGGAATACTTAGGTTCATAGGTTCATACTAGGCTATCCGCCCTAGGGCATTTATAAGCCTAGCCAGAGTGTGTTTGGCTTTCGCCACCCATTTTAAATTAATTTTGCTATGCCCTTTTTCGAGGTTAGTATACTGTGCCTCTGTCTAACAGTGACACAGAAGTGATACCCAGGGTAAACCTACGATCTCCCATCCACTCATCAAGATTCCTCTTGAAGAGAGTCAATGAGGGACTCTGCCTAACCTGGACTGGGATTTTATTCCAGAGTGAAGGGAGCCTCTGTGTTATGAATCTGTCCCTCCAGCATGTCCTATTTATTTCAGTGCTGAGGTTCAAGTCTCGAGCCAGTAGCTCGATGGGATTTGGGTTTTGCTGAGGTGCAGCATGTCCATTAGTTCGGGTTGGACATGGCTTTATACGTCAGGCACAGATCGCCTCTGAGCAGGCGGTATGCCACTGAGTAGAGCTGGAGTTTCTTTAACCAGGCAGCATATGGCATCTGTTTGAGCCCTTTGATCCTCTTGGTGAGGTACTTTTGGGGTCTTTCCAGTTGCTGCAGGTGTCTGGTAAGGTACATCCCAAAAGGGGCATTGTACTCAATTATGGGCCTGATGAGGGATGAGTAAAGAGGCATGATGACCTCCCCTGATCTAGATGTGAATCCCTTCATGATTAGGTGGGCTATATAAAATGTTTTTCTAACCACTTTGGCCACGTGGTTGTCAAATGAGAGATTGCTATCAACTTGGGTCCCCAGGTCCCTAATTACTTCTTCCGTACTTAATGGATTACCACCTATGGGGTAATTTTTGGGCACTTTGTTTTTGCCAAAGGGGATGACTATACACTTTTTGGCATTTAGCTTGAGGCCATGGCTCTGGCACCAGTTGTCTGTTTCTATGAGGCCCTTTTGGAGGATGCTTGTGTCAGCTGGAGAGTCGATTATGGCGCCCAGTGTGCAGTCATCTGCGAACTTGGTCAGCCACAGTCCTTCCGTGTTGGCCTGTACCTCCGAGAAATATATACCGAACAAGAGAGGTCCCAGGACTGAGCCTTGTGGGACGCCACTTGTAACTGGTTTGAAGTCTGACATGGCTCCAGCAATTCTAACCATGTGGGTTCTGTCCATGAGCCAGTTTGCAACCCATCTAGTGACATAGGGGTTTATATTTAAGCTGGTGAGCTTATCTATAATGCCCGAGTGGGGTATTGTATCGAAGGCTTTTGCGAGGTCCAGGTAGGCTGTGTGGACCACCTTCCCCTAGTCAATGGCCTTGGTTACTGTTTCAAAGAAATCGACCAGGTTTAAGAGGCAGGATCTGCCCTTAACAAAGCCGAACTGGGTAGGATCCAGTGTCTGTAGGTCCCCAATATCTTTATTTATGAGGTCCATGATGATTCTTTCCATAGCTTTGCAGACCAAGCTAGTCAGGCTTATGGGGCAATAGTTTCCAGGATCCATTGAGGCACCACCTTTGTGGAGAGGGACCACTGTTGCTGTACGCCACTCTTTGGGTACATATCCTGTAGTAAGGCTGCGATTGAACAGTAGTTTTATGTTTGGGTTTAGCTCTTCTTGGAGATTATGTAGGACGCAGCCCGGGACACCATCTGGTCCCATTGATGCTGTGTTTTTTGCTTTGGAGAGGGCGGCCCTTACGTGAGCATCTGAGATATCAGGGGGGCAGCACTCTGCTGGGATAGATATTTGCCCTTTTGGTGGGGAGGGGGGGGAGAAGTTTGCGCTGAACCTGTCAGTTAGGATGTTGGCAATGTCTGTGGGTTCGGTGTATTTTTTGTCATTTTGGACTAATTCTGAGCATATCTGGGAATTCCCACCCAGGTTCCTAACATAACTAAAGAAAGCCTTGTGCTTATCCTTAATGTCCTGTGCAATTTTTCTCTCGAAGTTGGCCTTAGACGATTTTATGAGTGCCCATAGTGTTTTGCTAATACTGATCAGAGATGCCTTCCCTTTTTGCGATTTTGCTCTATCATGTAGTAGCTTCCTCCTTCTATTGTGTAGTTTGTTTATGGCTGGGGTCCACCAGACAGGACGTCTGCCTTTGGAGGATTGTGTCTTGGTTTTATTTGGGATTGCATGATCCATGCATTCCTGAAGGTGTTCATAGAATGCATTTATAAAGGATTCTGCGTTCTGGGCCATATTTTCCACAGGCCCGGGGGCTTTGAAGGATTCCACCTCAGTTTTGAGGAGTGTGAAATTTGCTTTAGAGAAGTTTTTCACTGTGGTTTTCTGGGCAAGGGGTGGGGTCGGGATGTGAATATCCAGTGAGATTAGTTTATGGTCTGATCTTACCAGTGAGGGATACACTTCTGGTCTGGAGCATAGAGTCCCCATGTTGGTGATGATCAGGTCCAGTATGTTTTCTCCTCTTGTGGGAGTGGTAACAAGTTGTTCCATAGCATTTGAGTTTATAAATTCTAGGAACCTTTGGGCTAGGGTGTTGGAGCTAGAGTAATGCTCCCAGTCTATGTTTGGGTAGTTGAAGTCACCCAATATAATGGTGTTTGGAGAGACCTTCATATTTTCCAGTGTTCTCAGGAAGACCAAGTGGGGTTGCTGGGTTTGGGAGGGTGGTCTGTAGCAGGCTATAAACTGGAAGGCAGTTTTACCCACTGTTAGTTGCACATGGATAGTCTCTGATGCTTCGTGCTGTGCCACCAACCTGGAGGTGTGGGTATCTTTGAAGAATATTGATACTCCCCCCTCCTTTTGTGGTTCGGTCTAAGTTCTGGGGCCGAAAAGCATGGTATGAGGTTTCTATTTAGTCCTGGGGGGTGTGCTGTTCACAATTGTATCTGCCATTTTAATTTTTTAACTAATGGTAAGTTGTCTGTGTTCCAGAGGGGGTCAGTAATCCCTAGGGGGATCTATGACTTTTTCAATTGCTGAAAATAAGAACTCTGGAGAACTGGGAACAGGACCTACTATGCCTGGCTAGTGTGTTGTAAGGATCTCACTTCCTGATGGCTCCCATGTGTTCTTTTATCTGGATCACAAATGATGCCAGAAGACAGCTCCAAAAACACCCAGGAATTTATTGTTGTTCGCATTTCCATTCATTCACAATACACAATGAACTTCATCAGACAACATCACCCAAAATTTTTCACAATTATATAAGCCTGCCAGTTATGCAATAAAGAATTCAGTTATTTAAAAGAAACCTTCATTTAAAATCCCAATACAGCTTGTATATTGGTTCAGCTTTTATCCGGATCCTAAGTAGTCTTGTGGGTTTTCCAGTGTAGCATGCTTCATATTGGGAGCATATTGCAATATAAACCACGCTGGGGGTCTCGCAGTTTAAATTGATCTTTTATGTGAATAACTAACTGTGGGGTGATGAGACGTACCTTGGGGGGGGTTCGAATGACGAAATTGCACCAGTGTCATTTCTAGCATTGGTGCATGCCTGGGGGTGCATCGAGTGTGTGTGCCTGCAGCCTCTTTTCTGTTATGGAAGTGGTTTGGAGGGACATGCTCTTTTAGTATCAGAATTGTGGCTGGTTTAGGATTAGGAATAGCTGTGGGTGGTCTGCTATTAGTGCCCAGTTTTTAACAAAGATGTCTTTGACGCTGGTGGCGTCTGGAGAGATGGGCAAGGGGAACTTTGGGGTGGAGTCCTCTGGTACCTGAGCTTTGGGGTGGAATAAATGTATAAGGATGGGTGGGTACAGGGTTTCTCTCCTTGCGATTACCACTCCCATAACTCTGGGGGACTAGATCTTCTGGTAGTACCTTTCCAGGAAGAAGTCTTTGAGGCGCTGGCATTTGAGGTGGAAAGAATCCTCCTCATAAACAATTCTGCTTAGGCGTATGTACTGCCCTTTCACAGTGTTCCGCTTCATGATGGGTGGGTGCTGGGTGTGGAAAAAATTCCTACTTCCTTGAATTGGAATTCTGTCTGGGAAATGGCTCCCTCTTCTAGGAGTGTAAGGTCAATTTGTTGTTAGGCTGCCCCTTACCATATCAGTGGTGACTAACTTGTAGCAGTGGTCAGCTTCGAGCCCTGATCTCTTCTTGTTGAGGTAAACCTTGTGGCTCGTGATGACCATGCTTGTGCCTTCATCAGCTTTCATGATCCGGAGTTGGGGGTGGGCTTGGATTATGCGGAGGGCAACTTGTTCGTCTTGGGAAAGGTAGAACCATTTGTGTCGAGGTTTCTTATTCAGGGTGCTCCCAATCTTCTATTCACACACAGTGGACAAAGCTTGTAAGACAATGTCTTATTTTGGATTAAAAACACTTTTACATACCAATAAATCTTTCGTACCTCTGCTAGGTGTATCAGATACATTTACAACATTTGAAGCAGTTAAAGCAGTAGAATTTAATGCAATGGAATTAACTGACATACAGGTTTCATAGTTGACTTGTGATGTGTCTGAGTCCCAGAAGGTTTTGGATCTGGGGTCGTTCCCCCTCTCCCTGCTGTCATTCACCTTCTCACTGCTGCCATCAGTGATTGTGGAGTTGACCTCGAGGTGTTGCTCTGGACCCTCCATTAATAATTTTAGGTTCAGTTTCTTTGTGTACAATTCGCTGTCAGTAATTGTATCTGCTAGCTTGGCTCACTGAGCTGGTATGAAATTTACCTCTCTCCTGAGCAGTGTTATAGTGCCCTAGTCAAGTTCAGTGTCAGAAAGGTTGTACACCGGTTCGGTGGCTGGGCCACTTCAGTCATTAGGTTACCAGTTAAACAGTAAGCCTAGGTTCATAGATTAGGGAACTCCATAATCCATCTCCCGCTCAGCACACCAGTTACATAATAAGGCTGGATTAATTTTAAGTTATTTTCTGATGAAGTTCGACTGAAAACTTTACAATTAATGAAAGCGCTCATAATGTGATTTAAATTAATAAAAGCCTGACCAAAAAACTAACAATAACCTAGCGTCTATGTTCCTTCCAAAATAGCAAATGTTTCTTACGTTTATATATATATATATATATATATATATATATATATATATATATATATACACACATGCACACACACATAATTTTATATAGAAGAAATATACAAATTTAAAACTGTTGCTGTACAACCACAATAATATAATGTATCACAAATAATAGTTCTTACTGGTCCATAATATCAAAACACTCTCAAACTAATTTTGCCATTCAGATTTGGGGGTTGGGTGGCATTTAACTTAATCTGCCAGTAAAGTTCCCTGGACTTGAGTTTCGTCTTCCAAGGTCCACTGTTTCCAAAATAAAAAACTTTTTCACCAATAAGAAACAAAAAATTGTTAAAATTCACACATTTGGTTGAGTACCAATTATAAAACATTACTAATTACGTAACAATGTTTATATATGTGATTATTTAGCTGACTCTCAGTCTTGCCAGCATAAAAAGCAAGGCATGATGTACATTGATTAATATGGTGTTAAGATTGTAGAAGGCCCATTGTGAATGAAACAACAGTATTTACATTCTCCACACTAAACCATGTCAAATCTTTCACTGTTAGGGCTACACTTCTCAATTAAACTTTTTGTGTTCCACCCCTTCATATATGGAAATGATGGAAGAACCCCTTGGGTTGGGATGGAATAAACAGAGTCAAAAAAAATTTCTATTTCTTTAGAATAATTTCTCTAACTCCAGAGCTAAATTGCCCATAGGGAATAATTATTGCTCTCTGAAACCTACTCCTATTGGAAACAGATTCTCCCTTGTCATGAGTGGGGGTACATAGTCCACCTCCTGATAAAACTGGAGAGTGCTGTTACTACAGCTCTTCACCACAACATATTTCATTTCTTCCACCAAAACTCTGGATATGCCCTGGCAATAAATAGCTCAACCAGTTTGTCAGCTTCAAGAAAGAATTCAATGTGTTCTGACACAAGCCATGATCATCTTACAGACTGCCCCTTAACCAAATTTTTCTTTTGCCAGAATGGATGGGCAATATCACAGTGCAAAACTGAATTTGAAAAGGTGGATTTCCTATAAATTCCATACTCAAATGTCTTTTTGTCCAAGTTCTCCCTAATGGATACATCAAGATAAGTAATAGATGTAAAAGCACACTTGTCACTTGTCTAGTCAGGTTGTAATAGATGAGTCTTTGTGGGTTCTGTTCAAGCAGCTTTATTATGTTCAAACACATCAGGATTGAGGCTTAATAACTTTAACTTAGATATACTTGTATACAAACTAGCTATTACCTTCATACATGCTCACTCTCTGGCTGCACTTCCAAAATAGCAGGGAAGCTAGCACGTGCTTGCTATTTATATGCACATTCAGTCCTTGAAACGCTTCTTAAATATACATCACGCACACTGTTCTACATGCTCCGTCTTTGAGAAATATGTCATGCAATATTGACATCAGTTGACATGCAATCATTACAAATAATTCTTTGTCATGCAGTTATACAGTATTAGATACATATATACAATTGTGTCCCAGGTCGCTCTGTATTTCACACTAGGTCTGGAAATGCAACCAAATTGTGTGACATAAAATTTAGAATTAGATTTAGCAACTGGGACTCTCTCTACTGAATGCTCAACCTTAGGGACATCAGGAACATCATCAGGAATGGAAGTAGAAGTTAAGACACATTCTGCAACAGGAACATTGTCTGGATTGCTCTGAGATCTAGAGTATGTACCATAGGAACAATGCTGTAATATCAGTTCTGGTAGAGGAAGAAGATGTCTGCAATTTCTCCTGTACTCCACACCCTCATATTCTATGAAGTAGGATCTTGGCTCTGTACATATACCTGTTATTTGACCGATCCAGTCGAAACCTTTCACAATTTGTATCCTCACTGTCTCTCCTTTCAATGGATGGAGAAATCTGTCGATTTATCATAGCTGGACATCTGGAAAGAATGCTTCCTGAATAATTGGGCTCTAATGGTTTGTTGTTCTTAGCTTTAGGCCTCAAACTGGAACTAATAGGCATTGTTGTTCTGGTTTGCCTGGATAGAAGTCTCCGAGTAGGCAAGCCAAGTATATCGTCACGGGGTATATTTCTGAGATTAAGTAAACTCAAAAAGACATCAGTATTATCACACTTTGACCTTTCAAGTAATTACTTTGCACTCTGTACTGCACGTTCAGCTAGTCTATTTGACTGTGGATATTCTGGACTACTAGTAACATGTACAAATTCCCATTCTCTTGCTAATTTCTGAAATAACTGACTAGTGAACTGAGTACCATTGTCAGAAATAACTTTGTGTGGACTACCATGGACTGAGAAATGACTTTTCATCTTGGTGATAATAGCAGTGGATGCTAGAATAGGTAGTAAAATCTATCTCAACCCAGTTTGAATAAGAGTATCGGTACTAAGTAATGCTGATTGTTGCACTTAAATATATCAGTGGTTACTGTTGACCAAGGTGGTTCAGGAACGTGACTTAGCTGAAGTGGTTCTCCTTGCAAATTTGATTTAGTGCTAATGCATACTGAACAAGAAGAAAGTACTTTATCAATGTCTTTTACTAGAGAAGGCCAGAATACTAGTTCTCTCATCCTTCTTTTGGTAGATTCAGAACCTGGGTGACCACGATAAAAAATCTGGATATATTCATATTGTAAGGAAGCAGGAATAACAATTTTAGGACATTTGAAAATAATGCCATCTTCCATCAACATCTCATGTCTGTAAAGAAAATAAATTTGCACTTCAAGTGGTACACTACATTGCTTTGACGGCTATCCAACATTAATGTAGTGGTTGAGCTTTTGCAAAATTGGATCAGTCTTTGTATGATCTCTTAGCTCAACAAGTCTCATGGAAGAAAAATTACACACTTCCATTATGTCAAAGTCAAAATTCTCTGAGTCAAGCTGTTCCATTGTATTTCTGGGTGATCTGAATAAGTTGTCCGCTAGATAAAGACGTTTGCCTTCTGTATAGACCATTTCGAAGTTGTACTTTTTGCAGTTTGAGCATCATTCGTTGTAGTCTTACTAGAGCTGAATGCATAGGCTCCTTTAGAATAGTAGCTAGAGGTTGGTGATCAGTTTCAATCTGAATAGCTCGACCATAGATATAATCATGAAACTTTGAACATGCAAATACTATTGCCAAAAGTTCTTTCTCAATTTGAGCATATTGCATTTCAGTTTGGGTAAGGATTCTAGATGCATAGGCTACTGGTCTACTTTCTTGAAAAATAACTGTGCCAAGACCAAATTTTGAAGCATCACAGGAAAGAGTGACTGGTTTATTGAAATCATAGTATCTTAATGTAGGAGGAGTGGCAATTTTCTGCTTAAGGTCTTCAAATGCTTTCTGGAGCTGTTCCAACCAAGACCATGCAACGTTTTTGCACGTCAGCTCTCTTAAAGGTGCTGTCAACTCACTGAAGTCTGGTATGAACTTGCCTAAATAGTTGACCATGCCAAGAAAACGTTGTAGAGCCTGAATATTATATGGTGCTGGCATCTCAAGAAAGGCTGCTTGCTTGGACGGACCTGGTCTTCACGGATCTGGTCTTAAGCCAGTGCTGGTAAATAAATGACCTACATATGTAACTTTTGGTAGTCTGAATTTACACTTCAAAAGACTGAGCTTTAAGTGCAGTTCACATGTTCTGTCTAGAACTCTCAGAAGGTTTCTGCCATGCTCTGCTTCACCATTGCCTCCAACCAGTAAATCATCTACTGTTATGGCACAAGGATAACCAGAAAAAATTTGATCCATTGCACCTTGGAAGACTTCACTTGCAGAATTTATTCCAGATGGCATCCTTAGAAGAAGCTCAGAGTAAGAAACATTTCAAAGTAACTGCAATTTGCGAATAAACAGCACACTGAAACTTCCACAAAATGGTGGTACTCTGCTAAATAACTCTTTACAGTGCAAGAAACACTTTGTAATGGCAGCACTTTGTGAATAGACATACCCAGCACAAGAAACTTTTCGAAATGGCTTCACTTCACTGTACTTCACGAAATGGTTGCACTTTTCACACAAATAAACTCTTCGGAATACATGCACTGTAATAAGCACACACTGTAAGCATCTTACTCACTTTCAGATACTTTGAATAACTCTAGTTATGCCCTTGATACAATACAAAGTAGTAGTTATCCCAAAACACAATTTTTTGCCAATAAACATGCAGTCGCCTTGCTTTATTTATGCTTAATGTGCCCTTTTAGCCCTTATTATATTTGTTTTGCTCGTTTAATCTGTTTTCATGCCTATTATACTTTTCTTGTGCTTGTTTTACTCTAAACATGCCCATTTTACTTTAAATATGCTTGTTTTGAAATTCTGAGGTAATTCCAGACCCCTTATATGCTTTTTTAATGATCGTTTTATCAAATATCTTAATTTTAAACATTTCATTTAATTAATAAACCTTTTGTGCCTCTTGTTTGTTTAATAATGTGGTTTGTGCCCTTGTAATGCTCTGTTTTATTTTTTTTATAAAATAAACTGTTCTTGCAAGTTTTCATTACCTTTGTTTTTTTTCTGGCCCCTTTTCGTGCTTGTTTCTCTTGGTTTACCTTCACTGTTAACTCTGCACCTCTTAACTCATGAAAGTAGTCTCTGGAATCCCAGTTCTGACACCATGTCGCTCGTCTAGTCACTATGTAATAGACAAGTCTTTGTGGGTTCTGTTCAAGCAAGTTTATTATGTACAAACACATCGGGATTGAGGCTTAATAACTTTAACTTAGATAAACTTGTATACAAACTAAATAAAGCACTACACCGTAGAACAAACCAGACCTCACACTACAAGTTCCAGGCCAGATGAATTCACTCAGTTTAGTACACAGACTGTTTTATTAAAATAAAAAAATAACTGCAGTAAAAATTAACAGCAAAACTTCAAACTCTTATACCATTAAGAACAAGTAACACTTCTTAAGTATACAAGCTAGCTATTACATTCATATATGCTCACTCTCTGGCTGCACTCCCAAAATGGCTCTGAAGCTAGCGCGTGCTTGCTATTTATATGCACGTTCAGTTCATGAAGCACTTCTTAAAGATACAGCACACACACACACGCACTGTTCTACAACACTGAAGAGTAAATCTCAGAAAAACAGCAGTTCCTTTAGTATGCTGGAGAAATGCCCTCAAAGTATCCTAGTCACCTTTCCAAAACAACAACATATCATCAAGGAATCTTAAATAAACAGCAATAGTTTCCCAAAATGGACCATTAATAATATACATTTATCCCCAACACCACACAATAATATTTGCAAAAATGGCTTCAGAAGCTGTCCCCATAGCCACACCCCTAACCTGCCTATTTTCCTCAGAGTACACGTAATTATAAGACAATACAATATCCATAAACTATACAAATAATTTAATGTCATTGTCAGGTGAAAATGCCCCAATACCAAAGATTCTTGAGACCATTCAAGCCCCAGTTGGTGGAAAATGACTAAAAAAAAAAAAAAAAAAAAAAAAACTTGGAAATCAATAGTAACTAACCATAAATCATCATCATTTGTTTGTTCAGCCAGAATCCTCACAGTGCCAAGAGTCCAACAAAACATTGAACGTATGATTCATCTCATCCTGGTGGGTATTGTGAAATCAGTGGGGTAAAAGCTTTTCAACACAAAAAAAATACATGATGTCAGAGGTGAGACTAAAATCCCACATGGAATCATTAAGCATCATGTCAGTTTTCCTAAAAGAAATAAAAACTTCATTCCTCAAGGCGACTTCAGAAAACTACATATTATTAAGATATTCATACATCTTGGCTACATTATCAAGCAAGTTCATAATAACCCCTTTCTCTTTGTCAGGCTTCATAATACATGTATTGTGATCAGCAGGTAAACGTTTAAATGATGTATACTGCTTGTTAGTTAAATTATAGTATTTCTTTTGTGGTTTTACATTGTCCAAAGCCCACAACTCTTTTTCACACAACTTGTCAAATGTCTCCACAGGGGCCAAAAGACATGGGTTGAAAGTACTATGGTAAAAAGTAGGGGATTGTTACTGACAGCCTGATGTAACAAAGACAGATTAATTTTCCGAAGAAAAAGTTTGAACTCTACTACTAGAGTATCAACCAAGTCAGACTTTTTTGCTGGAATAAAAGTAGAGACCTTCTGCAAAACCTGAATTATATCAGTAACAATAATGTTGCTGTAATTAAAAATTTTTAAATCTTCAGAAACTACAATCAGGGACTTTACAAACTCATAAGTTATCTCCTCCTGTATCTTCCCTTCCCCATCCCTTTCCCCTCTGATTCCAGGGAACTCCAGAGTCCTGGGGGATAAAAATGAGTGTTCTTTGGACCAGAGGAAGCATACTTTTCCTGTAACCTGGTGGAACGTCTGGGGGGTGAGAAGGTATTAGAGGAATAATCATCCCTATATCATCCAAAGAATCAACTCCATTCCCTACAGTAGTAGTTTGAGAGTTACCCTCATGATCAAAAACTTCATTGTTCTTACCCCTAGGAAGGGAATGTGCCAGCTTGCTGTAGTAGGCTAACTTGCTCCTCACCATCTTTTTAACTTTCCTGTCTTTAATATTTTTACATTTATTGTCATTCCTTCTAAAAATGTCATCATATATAGTTTCATATTGAAAAAACAATAAACCATTGACGATATCACTATGCAAAATCTTAATATCATGCGGTAATGAGTGCAATGTCCATAAATTATCCTTAATGATAATTTCCGTAAGTGCAAGTCCATTTTTATCAAAAAGTTCCAACAGTTCCCAATACAAACTCTTGGGGCACTCTAAACAGAGTTCCTAAAAATACATTGTCATATTGTAGGCTCCAATGTCACAGCAAAGTGTTTGTTTTAAATAAAGCTAGCTTAGTCTTCAGTGATAATTTCTTCTCAGTTGAAACTATGTTGGATGTCTTCATGTCGTCACCAAATGCCACTGTCTGTTGGAGCCATAATGAAAGGTTCCTATTTCGTACATTTCCCGCAGCACTCGAAGAAGTAGGAACAGAAGGATGCAAGACCACTGGCAAAGAGGACTGGTAATGAACTAAATTGATGCCTACTGGGGAATAACCTGGTTGAGCCTGCCCAGCAGAAGCTGCATAAACAGAAAAAGATCCAACTGAAGTGTAAGCAACCACAGCTGATAAAGGGTCTGTCATCACATCCGCCTGCCTTGGCAAAAGAGAGAGGTATTGCCTGGAACAGCACTGTCCAATACTAGCCCATCAGGAACAACATTAGCACAAAAATTGAGTGGTCACTGCCTAGGGGGAATAACCCACAAACTGTCAGCAACCTGAGACAACAGTTCAAATAGAATGGTCAAATCACCAACCGAAACTTGAGTAGCTGACAATCCTGAAAATTTTCCACGGTAGAAGGACCACCCACAAAAGGATTAGAAAACTTTTCCTGGGACAGTATGCCAAAAGTAAAAATAAAACCAAATAACAATACAATCTGGTGCAACCAATATCTTAAATAAAAAACGCCAGAAGCACAGTTGCACCAGGACAAAGTTTAATAATTTAGCACTTCCATTTGTTTTAAACGAAACACTTAATCAGAATACAGAAAACCATAAAGAAATGATTATATTAATTGGGGTGGTTTATGGTATTTAAAGTTTAACCGATCATATTGGTCCATAGAAAGTTTAAACATTTAAAAAGACAGTAAAATAAAATGTCAACATATAAATAATAAATTCATGTATTTATACAATTCTATATATAAAAAGTGCAACATTATTAAACTTTATCCTGGTGCAAGTCTGCCTTCGGAGTTTCTTGTTGTTTAGGTTATTGGTTGCGCCAGATTGTATTGTTGTTTGGTTTTGGTCTCATTGCACTTTCTAAGCCATGACCCTCTTCACTGTAGCTGCAGACATAATAGTATCTTAAACAATAACTCTGTATTGTCTCCTGTTTTTTGACCAGAGCCACTGCATCTGCTGCTTTTGCTGCTGTAAGGTACAGGGGGATTCAAGTCTTTCTCAACCTGAGTAATCCACATTTTCTTTGATGCCATTTTTTCTACTTTGCAGTTTTCGGGCTTTTTGCATGTGAGGCACTTTACTGAGAGGATAATTGGTCTTCATACACATTGTGTCCAAACCATCACTATTTGCAAACGTTTTAGGTGCTCTGTAATAAAGTGATTGAACATTGCTAATATACTAGTTATCATTTCTGTAATGTTAACTTTTAGAATTTATCTGTGGCAATGCTTCTGAAAAGAATCCAGATTTCAGAAGCTGATTTTTATCAGCATCCATGACTGCTCCATAAAGCAGAAATGATTTTATGCCATTGGTATATTACATTTCAACTGTAAACTAAGCCTGGTTTTATTTTTACTATTTTTGCTTACTGTTTTCACTTTGATTGTGGTGTCAGCCTTATATAATTGCACCCTATTTTAACATGTACATGGTTAATCCTTCTACCTGGATCCACAAGTTTTTGAGCTCATTCTGAGTCTTTGTCTACTGTTCTTTCCCCCTGCTGATTTCATACATATAGTCCTTTCCTTTATTTTACATTCAGGTCCACAAATTTTTTTTTTCTTTTTTCACATTGCCTCTTTTTCTTCTTGAGCTAGCTGCTGCTGATGTTCTTCGTGTTTCACTGTTGCAGTCATTACATTTGAGTAATCTGCTGGCAGGTTGCACTCAGTCGGCCTGAATAACAAAGGCTTGCGTCCTGCGTCGGTTGCCATCTCCTCTTCCATGACGTCAGGGGTATAAAACATGCAGCCAACGCCATTTTATTCAGTCTTTCTTGCTGCGCAGTTCCCGAAGCAGAAGCAGGTCGCAAGTGCCAGTCGGCCGACTCCTGAAATTTTCGCATTCGAGTTTCAGAACCAAAGTCTTCAAACTAAAGCTAAGTACCCCGTTGGGGAAACTTTTTCTTGCTCCTTACCGATGTCAGTAAAAGTTAATAATTGCATTACTTGTGGGAAGCAAATACCTCATAAGGATTTTCATTTGTACTGTATTCCTTGCCTAGGCCTAGATCACAATGTGCTTTGCTGTCAGTTTTGTGCTAGATTTAACCAACGCACTATTAAGCGTCGGTATATTTTTGCTTCTAAATTTTTTGGTTCAAGATTGAATTATCCTGAAATGTCATCGGTTAGCAATCCGACTACTGGAGTTCACAAAAAACGCAAAGAAAAAGACAGAGACAGACCGTCGAGGTCCAAAACCGATGACGAAACTTCTCCTAAGCCAGTTGCCGGTTCGACGGTACTCTGTGAGGCGCTTTCGCAGCCCCTGATGCCTGCTACTTTTGAGTCACAAGCCTCTACCGAGACCCATTCAGAGTCTGGAATGCTGCGAGAGTCTCAGAGTATTGAACCTGTGGATGTATCTCCCTTGGATGGGTCTGGAGTCGCTGAGCAGGCACCGGCTTCTGAGGGTGTTTTCAGGCCTCAACATTTTTATATTAAACCGACGCCAGCCTCAAAAACAAGGTCAAAAACATCTTCTATGTCTAAAAAAATGATGCATGATCCACGTGCTCCGGCCCCTATGCCTAAAAAACAGATGGTCAAAATGGCTGAGGATTTAATTACCTTGATCAGGGGTTCCCAGCCCCCCCCCTGCTAAGAGGCCTAGGCAAGGCACTGATTATGAATCTTCAGAACCGGTTTCCATTTCTTCTGATTCCTTTTTTGATCAGGAATTTTCTATTCCACCCTATGAGGATTCAGATAGAGAAATCCATCCCATCTGCATCTCCTCCTGAGGATTACTCTTTTGGAGAGACTATGCATACTTTAAGGGAACATTTTCACTGGGAGAGTCAGGACTTCTCTGAATCAAAAAAGAGGCTTAGGGATTTCCTTCCTCTTCCTCAGCATAGGCCTTTGGCAATACCTCCTGTATTAGACATTGTTGTTGTGTTTTCGGAATCAAGCATGACTCCTGATTCCCTACCTCTGGCTCCTAGTAAGCCAGGCAGATATTACAGGGTTCCTGACTCCCACAAATTTCTATTCAAAAATCCTGCTGCTGATCCTGAGACTATTTCTCAGGGTCTCAAGGGTGTAAAGGGCTTTACAGCCAAAAATCCTACCCCCTCTAATAGAGATTCCAGGGCACTGGATAGATGGGGAAAGAAGGTTTATGCGTCTGCAACCTTGGCAATCAGGGCCTTAAACTGCCAGTTTCATATGCTTAAATATCAACAGCATGTTATGGGCTTACTGAAAAAGAAAATGATGTTGATTTCTGATTGTGTGGAAAATAAAGAGTTACAGGAATTATTGCATTCAGCAGAACAGGTTGGAAAGCATTCTTTGCAATGTGGTTTTGATTCCTTGGAGGCCTCTTGTAGGGCCATCGTTACTGGATCTGTGATTAGAAGGCATGCCTGGCTCAAGGAGCAAAATCTGCCTGATCATGTTAAAGCTAAATTGTTGGATGCCCCTTTGCAGCATGATACTCTGTTTGGTAATAAGGCAGAAGAGGTTTTAAAGAAAATAGAAGACAAAGCTAAATCCATGCAAACTGTAAAAGATTTCTTGCAAGTGCAGCCACCCAGGTTCAGTAGACACTGGCCTACTAAAAATTGGTCCTTTCCTGTGTCCAACAGAGCCACTCAAGGCAAATCCAGGTGCTCAAAAGGCTCCAGATACCAATCACAGGGTTCTTACAAGTCATAGCAATGGGGTGCCTCCACCTCCAAAACTGGAGGAAACAAAGCACAACCCTATGGTAAGCAGTCTCAATGACTTTCCTCTACCATCACCAAGCACTTACCTTATGGCAGCCCCCTTGGGGGGAAAACTAGCACTTCATGCTCAAAATTGGCAGTTAATTACCCAGGAGAAGTGGGTATTAAACATAGTATCCCAGGGGTACAGATTTCATTTCCATACTTTGCCAATTCCAAACGGATGGCCGGATATGCCACAAAACCAGTGGGCAGAGGCCTAGAAACAAGTCATGTCCCTCATAGATATGGGGGCCATTCAACCGGTACCAGAAAAGGAAAAAGGACAAGGTTTTTATTCAAGACTTTTCCTGGTACCCAGAAAAGACAATTCATGGCGTCCAGTATTGGACTTTGATTTTGAACACGTTCCTGGACATTCCAAAATGCAAAATGCTGACTTTACAACAGCTACTGCCTATGCTAGGCAGGAATGCTTGGTTAGTATCTCTAGACTTAAAAGTGGCATACATGTATATCCCAATAAAGGAATCATGCAGAAGATACTTCCGCTTCAAAGCAGTTTTTTTGCATTACCAATTCTCTGCACTGCCCTTTGGCTTATCTACTGCGCCCAGGGTCTTTACAAAGTGCCTGGCACCAGTAATTGCAGACAAAGAAGCATACAAATTTATCCTTATCTGGACGACTGTCTCATTCAAACAAAGGACAAGGACACTCTTTTTCAACATCTGGCATTTGTAAAAAGGCTTCTAGCATGCCTAGGGTACACCATAAATGAAAAGAAATCACAACTGGTACCCTCTCAAATAATTACATTCCTGGGTGCAAGCTTGAATACAACTGCCCAGATGGGTTACCTTGCATCAGACAAACAAAGGCAACTGAAAACATTGTTCAAACAAATGTCAACAAAAACCCAGTTATCTGCAAGACAAATTCTGCAGGCTTTGGGGTTCATGGCATCCTGCATTCTACTAATTCGATATGCGAGACTGCATATGAGGAAACTTCAGTGGTACCTAAAAAGTTTATGGAGTCAAAATTGTCACAGTCTGGAAACAATGATTTCTCTCATTCCCTGCCTACAACAGGAATTTCTTTGGTGGGCAGAGACATGTCACCAAAACAAGGGACTGTCATTCACTCTACTCCCTGCCATCCAAACCCTAACTACAGACGCTTCAGACTATGCTTGGGGGGCCCACTTGGCAGGGAGATGCATTCAGGGCAAATGGAGCCCAAACCAAATGCATCTGCATATCAACCAGAAAGCGATGCTAGCTGTTCAGAATGCTCTGACAGCCTTCAAGGACTTACTTCATCCAGGACAACTACTGATAAAGATGGACAACACCATAGTTATGTGGTACATAAACAAGCAGGGGGGTACACATTCCTACCCCTTTTGCAGACTGGCCATGGCCTTGTGGAACACAGCCTTGACTTACCAAGTACATCTTCAAGCTCAATTCCTGCCAGGAAAACAAAATACTCTGCCAGATGACCTAAGCAGAAATCTTATGGACCCGCACGAATGGAAACTGGATCCACAAATCTTCAGCATGTTAACACAGAAATGGGGGAGCCCAGACATAGATCTATTTGCCTCTCCCCATAATTATCAGTTGGACAAATTCTGCACAAGAACTCATCACAAAAAAGCATACAAAGTGGATGCCCTATCCTTCAGCTGGAAAAACATATCAGTATATGCCTTTCCCCCTCTGCCTCTACTCTCCAAGGTCTTACTAAAAGTGATATAGGAAAAACCAAAAATGATCCTAGTTGCTCCGGACTGGCTTCGCCAGCACTGGTACCCACTTCTAAGGAATATGTCTCAACTTCCTCCATGGTACTTGCCTCAAATACCTCATCCTACTGTCTCAGCAGAACAATCAAATTCTGCACACTCTGCTCCAAACTCTGAATCTTGCAGCATGGCTGATCAATTATTCAAACAACACCTGTTAGTAAATCTGTGATGGATGTCATTTTGGAAGCCAGAAGGCCTAGTACTAGAAAATCTTGTGAGATAAATGGAATAGATTCTATGCTTGGAACCAAGCACAAGGAATAGACACAGCAAAGCCCAATATCCCTCAGATTTTACAATATTTGACTGAGATGCTTGACAAGGGCCTATCTTTTTCTTCAATAAAAATCCATGCCTCTGCCATCTTAGGTTCATAGGTTCATACTAGGCTATCTGCCCTCGGGCATTTATAACCCTAGCCAGAGTGTGTTTGGCTTTCGCCACCCATTTTAAATTAATTTTGCTATGCCCTTTTTCGAGGTTAGTATACTGTGCCTCTGTCTAACAGTGACACAGAAGTGATACCTGGGGTAAACCTACGATCTATCATCCACTCATCAAGATTCCTCTTGAAGAGAGTCAATGAGGGACTCTGCCTAACCTGGACTGGGATTTTATTCCAGAGTGAAGGGAGCCTCTGGGTTATGAATCTGTCCCTCCAGCTTGTCCTATTTATTTCAGTGCTGAGGTTCAAGTCTCTCGAGCGCGTGGCTCGATGGGATTTGGATTTTCTGAGGTACAGCATGTCCATTAATTCCGGGTTGGACATGGCTTTATACGTCAGGCACAGATCGCCTCTGAGCAGGCTGTATGCCACTGAGTAGAGCTGGAGTTTCTTTAACCGGGCAGCATATGGCATCTGTTTGAGCCCTTTGATCCTCTTGGTGAGGTACTTTTGGGGTCTTTCCAGTTGCTGCAGGTGTCTGGTAAGGTACATCCCAAAAGGGGCATTGTACTCAATTATGGGCCTGATGAGGGATGAGTAAAGAGGCACGATGACCTCCCCTGATCTAGATGTGAATCCCTTCATGATTAGGTGGGCTATATAAAATGTTTTTCTAACCACTTTGGCCACGTGGTTGTCAAATGAGAGATTGCTATCAACTTGGGTCCCCAGGTCCCTAATTACTTCTTCTGTACTTTATGGATTACCACTTATGTGGTAATTTGTGGGCACTTTGTTTTTGCCATAGGGGATGACTATACACTTTTTGGCGTTTAGCTTGAGGCCATGGCTCTGGCACCAGTTGTCTGTTTCTATGAGGCCCT
The DNA here is from genome assembly GCF_019279795.1 of Protopterus annectens. Classification (NCBI taxonomy): domain Eukaryota; kingdom Metazoa; phylum Chordata; order Ceratodontiformes; family Protopteridae; genus Protopterus; species Protopterus annectens. The sequence goes on from NC_056745.1 coordinate 300,963,606, forward strand.
TTTGGAGGATGCTTGTGTCGGCTGGAGAGTCGATTATGGCGCCCAGTTTGCAGTCATCTGCGAACTTGGTCAGCCACAGTCCTTCCGTGTTGGCCTGTACCTCCAAGAAATATATACCGAACAAGAGAGGTCCCAGGACTGAGCCTTGTGGGACGCCACTTGTAACTGGTTTGGAGTCTGACATGGCTCCAGCAATTCTAACCATGTGGGTTCTGTCCTTGAGCCAGTTTGCATCCCATCTAGTGACATAGGGGTTTATATTTAAGCTGGTGAGCTTATTTATAATGCCCGAGTGGGGTATTGTATCGAAGGCTTTTGCGAGGTCCTGGTAGGCTGTGTGGACCACCTTCCCCTCGTCAATGGCCTTGGTGACTGTTTCAAAGAAGTCGACCAGGTTGAAGAGGCAGGATCTGCCCTTAACAAAGCCGAACTGGGTAGGATCCAGTGTCTGTAGGTCCCCAATATCTTTATTTATGAGGTCCATGATGATCCTTTCCATAGCTTTGGCTCATTACAACACAGAGCCTCCCCTCTTTTCTCATCCCTTGCTTAAACAGTATCTTAGAGGGGCCAAAAATGTAAGGCCCCCCAGAAGATCACCAACTCCTGCATGGGACCACAGTTTTGTGCTGGAAAAACTCACCCTGCCTCCTTTTGAACCAGCAGCTACTGCAGATATAAAATTTCTGTCTTGGAAAACAGCTTTTATCTTGGCAGTCACTTCAGCAAGAAGGGTTTCAGAACTACAGGCTCTCATGGCAGTGGAGCCTTTTATTACATTTTACCCAGACAGGGTGTCCCTCAGGACCCATCCTTCTTTTATGCCTAAGGTGGTATCCAGTATGACTCTTAACCAGACCATTCACCTGCCAACATTTTACCCAAATCTGCAGAATAAGGGGGAGCGGATTCTGCATTCATTGGACGTACACAGACAACTAAGATTCTACTTAAACAGGACCAAATCTCTAAGAAAGTCTGAGCAACTACTAGTAGCATTTGCTGCAGGGTCAGAGGGGAAGGCTATATCAAAGCAGACTATTTCTAAGTGGATAAGCCACTGCATTAATTTCTGCTACTTGCGCCATGGTAAACCTGTGTCCAAGGGGATCAGATCACATTCCACCAGGGCTGCCTCTACTTCAGCAGCTTTTCTCAGAGGGGTTCCAACCAAAGACATTCTAGAAGCTGCTACTTGGAGCTCTGTTCATACCTTCACAAAGCATTATCATTTGCCTCTCTTCTCCAAATCCAGGGCAACCTTTGCCACTGCAGTTCTGCAGGGCCTTATAGCTGCTCCTAATGCTGTTTAGTTCCATCTTCCCATCCATAGCTTTGGGATTCTACCCAAATGTAGTGACTGCAACAGTGAAACACGAAGAACATAGTACAGTTGTGTACACTTACCGTAAATGTAGATGTTCGAGTGTATTCATTGTTGCAGTCCGGGTTACCCACCCGCCATCCCCCTTTCTATACCTTTTCTTTCTATACCTTTTCTTTCCTTCACTATACACTAAAGCCTTTGTGGTGTATTTGCTTTTAGATGAAGGTAAAGTTTATGTTGCTAAAAGTGCATTTATATATATTTCTGTTTATTTAGAGAGAGATATATAATTTTTTTTTTTTTTTGCTCCCCATTTGGAGGGGCACCTGACATCTGGGGTAGGGAAAACTGAATAAAATGGCATCGGCTGCATGTTTTATACCCCTGACGACCTGACGTCATGGAAGAGGAGACAGCAACTGACGCAGGACCCAAGACTTTGTTATTCAGGCCGACTGAGGGCAACCTGCCAGCAGATTACCCAAATGTAAAGACTGCAACAGTGAATACACTCGAACATCTACATTTATGGTAAGTGTACACAACTGTACTTTTTTTTTATTCTACTTGTTTCCATTCTTTTATTTTAATATTGACTGCCAGGGCTGTCCAAAATTCTTTATTTCCATTTAGCCCTATTCACTTTGACTCTAGATGCTGAGCCCACTATTGTTAAGATAGATGCTTTTATTTTTTTATATTTTTCCTCTGACCTCTCATCACTATTTAGCACCACTCCCACTTGTCGAGTAGCCCATTCTTTCCTCCAGGGATGAGAGCACTACAGTTGACTAAAAGGACGGGTTTGGGTACCAAGTCCTTCAGATCTTTCCTGCCATTGAAGGAGGGAATTCTTCTGCCAGCTTTTGAGGATCAACGGTTGAAATGTGCTGTTCTTTTGCTGAGGAAATAAGTTCCCATTGGGGAAAAACCTTCTACATTAGAAAAAAAATGTTTGTTTTATTGTACTTTTCTGTTGAGGAAAGCTATTTTTAAGCTACGAGTTTAGTGTTTTTTCTGTCATTGGACTTTTAACTGTACTTTTAAACGAGAGAGGGATTTTTTTCCGGTAAGTTTAAAAGTTGTTTAAAGTAATTGAAAGCCATTTTTTCTGTGGAGGAATAATGAATATTTTACTTTTTTGGGGTGGGAAAGTGATTTAAAGTGCTTTTTACTTTGTTTTTGTGTAAAAAGGTGACTTTTAACGACGTTAACTTTTTACCAGCTTTTGCTGCTTGTTTTCTCCAGAAAAGAGGTGTCATTTTTGACTTCACCATGGAATAAACTACCAGTCCCATAGATGCTCCTTCTTCCAGCCACAGAAAGGAAAAGCTAAGCAAACAGTCATTGCCACCACAGCAGACTAACAGTTTGTTTCAGTCACAGGTGGGTGACTCTGTTGTGACTACAGCTTGTTCCTCAGACCACTCATCTTTTTCCCCAGAACCCTCTGATGTAGCACTTACAGCCATTATAGGCCAGGGATTAGCCACATCCTCTGTGGCTATTGGGGTCCTCTCAGTGGGCAAGTGAGAGCCACTTTTGTCAGCCCTGGGAGAGGAAAAATGGAAAACTTCCCTGTTTGGTCAGAATGTTGGGCCCATCCCTGGAAAAGCTGCAGCTGCTGCCATTATTAACACTGTTGGCCCAATTTTTCCTTTCAGAACGAAACAGAAAATGAAACATGTATCTACTCCTCCACAAATTTCCTTAGATGGGAATAGCTTACCGGGTCTGGTTGTGGGTGTAATTGAGGTTGTTGATGCCTCTTATAATGTGGTGTCTGGTAAAAGAAAGAATACCTCTTTTCCAGAAGAGATTCAGGATTCTGTATCTAGACCAGAAGTTGAAGGGGTAAATACAGGGTTTTCTACTCGGTTTTCTAATTCAGACTTAAAGGAGAGCTCAGTTCCTGATCTCCCTGTAGGGAGTTTCTCTTTCTGTGAGAATCTTTCCAGAATGTACCATTGTTTTAGTGGGAAAACAGTGAATGTGAAGTTGTTCTATCATGCCGTTCATTCTTACGGATGGGTTCGGAGCCGATCCTTAGCTCCGAGTCGGCCTACTACAAAACTCGAGGTCTTCAGACAGCTTGAGGCCAAGTCCCTATCCCATGATGCACCTGGAGTTACCTCAGATCTAGTTTGCCGCTGCAATAGATTGGAGGTTCCTCGCATAGCTCGGGCCAGTACACATTTCTTTTGTAAAATTTATCTAAATAACATTATTTCTCTACTTTTAGAGTTAGCTTTTAGCTTTTATAGCTTTATAGAGTGCCTGTTCCAGTTTCATCGGTTCCATTTACTCGGACATCCTCGGCGCCGATCGAGGAGTCTAGGAGCCGACAGTCTCCAGTTGGGTCCGGGGAGGATAGTCGGACTGACTTGTTGGTTCTGACTTTGCCTCTCGGGGCTTCGGCTCAGATGAGCTTGGCTCCTACCTCTGGTTCAGAGCCCACCATCCTGGTGCCGAGGGGATCGATGGTTTCCCCGGATTATCGGAGCAGAGGTGCCTTCAAAGCTATGAGGAGCGTTATGTCTCCTAAGACATCTACGACTTCAGGTCTGGCTACCTCCTTCCCAAAAGCACCTGTGTCCGCTTCTGCTTCACAGATCCTTTCTAAGCCTCAAGAAGCCCCATTGGGTGGCCCCTGCTCTTCAGAGACCTCACCAGAAGTTCCCATTGATGAGGTTCCCAGGAAGAGAATCTGTAAGAGGGGAAGCACTTAGACTTCCCACAGGAGTCTCTCACATCCGATACTGACTTGGATGAATCAGAAGGGTCCCCACGGTCCCCCTCTGAGGATATCCCATTTGCTGAGATAGTAGAAATCCTTATGCAGAGGGGTGACTGGAAGTCCACCAACCCTATTGAAGATGAGTCTGTTCTCCTGAAGGCTTTCGGGTCTTAACCCTCCACCTCTTGGGTGTCTCAGCCCTTTGATGAGCTCATGGAGCTGGTCTCACGAAGGACGTGGGAGTCTCCAGACACCATGGAGCCTGTCCCCAGGAGGCCAAATAAATTTATTTATGGCCCCCAGGAAAAGTTTTTTCTTACCAAGGGAGTGCCAGTTGATGCCATGGTGGTGACGGCAGCCACCAAAAAAAAGAGATGTTGAAAAATTCTTCCTCTATCCATCCTCCTAAAAGAGATTCTAGGATCATGGATAGATATGGGAAGCACACGTCCAATTCAGTGACTTTTGCCTTGCGTTCACTGAACTATCTCACTCATTTTACGAGACTGCAAAGAGATCTCCTAAAAGAGCTTGGAGATGCTCTTCAGAGTACAGTAGCTGCAGGAGCTTCAGACAAAGTCACCTCCCAGCTTGCTACCCTCAATTCCATAGTGAACGCGTCCATGCTTCTCATTTCATTGCAGCTGATGGAACAAGTAGGGCAAGCGGGTATAGGAATTGCTCTTAGGAGACATTCCTGGATGCACTTTGTGTTCCTTTGCGGAGCCCTTTAAATCATCCTTTGTCAACACCCCTTTTGATGGCTCATCCCTCTTCGGGCCGAAAGTTAAGGACACTTTGACCAGGTGTGAGCAGGAAGGAAAGACTCTGCCATTGCAGTCCATTTTTCCACGCCTACCAGACCCTACCCCAAGGGTCAAAGGGGAGGAGAGATGTGGTTCTGAAAAGCCCAAGGAGCCTTTCAGGACACATGTGGTGAATCCCCCTTCAGGGGCAGAGGAGGGGCAATAATGGAAGATGCCGCCCTCGTGGCAGAGATGGTCCGCAAAACTAGGGCGACAGAGAACAGTTCTTTGGGAAGCCCTACCAGTGCTCCTGAAAGGAGGCCCGACTCTCCTGCTCTGGAGGTAGTCAGGGGTTGCTTATCTTTGTATCCAGACGCCTGGCTCAAAATAACAAACGACAACTGGGTACAAAGTATAGTTTCCAGGGGATATTTCATTCCTTTCGTCACTCCCCCTCCATTGACAACAAAAATCCCAGACATTCCACTCAGTTACAGGGAACAAGCAACAGTAGAGGTCCAAACGTTGCTAAGAAAATGTCATCCAACCATTCCCAGCAGACCAGATAGGATCCGGAACTTACTCAAGATTCTTTTTAGTTCCAAAAATGACAGGGGACTGGAGACCTATTTTGGACCTCAGCAGACTAAACAGATCTGTCGAGAAAGAGAAGTTCCAGATAGTCACGCTTCAGTCGATCTCTTCTTTGGGAAAGACAATTGGATGTGCTCGGTAGAGCTCCAGGATGCATACTACCATATAAAAATGGCCAGACCATCTAGAGATCATCTGCACTTCTGGCTGGGAGCCAGTCATTACCAGTTTCAAGCCCTGCCCTTTGGTCTCACTACAGCCCCCAGAGTGTTCACCAAATGTATGGCAGTGGTCATGGCTCACCTGAGGCATTTAGGATTCCAGGTGTTTCCATACTTAGACGATTGGCTCCTCACCGCCACCACCAGGTATCAGCTTATACAAGCCAGGGACACTACTCTTTCTCTCTGCAGTCATCTGGGCATTACAAAAAATTTAGAAAAATCCGCCTTGTCACTATCATAACATATAATTTTTATCGGAGCAGAATTGGACACCCTCACCACCACTTTGAGACTTCCAGCAGAAAGAGTCTTACTACTCCATCAGCAGGTTCACAGTATCATATCCAAAGACAAAGCTCCAGCATCAGAAGTGCTAAAATTGTTAGGCATGATGGCAGCTGCTATATTAGCGATGCTGTTGGGTCGCATGCACATGCGGATTCTACAATGGCTGTTATTCACTCAGTGGTCTTACCAAGAGCTCCCAGTGTCTCATCTCATAATGATCACAGACACATGCAAAAAGGATCTTCAGTGGTGTTTGACCTCTCTTCATGTAACGATAGGTCGTCCTTTTGTCCTAGCCCCACTAGCAGCCACAGTGACCACGAACGCTTCCCTGATAGGGTGGGGGGGGGCATTTTCAGGGAAGAACAGCCCAAGGCACATGGACCGAACAGGAGACACATCTGCATATCAATGTCCTGGAGATGATAGTGGTACTTTTAGTATTGCAGTACTTCCAGGACTGTCTTTCTCTGGGAACACTTATGATTCAGATGGACAACATGTCAGAGATCTGGCATTTGAACAGACAAGAAGGAACCAGGTCCTACCTCCTTTGTCATGAGGCCCTAAGAGTATGGCAGTGGGTTACATCCACCCAGCGCTTTCTGTTAGCAATGCACATCTCTGGGAAATCCAACGTGATAGCAGACAAACTGAGCAGGGCAATTTTGTTGCCTCACGAGTGGTCCCTCAAGAAAGAGATAGCAGAGAGACTTTTCTGCAGGTGGGACCAGCCTTGCTGAGATCTTTTTGCCAACCACATGAACACAAAATGCAGAAGCTACTTTGCCCTGATTTCCCCTATGGGAGAAGCTCCAAGGGACATTCTCATACACGATTGGTCTCCGGGTCTCCTCTATGCATTCCCACCAACTCCCTTGATACCCAAAGTATTGCAGAAAGCAAAAGCCCTGGGAAGGACCATCATTCTAATAGCCAGTCATTGGCCTCGTCAGATTTGGTTCTCCTTCCTTCGACTTCATCAATTGGAAGACCCTTGGATTCTGGACCCAGTTCCAGATCTTCTGACGCATTCATCGGGCTCTTCATCCTTCTCTTCGGTCCCTGAAATTGACAGATTGGCTGCTCCAATTCCCAACATAGCCAGTTCCGTAACCTCTCAAATGAAACGCAGCAGATAATGATATCTTCTCATAAGTCCTCTACTAGGAAACTATATCTTAGCAAATGGAGATTTTCTGTATGGGCCTCTCAAAATAACATTGATCAAGCCCCCTTTGCTTCCATATTAGAGTTTTTGACTATGCTTTTCAATAAAGGAGCTGCAGCTGCAACAGTTCGGGTTCAACTTGCTGCTATCTCTAACTTTCACCTTGGCTTTGAGGATCAAACATAATGTCACACAAACTATCCAAAGCCTTTCTCAAAGTGACTTTTCATCTCAGACCACCTGTAAAATCCCCTTATACGTCATGGATTCTAAATTTTATGCTTTCACACATTATTCTCCCACCTTTTGAACCAGCTTCCTCATGTGATTTGAAATATTTGTCATGGAAGACTATCTTTTTAGTAGCCATTACTTCTGCCCGTAGAGTGTCAGGGCTTCAGGCTTTGTCCATAAAACCTCCTTATTTGATTTTCCATGCTGACAGAGTGTCCCTGCGAACAAATCCTTAATTTTTACCCAAAGGTTGTACTGAAACTAACCTTAACCATATCATAGATTTGCCAGTGTTCTTTCTTAAGCACACCAACAATTTAGAGTATATGCTGCACAAGCTTGATGTTCATAGACAGCTCAGATTTTACTTGGCTAGAACAAAAGAGTTCAGAAAATCATAGCAGCTTTTTGTTTCCTTTTAAGATTCCAGAAAAGGTATGCCAGTGGCAAAAACAACACTGTCTAAATGGTTATTTGATTGCATCACATTTGCTTATTCAGCTGCTAATATAACCTTACAACACAATTAAGGCTCATTCTACCAGAGCAATGTCCACATCTTCTCCCTTTTCTGCTAGGCTTCCTATAGACAACATTTGTGCAGCAGCCACTTGGTCAAAACCTCATAACTTTATCACTCATTACAAAGTTGACAAGGCCTCCAGGGACAGGGCCTCCTTTGGGTCTGCTGTCCTAAAAAACATACTCCCGTGAGCAACCCGAGAAAGATGGTACTTGGGACGCTACCCATCTGTAAGAATGAACAGCGAGGTAGAACAGCTTCACATAAAGAAGTTATGTACTCACCATAATGTTCCATGCGAGTTGTTCATCTCACCTTCATTTTCGAGGACCGAGATACTACACTTTCTTGATTGCTCAATCTTTCTGTGGTTTTCTCCTAAAGAGTGATAGAATGACACATGTTATTATTATATGCAGCAAACAAGATCTGAGGTAACTCCAGGTGCATCATAGGATAGGGACTTGGCCTCGAGCTTTGTAGCAGGCTGACTCGGAGCCGGGGATCGGCTCCGAACCCATCTGTAAGAATAAACGCAAGATGAACAACTCGCATGGAATGTTATGGTGAGTACATAACTTTTGTTTTTTCAGTCCCTCAGAAAATACGATGAGCTGTTACAGAAGGAATTTCCAGAACATTCCCCCATTCCCCCAGTTCTTTTAGCTATGGAGGACATGTGTGTCACTGCCTGCATTTTTCCTGAAAGTCAATCAGCTGATGTTCTTCGTGTTTCACTGTTGCAGTCATTACATTTGGGTAATCCTGCTGGCAGGTTGCCCTCAATCGGCCTGAATTCCAAAGTCTTGGGTCCTGCGTCGGCTGCTGTCGCCCCCTCCGTGACGTCATGACTGTCAGGGGTATAAAAGAAGCAGCCGGCGCCATTTTCTTCAGTCTTTCTTGCCGCGCTGCGCCCGAAGCAGAAGCAGTTCTCAAGTGCCGGTTGGCCGACTCCTGAGTTTTTCGTGTTCGAATTTCAGATCCTAAGTCTTCAATAAAGCTAAGTACCCCATTGGGGAAACTTTTTTCTTGCTCCAGACCGATGTCAGAAAAAGTAAATAATTGTATTTCTTGTGGAAAGCAAATACCTCATAAGGACTTTCATTCTTACTGTATTCTTTGCCTAGGCTCTGATCAGAATGTTTCTGGTTGTCGATTTTGTGCTAGATTTAACCAACAAACTATTTTGGACGCCGGTTTAATTGTCCAGAAATGTCGTTGGATAGTCATCCGACTACCGGAGTTCACAAAAAACGCAAAGAAAAGGAGAGAGATAAACAACCGAGGCCCAAAACCGACGTCAAAGCTTCTCCTAAGCCAGGCGCCGGTTCTCAGTGAGGCGCTTAAGTAGCCCCTGACGCCCGCTACTTTAGAGTCGCAGGCCGCTACCGACTCCCACGTGGAGTTGGCCATGCCGCTGGAAACTCAAGGTATTGGAGCCTCAGATACTATTCCCTCAGATGGGTCCAGTGCCGCTGAGCAGGCACCGGCTTCTGAGGATGTATTCAGACCTAAGCATCTTTACATTAAACCGACTTCAAAGGCAAAGACTAAAGCACCTTCTAAAGCAAAGAAACAAACTCAAGAGCCATGTGGACAGGCCTCTATGCCCAAAAAACAGATGCTCAAAATGGCCGAAGATTTGATTACCTTGATCAGGGGCTCCCATCCCCCTCCTGATAAGAGGCCTAGGCAAGAGACTGACTATGAATCTTCAGATCAGTTTCTATTTCTTCTGATTCCTCTTCTGATCAGGAATATTCTCTTCTCCCCTATGAGGATACTGATGCTGAAGAATCCATACCTTCAGCTTCTCCTCCAGAGGACTATTCTTTTGGGGAAACCTTGCATACCATGAGGGAGCATTTCCACTGGGAGAGCCAAGATTTTTCAGAATCTAAAAAGAGGCTCAGGGATTTTCTTTTACTACCTCAACACAGGCCTCTAGCCATTTCACCTGTGTTAGACATTGTAGATGATGTGTTTTCGGAGTTTAGTCTTACCCCTGACTCCTTACCTCCAGCTCCTGTTAAGCTTGACAGATATTACAGGGTTCCTGACTCTCATAAATTCCTTTTTAAAAACCCTGCTGCAGACCCAGAAACTATTTCACAGGGTCCCAAAGGAGTTAAGGCTTCCGCTGCAAAAAACCCTACCCCCTCTGACAGAGATTCTAGGGCACTGGATAGATGGGGATAAAAGGTTTACACATCTGCTACCTTGGCTATAATGGCCTTAAACTGTCAGTTTCATATGCTTAAATATCAGCAACATGTCATGGCATTGCTTAAACAGAAAATGTTGTTAAACTCTGAATGTGCAGAAAACAAGGAAATGCAGGATTTATTGCATGCAGCTGAGCAAGTTGGAAAACATGCTTTGCAATGTGGTTTTGATTCTTTGGAGGCCTCCTGCAGTGCCGCAGTTAACGGGTTCTGTAATTAGGAGGCATGCTTGGTTAAAGGAACAAAATATGCTGGATCATGTCAAGGTTAAATTATTAGCTGTACCTTTACAGCATGATACTTTGTTTGGTGTTAAGGCAGAAGAAGTGTTAAAGAAAATGGAGGACAAAGCTAAATCTATGCAAACTGTCAAAGATTTTTTACAAGTACGGCCACCTAGGTTTAGTAGACACTGGCCTACAAAGAATTGGTCCTTTCCTGTGTCAGACATACCTCAAAGGGGCAGATCCAGACGCCCTAGAGGCAAGATCCCAGGCGCAAGGTTCATACAGGTCAAAGCAATGGGGTGCTTCTACCTCCAAAGTTGGACAAGACAAATCACAACCTTACAGGAAACAGTCCCAATGACTTCCCCCTGCCTGCACCAAGCACTTATCTCCTGGCAGCACCCTTAGGGGGAAAATTAGCACTTTTATCTCAAAATTGGCACATTATAACCCAGGACAAGTGGGTTCTAAATATAGTGTCACAAGGCTACAAGTTCCATTTCCATACCCTGCCGAAGGCAAACAGCTGGCCAGATCTGCTAAAAATTCAATGGGCAAAGGCACAAAAACAAGTCTCATCCCTCATGGACATGGGGGCCATTCAAAAAGTACCAGAGCAAGAACAGGGACAAGGATTTTACTCAAGACTGTTCTTGATACCCAGAAAGGACAAGGCCGGGAGACCAGTTCTGGACCTATTTATTCTGAACACATTCCTGGATATACCAAAATTCAGAATGTTGACTTTGCAGCAGCTTCTGCCCATGCTGGGCAAGAATGCTTGGCTTGTGACTTTAGACCTAAAAGAGGCATACCTGCATGTCCCAATCAGACAGTCATGCAGAAGATACCTCAGATTCAAGGCTGGCCCAATGCATTACCAATTATCTGCACTGCCCTTTGGCTTATCTACTGCGCCCAGGGTCTTTACAAAGTGCCTGGCACCAGTAATTGCATTCTGCAGGCAAAGAGGAATACAAATATATCCTTACTTGGACGACTGTCTAATTCAAGCAGAGAACAAGGACATTCTTCTACAGCATCTGGCGTTTGTGAAAAGACTTCTAACATGCCTAGGGTACACAGTCAACGAAAAGAAATCAAAACTAGTACCCTCTCAAGAGATAATATTCCTGGGTGCAAGCTTAAATACAACTGCCCAGATGGCTTATCTCACGCCAGACAAACAAAGGCAACTGACTACCTATTTCAAAATGTTGGCAACAAAGGCCCAGTTATCTGCAAGAAAAATTCTGCAGGCTTTGGGCTTCATGGCATCCTGCATCCTACTAATTATATGAGGAAACTTCAATGGTACCTAAAAAGTGTTTGGACTCAACATTGCCACAGCCTGGAAACAATGATTACTCTCATTTCCTGCCTGCAACAGGAGTTTCGATGGTGGGCAAAGGCTTGCCACCAGAACAAGAGACAGCCATTCACATTACCCCCAGTCAGGCAGACACTAACAACGGATGCATCACATTATGCCTGGGGGGCCCACATGGCAGGAAGATGCATTCAGGGCACATGGTCCTCAAACCAAATGCATCTACATATCAATCAAAAAGAGATGCTAGCTGTTCAAAATGCCCTGACAGCCTTCAAGGGCCTACTTCATCCGGGATGACTTCTGATAAAGACAGACAACACCACGATCATGTGGTATATAAACAAGCAGGGGGGCACACATTCTTTACCCCCTTTGCAGACTAGCCATGACTTTGTGGGACACAGCATTGGCTTACCAAGTACATCTGCAGGCACAGTTCCTGCCAGGAAAGGAAAATACTCTGGCAGATGAACTAAGCAGAAACCTCATGGATCCCCACGAGTGGCACCTGGACCCACAAGTCTTCAGCATGATAACAAGGAAATGCGGATGCCCGGACATAGATCTCTTTGCCTCCCCTCACAACTACCAACTAAAAAGATTCTGCACAAGGACTTATCACAGACAAGCATGGAAAGTGGACGCCCTATGCCTTTCCTCCACTGCCTCTCCTCCCCAAGGTACTCCTAAAGGTCAGACAGGAGAAGCCAAAGATGATACTGATTGCCCCAGACTGGCCCCCGCCAGTACTGGTTTCCAATCCTAAGGAACTTGTCTCAATGCCCAGCTTGGACCTTACCTCAAATACCCCATCTACTGTCCCAGCAAAACAATCCGATCCTGCACAGCCAACTCAGGACTTTAAACCTGGCAGCATGGCGGATAATGTAATCGTACAAAACACACCTCTCAGTAAAGCTGTGGTGGATGTCATTTTGGAAGCCAGAAGGCCTAGTACTAGAAAATCCTATGCTGGAAAATGGAAAAGATTCTGTGCTTGGAACCAGGCACAAGGAACTGATACAGCTGTACCACATATTCCTCAGATTTTGCAATACTTAACTGAGATCCTGGACAAAGGCCTATCTTTTTCATCAATTAAAATTCATGCCTCCGCCATTTTGGCTCATTACAATACAGAGCCACCAATCTTTTCTCATCCTTTATTAAAGCAGTACCTCAGAGGAGCCAAAAATGTAAGGCCTTCAAGGAGAACACCAATACCTGCATGGAACCTCAACTATGTCTTGGAAAAACTCACCCCGCCTCCTTTTGAGCCAGCTGCCACTGCTGATATAAAGTTTTTATCTTGGAAAACAGCTCTGCTCCTAGCAATAACTTCTGCAAGATGAGTTTCAGAGCTACAGGCACTCATGGCTGTGGAACCTTTCATCATGTTTTATCCAGACAGGGTTTCTCTGAGGACAAACCCAACATTTATGCCTAAGGTGGTGTCCAGAGTGGCTCTTAACCAAACTATTCATCTGCCAACTTTTTATCCAAATCCACAGAACAAGGGGGAGAGAATTCTGCATTCTTTGGACGTACACCATTAGCTTAGATTCTACTTGGACAGAACCAAAGTTTTCAGGAAGACGGAGCAATTACTAGTGGCATATGCTGCAGGATCACAAGGAAAGACCATCTCAAAGCAGACTATTTCAAAGTGGATAGGCCACTGCATTCGTTTCTGCTATTTTCGCCATGGCAAGCCAGTGCCTAAGGGCATTAGGCCACATTCAACCAGAGCTGCAGCCACTTCAGCAGCCTTTCTCACAAAGTGTATTGATCCAGTTGTAGCCAGTTCATAGCAGGCTACAGGGTGTCCACATTTTTCCATGTTTAGACAAGTTGGTTTTCTTTGCAGAGTCTTTTTTCGAAGTGTCAGAAATCTCTCAATTGGGTGAGAGATCTCTTCAACAAGCTGGGATACCAAGAGAGCATTCAAAATAATTTTTTGATTCCTGTGTTCTCTGGCATCAGGTAGACACCTCAGCTCAAAGCGCTTTTCTTCCACAGGAAAAAAATAGATGTAGATGAAGTACACATACCAAACACCCTCTACAGCCCTAAATACACTCTTTCAAAACAATGCCCACATCAACAAATACAGCCACATCTAATGGAGCCTCTACTTCTAAGCCCATAAGGCAAGCTATCACACAGTCCAGCATTCTGATCATTGGAGACTCCATTGTGAGACACACTGATGTTCCTCTCACCAGGCTGAGTAAGGAGAACATCACAGTCAGCTGCTTATCAGGGGCCAGGATCCAGCACATTATGCACACCCCCAGGTCATGGAGTCACAAGTACCAGTATGACTCAGTCATAGTCCATTTGGGTGTAAATGACCTGAGACATACCTTCCTAGACTATATGAAGAGAGACATTATGCTCTCAGAATATGTGTCCTAGGCCGTTATGAGCCTAACATTGAGACAGCATTTTATCGTCTGTGAGGATGATGCCACAATATGAACAAAAGATGACTGACTTTAATAATTGGCTTAGTTTCCGGTGTCATTCTAAGGGGATGCAATATTTTCAGCATGGGAGGAGATGGTGAACAGTCCACATTGCTTTGCCAGCGATGGTCTGCACCTCTCCCCTCTAGGCTTTTGAATATTAACTATAGCATTGTCTTCCCCCATAGTGCCTTTTTTACACAATGCCAGACTGAAAGTGCTTCTGACAAACCAAAAAAATCTAAAGGTCTTACTGTTCAGTGCTAGGAGTCTAAACAAAAAACTCCAGTCCCTAGAAGCGGTCTTCAAAGTAGAGAATGCTGATGGCTGTGCAGTCACTGAGACATGGTTTAAAGCCGTGGAGAGCACACTGACATTGCAAGATTATAATGCCTTCCACACATTTAGACCAGCTACTACACAGACAGGGACTAAAGGTGGAGGTGTCTTGATTTACATCAAAAATAAATATACCTCAAGGCTGGTCAAACAAGCTAGTGCACTTAAGCTTCTCCACATTCAAATCATCATAGGCAAGATGTAATAACACTTCTTGCAAGCTATAGATCCCCTTCTATGACCCAGGAAACCCATACCATGTATTTAAACTTATTGGAAATGCTCAACATCCAACCCAGTAATATATACATGGGTGACTTTAATTACTCCACTAGTAACTGTGCATCATGTACAACACCAAACGTTCAGACACAGACATTCCTGGATTTTGTAAACACAAATCTCCTGGACCAGATTGTCAATACACAAACCATGGGTGCAACTTTACTGGATCTGGTCCTCACTAATATGGTAGAGTGCTTTACAGCCCCTAGAGTAATGTCTTCTGTGGTAAGGTCAGACCACAAAATGGTCTCCTTTGAAGTAAAAATAAAACCTCGATCCCCAGCTAACCCTGAAATATTCAAGAACTACTCTAAGGCTAACTTTCTACTATTAAGTGATAACCTGGCAAAATTTCAAGCCCCCATAAACCTTGAGAACACTTCCGCCTATGCAGAACTCTTCACAGAAGCCACATACAAGCATGTTAATAACTGCATACAGGCAGCTGTACTTACCGGGAGGAAGTACAGAACTAAATAAAAAAAACAAGCCGCCCTGGTGGAATCACAGCATCAGTAAGCTGTAAAAAAGAACAAATGTCATGGCAAAAATTAGGAAATGCAGGATAAAAGCACTCCCATCAAATTAAAAAAATGACTCAGAGGACAAATAAAGTCCAACAAAGCCAAATTTGAGGTAAATTTGGCCTCCCGGGCCAAGGACAACCACAAGGCAATCTTTAGCTATGTCTGCAACCTCAAAGGCAGTGCACAATTGTGTGCAGACCTCATTGTAAATGGACTCACTTATTCTGAGCCAGAAGATATAGCAAACCTGTTGGCCGAAAAAGTTAGCTCCAACTTTACCCCACTTTTCCCATCAGCCCTCCCGCTAGAAGTACCATCAAATATAACTCCCCTAGGGCAGATGTCTTTAATGCTGTCTCTAGGGCCAAGAACACTGCATCACTGGGCCCAGACAATATCCCAGGATGCCTTCTAAATAGCATGAATCATGACCTGTCAGGCCATCTGGAACTGCTATTTAACTGTAGCCTCCAAACAGACTTCATGCCTCATAAAAGGAGAACAGCAACAGTCCTCTCTCTGCACAGAGGTGGCCATCTACAAACCCTGGAAACTACAGACCCATAAGTCCCACTAGTTTCATATGTAAAGCCATAGAAACAGTTATCATGGAAATGATTAATAATGACATAGGAAACCTCCAGACACTGTACTCAAACCAGTTTGATTTTGTCAAGGGCAGATCATGCCTACTCAACTTGGTGGGCTTCTTTGAGAAGATGCAACCAGCGTATTGTATATTTTTTTATTTTTTATATTTTTTCTGCTAACAGATTTGTTTGTTTTTCAATTGAATTGTACAGATTATAGGTCACATTAAAGGTGGGAAAAGTTCTGGAAATGATTTATTGTGGTCTCATTTTTTATATTAATATCCACTGTAGCTGTAGTTACTGCAACAGTGCTTAATGGGATGAACATAGTACAGTGGTGTTGGTAAACTTACCATAACCGTGGCTGTTCAGATGATTGCTGCCACAGTAGTTGCTCCTTCTGTCCATCCCCTTGTTTTTTGGTGCGTTGTTTATGCCACTGTGTGGACACTTTTATTTTTTGTCGTTCCTAGCATTGTCTTTTAGGGCTCAGCCTCCCTCTCCCTCTCTCTGTTGGCATGGAAGCTGTGAAGGGCTTGGATCTCAAACCTGTATTTTTAGTCAGCTCAGCACAAGCTGACTGTTTGGACATGTGGAATGTGCCCTGAAGCTTTGAAAGCTGGCCAACTGTTATATCCTTGGCAGGATATAACCCATATAGCTAAGGCTACTGCAACAGTGATCATTCAAATGTCTACTGTTATGGTAAGTTGACTTGCACAATTGTACTTTTTCATTTCCCAAGTGATATAACCCCCTCAAGATTACCCTGCCCCCATTGCAGCCAGTGTTCATGTGCAGTCTCCAGTCTTGACTAAGGATTCTACCGCAGGAACATGTGTATTAGACATGCACTCCTAAATCCACCACTTCTTTCCTCCCTTTACTGTCATCATAGCTAACAGGTGCCTAATCTGCTATTCAGACTCTTTTCACCTAGGTCATAGTCAGGGCTTTATTTGAGCTGTTTTGACAGATAATTTTTGCAGCTATTCCTCCTTGTACCTTCCTACTTCTGCCAACTCCTGTCTTTAAGGTATGTAGATGCCTGAATATTTTACACAAGCATGGGGTGGGATGTTCAATAGGGAATGGACACTGAGGACATTGTTGGATCTATCCCTGTGCTGAGATCTTGACATTACAGCCACTATTCTGGAGTGAAATACAATACAGAACCTTGTCACATCTTTTCTTCATGTGGTACCCAAGGTTCCACTCTTGCACAAATGACAGGTAATTTTAAGGTACTATACTTCAGTGTGAGGTGTAGCAACAGCAAATGTGGACTTGCTTCATATCTGATGTATGATGATCTCATTTTCATTAGTGAGAGCTAACATGATGACCATTTCACCCCTCACATGGCAGCCATTGTACTTGGGATTGGAGTTTCCATCTCCAGAATACAGCTGACTCAGACAGCCAGTTGGAACCTCTACTGTTTTGAAAATGTCCTAGCTACAGGAGTAAACTGCAAGTTTCTCTTTGTGCATTGTATTGTGTGAAGACATTCCTATAAGAGGTCAATAATTTCTTTATTGATTAGGTGCTTAACCACCAAAACCTTGTTGTTCTTTGCAACTTTAACATCTGGGTTAATGATGAATCTGCAGCTTTTGCCAATGAGTTTTTGTGTTATGGAGAGATTTGGTCAGGCTGTTACCTCTGTAACATGCAAATTAAAACATGTACTAGATTTGATCTTCATACTAGATATAGACCCTGGACGTGGTGGTAAAGCCAGTCTTGTGGTCTTACTTCTTCCTTGTCTTCTTTGTCATGGAGCTACCACATCTCAAGTCTCCCAGATCTTGAACTGAGGAAATGTCATAATACTTCTATCTCTCTGGAAACCTTTTCCATTATTGTCTTTCAGCTCCTTCCTGAGGATGGTACTGACACTCTTGATGCAGTGCTAAATGACTATAACAAGTCCTTGTCTTTGGCTATCAGTAGGCTAGCCTAATACGCTATTTCACTAAGGAGCAGAAGCTATGGTATGACATAGAGCTCCATGCCATGTGATTCAAAGTTTGTAATTTGGAATGACAATAGAGACATGCAAGTCTTTGGAGTGACAAATTTCATCAGAGGGAGCATTGTGCTTCACACTAGACTGAGGTCTCTCAAGTCAGCTTATTCATCCAGAATTTTCTCAACAGTGGCTAACCTGCTGACCATGCTGTTTCAGAAGGTAGACATACGCAGGCCACCATGCTTTGCCATCCAACAAGCTTTATCATTTCATCAGTGTGAGCTGACAACTTGTTTTTTCATTGACAGAGTCCTCACTGTAAGAGATACTTTTCTTTTTTTCTTCAATCTCCAAGGATATTTTTCAAGTCACTGGCAGAGCCTACTCCCCTAACCAGTGTTCATTTCAAATTTTGAAATGTAAGAATGAAAACAAACAATGCAGTCCAGGCAGAAGCAAAACTTTTAAAATAAGCCATGAAATATTCTGGCATAATTTTATTGGATTATGATGAGCTGTCAACTGTAATCTCAGGTATTCACTGCATGAATTGTGGGCTAGATCCATGATCTGCCTAGGTTAGATACGACTAGACTGGATGTGCTGGCTCCAGTGATTTATCACTTATTAGAATCCTTCTTGAGATCTGCAGTTTTTCTGACTGTCTTGAAAGAAGCCCTTGTTACCTCAGCCCTCAAAAAAATCTTCTTTCGATCCTGATGTCTTTGATAATTTATATACATTCTCAACCCTTTATTTTTTTTTTAGGTAAGATTGTCAAGAAAGTTGGTTGTGCACAGTTCAGGTCCTGAATTATGGTTAACAGGCATCGACCACCTATCAGACTGGCTTTTGCTCCCAGCATAGTACTAAAACAGATGTTATTTAAATAGTGAATGATCTCCTGATGTCTAGAAACTAGTGTTTCTACTCTTGCTTTGGTCCTGTTGATCTTTCTGCAGTATTTGGCACCAATTATCATAGCATCTTGATCGCGTCTGGCTGTGATTCTACTGTAGTATGTTTTCCATGGTACTAGAGTGATTGATTTTCCCACCTGTCAGGCATATCCAGAGTTTGGTATTGGTTTTCAATTCTTCAGCTGCATATCCTCATGGTGTACCATGGGGCTCAGTTTTTGTGCCTTTTACTTTTCACAGTAATCATGTTTCTGTTGGGAGACTTTACTGGGGCAGAAATTTAGCATGCCTCTGCTGTGTTAACAGTACCCAGATGTGGCTCTTTGCCTGTCAGGAAAATATGGTGAGTGTCTCTTCCCCTGCTGACAACTTGCTGGCTCTTTGCTAATGGCTAATTTTTAATCAGTTGGAATTGAACACTTCCCAGAACTGAGGCCTTGACAGTCCGTGCTACTTTGAGAAATTTGCCATTTCCATTATTTAGCTTTACGTTGACAATAAGCCTGAGTTTGCATGTAAGGTGCATAAAGTATGTGTGATCCCTGACAACTGGTGGACAGTGAATACAAGCAAGTGGTCTGTAAGTAAGACTGAATATTCCCATCTTTGGAGTATTTACAGGATCAAGCACCTTCTTCCTGTAGAGGATCTGTCTGTGGTAGTTCATGCCCTGGTCACATTTCAGCTTGACTACTATAATGCTTTTTACCTGAGGTTTCCTGCATCTGTAGCTGGGTTTGTGTTAGTGTGATCTGTCAAATCTGCCCTTTCCTCACTGTAGTGCAATCTCGGAGTTGCTATATATAATTAGCGGGGGGTGTGAGGGACACAGCATCCCACATGAGGAGGGTCTGGATTAATTATATATACCAACTCCGAGATCGGACTGCAGTGGGGAAAGGGCAGATTTCCTTATCCCTGCCATACTGGTAAGTCCGTACTATGTTCCATTATGTTGGCCAACTATGATAGTTCGATGATGATATTTACGATCATTCGGCCTTTCGATGAAACAGACTTTTGTATGTATGTGAAGAATGGCCATTCGAGGAATGTGTCATTCGATGGTTAAACATAGACCTGGAAGAAAGATATATCCATACAATAGTGGTAGGAGCAATGGGTCTATTAAAAAAGATTCTAGTCGTATTTAGATATGTTACCAATACATGTAACTCTGTATGAATTGCAGGAGTCATTTCTGGGCACGTTGCAGGTGCTGCAAAGTAAACTTTTTTGCCTAACATCAAAGACTAAACAATAGTAATTTCTTGAACTTTTAATTATACCCTGCCTTAGGAATATGGGGATCATTCCCGTCATAATATTAGAAACCCAAAGATTTGGGGAAACAGGAGAAAGGAGAGGTGGAAAAAATCTGGTTTGAGGCCTTTCTTATTTTTTACAAGTACTTTCTTACTGTTTTAGAACAGGTAACTGTTTTTTTTTCCCTGTTGGTAGGGAGAGGTTGAAATTATGTGTTGATGTAGAGGTGTCTTAGAAAATTGTGGGTCTGGGCTTATTTGTGTGGACTCATCTCATTTGTGAGAGTAGTGTCCTTAGAAACATTAAAGCTGTAATTTTAATTCGAGTTGTGGGGCCTTAAAGGTTTGTCTTTTAGTAGGTGTGCTGATCTTACAGATTTTATATTAAGTTTTCAACTCAACATAGTGTAAAAAAGAGGACGTAATCTAGTTTTATTCTTTCTGTCTCCAGTTACGCCAGAGAGTATTTCTTTTTTCAGTTGCTGTTTCAGGTTAGGAGTAAGTCAGAGACTGTTCTTACCTTAAGACATCTTAATCTAATTATGAATTGTTGAATAATCTTCTATTGTTATCTTCATGGAAGATCTGGCTGTAACTAATTTTCCAGTTTATGCCACTTTTCCAGAAGCATCCCTGAATGACATTAAAGACAAATACTGCATCTCTTGCTTTTCATATTTTTTACCAGCACACTGACAACTAACACCTTAGCCTTTCCTACTGCCCTCAAACTGTACTTGTTAAACAGTAAGGCATGCAGATGTCTTGTAGGTGTCATATGGATGCCATGTGCATGTTTGATCTTGTAGTCGCACATACGCTGTATAAGCATCCTTCTGATTCTCTGAATTTCTTTGTAGACAAATGCTAAGTTCTATTTGAGATGTTTAATGTTCGCGAAATGGATGCGTCTCAGAACTGTTAGCATTTTAACTTTTAGCATACATGTTAAAATGAATCCAGTATGGAAAATGCCAAGTATTACACAATGTTCTACTATTGTCTATTCTTTTGTGTTCCTGAATCATGCCTGAATGGATCTGTTATTGGCCAGCCTACCTACTTGGTCGACAAAAGTAGTAAACAAATAAAAATGTGTGCCCTTGCCACATAACAGATATTTTTTCTACTTTAGCCGTGGCTGTGTTGCACTGTGTACTTTGGTGTGATAATTGTACCTGCTGGATCCTTCTCTTGCATTGTTTTCTCCAGCTTATCCTTTCCTTTTCTTCAGTTAAATGAGAGAATAGACGTGTTGTTTTGTAGTAAACTAGAACTGGCTTAAGGGACATGAATCTTATGGTTGAGGTTTAGAACTGCAGAATATGAAGAGTGTGTACTTGAGCTGAAGTACAAGTAGTTAAGTATTATGCTTTAGCAGTATACCATATCTGAGTGTGGGTAATGCAGGGTTTACCAGTGGCTGGTGTGGTTTGTTCATTGGGTAAAGCCTGATGAACCAAACAAAGCCAGCCTTGGGTAAACCTGAATTACCCACATCGATACATAGATCATGTATTATTGTTCTCTATAGTGGTATTTTTAAATAATGAACGTCTCTTCCTCCATATGCTGCAACTTCATTTTTTTCTGTCTGTGCCCACGATTTTACTTTTGGCATGTGTACTGCACATGCCTACTTCTATGTCCGAGTTTCTCATGTGTGAAATTGAGTAACATGTTATGCTTGGATTTTTATTTTATTATAGATTCATAGATTAGTACTAGGCTAACTGCCTTTGTGGGCCATTTTAAGCCTAGCCAATTACCCCGTGTGAGAATCAAACTCTGCACCTTGTATCTGTAAGGTAAACACCTTAACCATTATGCCAATCTCCCACCTTTTTTTTTTATTTTTGCAACATAATGGAAGTATCCTCTTTGGAATGATTAGCAGAGCTGTATCTATGTCTGACCTCATAAACGGTAAGATATAAAGCAAAGTATAGAGGGTTTTATTAGAATAAAAACTTAATGGCTTGCTTTGTATGTAGTCTTAACAGCTGTGACTATCACCTTTCTTAAGATATGGTTAGAGTTAAGAAATGCTTTTAACAGACCTTTTTATATGTTTTACAAGTAAGCAAATTTCTTTTGTAAATTAAGAAACTAAAATGTGTGATTTTTTTTAGTGTTGGTAGCTGCAGTACTCTGTTTTACTGTGGCTGCTAATGTTTTTATGAGTAATGCTGAAAGTAGTTTTCCTTTCTGTCTAGCATGTGAAAAAATTGACATAACAGGACACTGCAGAGACTTGTTGAAGATACTGAAGCAGGCAGATCAGATGGATGAGAAGTTAACACCATTAAAACTTATTGATGCCTGGATGGGAAAAGGGTCCACAAAACTAAGAGTAGCTAACCTTGTAACACCCAAAATGTCCAGGACTGACATGGAGAGAATTCTTGCTTATCTCATTCTAGCCCAGTATATAAGGTATTTCATTTATAGAAACTTTGTAAACTATTATAAGGTGATAGAGAGCTTCACCTGTTATTTGTTTTTGTTTGATAACCAGGTAAGTGAATCATCTGATGTCAATTTTTATTTTCATTCAACTCTTGGGTTCATATCTGACTTGGCCACTTCTAATAGCTCATGTATCACTGAAAACTCTCAAGCTCCTCCCTTTCCCATAATGCCTTATTCCCTAACATACCTCAGATATAGTTTGCTGCATGTTATGCTCTCGAGTTGTCTCTAGTGATTTGGGCAATGTGAGTGCGTTTCTATTGATATATTTCTGTAATTTCTCACTTTTAGTACTTTTATAGTGCCTGTTATGCTTTCTCCCTTTTCCCACTCAACTTTCGAAAGTACTGGTGTACTCCTTTATTACCATTGTTGGTAATTTTAGTATGTGTCGTACTGCTATTGTACCATTGTTGGCATATTATTATTTATCTATATTTTTTATCTCTTTCCTCCTGCTGTGAATAAAAAGTGTTTTCCCTTTTTGCTTCTTTTTACCTGCAATAATGTCCGAGAAGCCCTCGAGTTTCAAGAAGTGTATGGCTTGTGGCTTCTCATTCTAGCCCAGGATTCCCTTGTCAGACAACACATTCTAAATGCATGTATTGCCTAGGCCTGTCATACCTTGATGCTAGTTGTGATGTATGTAAGGGTTTTACCCTAGGGCTCTTATAGATGGAAAAAAAACTAATATTCAGAGGCTTCCTGTTCTCTAAATCTGCATCTTCATCAGTATCTTCTGCGGCTCAAACCCCTAAAAAACAGGAAAGAAGGATTCTAGGAAGCATTCCCCCGGAACCAACCACTTCATCGGCTCTGGGTTTGAAACCTCCTTTGAAGCTTTCTAAGACTTCAGATCCGAGCTCAATGGATAAGAAAACCAGAACAGAAAAATCTCCTCAGATCCGTTCACCACTGTTGACCCCAGATCCAGTTACCTTCAGACTACCTTCTCCTTTCTTGGATCAGTCTCAGAGGCATCATACTTTGAGACCTTCATTGACGGCATCTTTGACATGTTCTTCCAAAAGCCGACAAGGACAGGATGATGAAGTTCCTATCACTGCAGGTACAAGTGGGGGATCTCCCGGGTCCGACCCCATCGGGTCCGGAGTCTCTTATTAGTAGAAAGCCCCCCCCCACCCCCCCAGGTCCTTCTCCAGTATGACCTCTGGTATCGGACTTATCAGATCTGAAGGTTCCAGAGTTGTTCACATTGGATCTGAAGATGCTGGTATCTTCAGCTCTGGTGGCATCTTTGAGTGAACCATCTCCAGTTGCCTTGGAGCCAGACGACTTTTGGAACCATAGCATTAGCAACGGATCCCAGGTGTTTGTCAACTCCAAAGCTGTCAGAGCCATCATTTCCCCTCAGAGCCTTGGTGTTAAACAGCTCAGCTCTGACTCCCTCTTTGAGTGCACTGCCTTCGGGGATGAGGGAGCCTGTAATCATATTTTTTAGAGCTGTCATTTTCCTTCTTTCTAAGGCATTCAAAATTCGAGGTAGTGGAGTGAGCTTTCTCTGTCCCTAGCACTCAAACTTCTCCACCTTCTTCGGCTCCAACCAGCCTAGCCCATTTGTCTCTGTGTCTTAAGCCTCTCTCATCTTTACCACAGAGACAGCCAGCCCAAGTTAGGCACCAGGATACCCAACAAGGTATACTGATTTCTTCCAACACTTCTCCAGCACATCCCACCAAAGAAGTTTCCAGGAAGAAGAAAAAAGTGCAAAAGGAGGCATCTGAACTCTCCTCAAGAGTGTCACAGAAGATGTCCTTCTATTCTAATGTTGCAGTATTCTTTACATGAGGGAACCTCCGCCATAGGCAACCTGATATCCAGCCAGTATACAAGAGCTTTTAACTACTGCTAGTATATGAGACATCGAAAAAATAGCTTAGGAGTATGTTGGCCACAAAAGTGATGTCCACGTATACAATCCTCAGAACTTCTATGCCGCAGTCTGAACACCATCTTTGATCGTCTGATCTGTTCACCCGAGTTGTTTGTTGCTGGTCTAGTTTTCAGATAAGTGCCCCATTGTGTTTTTTTTTTTCTTTTTTCTCTTGCTACTGTTTCTGTTGTGAGGGCTTCATGTCATCTAGGAAAAGCAAGTGCCAGTGTGAGAGACAAATTCCACACAAGGATAGCCACGATCTGCGTCTCTTTTGTTTTTGGCCTGCGCACAACCATGCATCTTGTTCTATTTGACATGCCTTTGTCCCTAAGACCCTACATAGCCTTCTTTCATCCCTTAAGATTTATTTAGAAAATCGACTGAAGTGGTTAGCTAGGGATGTTATGGAGAGTACATCTAAGGCCAAGAAGCTGGGGCCTGACTCTTTAGCTGCACCCTCTACCTCCAATGTCTTTCTTGAGGTTGATGAAGACCTGGAGGTCCATCCAGAGGTTTGCTCAGGTTCTTTGGTGGTTACCACATTGGACACTGTCAAGGGATCCACCTTAGGCACGTCCTCGGAAGCCATGCAGACGTTTGCATCGGATGGTCAGGGAGAACCAAGGTTCATTATTTCAGAAGGCCCTAAGGGTATCCCTCAGATACTAGTCAGAGAGGATATTCCAACTAATGTTATTGAATGCATACTTACATTGGGTCCCTCCACTTTCCATGAGGTTGATGTCAGTTTAAAAAAGAAGCAGAAAACCAAACACATTTCTGCACCTGGCTCTTAAGCCTCCTTCAGCTGATCCTGTTTTTCCTTTAACTTCTTTCCCGCTCAAGAGAGTTAGGGTGCTGGAATCATCTAAGGATGAAAGTTCTTCTAAGGATGAATCTTTGTCCTGTTCCACTCAAATTCCATCCCTCCTTGAATATGCTTCCCCTGAGGAAGAGTCTAATGGTGCAGCTTCGCCAGTGGAAGAGATCACTTTTGGGGAAACCGTAGCTAAATTGAGAAATTCTTTAACTGGGACTGCTCTCAGGTTTCTGATGTACAGAAAAGATATGATCTTTTGAAAGTGGATTCTCCTCCCCCTTCTGCTGTACTTCCAGTCTTGCCATCCTTTTTGGATGCTTTTTCTTCAGCATCTGAGGCCCCATACTCTGAAGGCTTTAGATGCCCCTAAAAGGCCTGATCAGTTTTATAAACTGCCAGAAGACTGTAAATTTCTTTACAGATGTCCTTCAGCAGATCCTGCAATGGTTTCCATTGCTTCTGACAAAACTTCCAGACTGTTGCCATCCACCAAGCTTCTCCCTTTTGATAAAAAGAACAAGAATATGAAAGAATAGGGAAAAAAGTAGTTTATACTTCTGCTACCTTAGTTTTCTGTTATAAATTACCAAACCCGTATGACCAGATATGCTTTGGCGCTTCTTTCTCATGCCTCTCAAACAGTTTCACACTTCCCAGACTCTGATGTTAAAACTCGGGTGATGTCTCTTTTAGGAGCTTCTTCTCGGGTAACTCGCCATTCCATTAAATGCTACTATGATGCAGCAGAAGCATCCTCCAGAGCAGCTGCATCTGACTCTGTTCTTAGGAGGTTGAGGCTTCAAACACTTCCAGATGATATAAAAGCAAAATTAATGGATGCCCCTTTAGACAGCAGTGCTTTGTTTGGATCTGCAGCTGCACATTTGTTTAAATCTTTGCAGGGGAAAGACAAGGAACTACAGGAGTTAAGATGTATCTTTGTTTCGCTTGTTCCCAAATTTCAGAGGAATTATCCCTCAAAGACTTTCTTTGTTAGAAAACAAACTCACTTGCCCACTTCCAAAAGCAAAAAAGGAGGTAGGAGAGCTCCTCAGTCTAAGCTGTCTCAGCCAGTTCTTGCCCAGAAGCAGCCCTTTCCAGACAAGCCAAGTAGTCTGTGATTACCATACTCATCTCAGTCTTGTTCCTGTTTCTCTACATCTTTCCATGGGTTCTTTAAATAATCAAACGAGGGTACTTCATGGTCTGGAAAACTCTTCCTCCATTGATGGGCATTCCACAACCACATCAAGACCAACTGCATCTATTTCCACAGATGCTTCAAGAGTTGCTATCTCAGGGAACAATTCAAGAAGTACCTGTGCCTCTCTGGGGAAGAGGGTTTTACTGCAGGATGTTTCTCGTACCCAGAAAAAATGGCCCATGGAGACCCATTCTGGATCTTTCTCACCTTAATACTTTTCTGAACATTCCTACATTCCACGTGATGTCCTTGCAAACCTTGTTTCCTCTTATTCTTCCGCAGGCTTGCATGGCCTCTCTGGACATCAGTGATGCTTATCTTCACATCCCCATTCATCCCCTTTACAGGAAATGTTTTACATTTCTCTATTGCTTCCTTGCATTTTCAGTTCTCAGCTTTCCCTTTTGGTCTTTCCACTGCCCCAGGGCTGTTCACAAAATGCCTCACTGCTATTGCTTACTGCAGACTTCAGGGCATCCAGGTTTACCTTTACCTGGACGATCTTGTTTTTCTCCTTGTCCAGAGAGCCTGGAACAAAATCTACAGTTCACTGTTTCTCTTATGTAAAGGTTGGGGTTCACAATAAATTTGAAAACGTCCTTTCTTTCCCCCTCCCAGGACTACATCTTCCTGGGGTGCATGTTGTAGACAGATATCATGCTGGCATCTCTGCCTCCTCCAAAAGTTAAGTCTGTCATTTCCTACTTCCAGAGTCTTCTACCTCTTCCTTCTGTTACAGCCAGGGAGTTTCTAAGGGGTCCTGGGTTTCTTAGCATCCACCATTCCTATGCTACCTGTGGCCAAGCTTCACATGAAGAGGTTTCAGTGGTACCTGAAGTCAGATTGGATGCAGCATGCACATCCACTGGAGTTTGTGGTTCCTCTTCTTCCTTGTCTCAGAGGAACTCCTTTGGTGGATTCAGCAGATTTCCCTTAGCCAAGGCCTTCCTTTGCATCCTCCTCTTCCCACTCAAGAGTTGTTTACAGACAACTCTGCTGTAGGATGGGGAGCAACTTTTGCTTCCATGAAGGTACAGGGCCTTTTTGGTCTCCTCCTCAAAAGGAGGAACCGTATCAACATCAAAGAGATGAGAGCTTTCATTTTAGCTCTTCAAGTTTTCCATCTTCGTTTCCATCCATGACCTTCAAACAGTTTACAGACGATACCACACTTCTCTGGTATGTAAACAAACTGGGGGGGGGGGGGGTGAAGTCATACCTTCTGTGTAGGTTAGCTGTCATGGCTTGGGAACTGGCAGTTCAGTACCAGGTGACTCTTCAGGCACTTTATATCTCCTCCAGTCAGAATTCTTTGGCAGCCAGTATGAGCAAGTCCATGACACAATCCCCACAAATGGATGATTCACGGAGATGCGTTTCTGGATATTGTCTGATGGTGGTGTACTCCTCAAATAGATCTATTTGCCTCAAATTTAAACACAGACAGTTTCCTCTTATTTGTGCCAGAGTCCCAGGCTGTCTGGTTTGGAAGGTGGACACCCTGTCAGTTTCTTGGAGGGAGAGGTTTCTTTATGCATTTCCCCCCGTTCCTGTCATTCAGAAAGTCCTGTTCAGGATTCAGCAGGACAAACTAAAAATCTTATTGGGGACTCCCTTTTGGCCAAGACACCATTGCTTCCCTCTTCTGCATTTAGCCACGGGCAATCATCACAAGTTATCTCACAGGGTGGACCTTCTCATACAGGACAAAGGATCTCTTATCCATCCACTTCTGCCAACTCTGCATCTGACTCTGTGGGTGATAGGCTTCTGATCCCTTTGACACCTTTTTTCTGAGGACATGCTTAGGGTACTGCAGGAGCCCAGAAAGCCCAATACCTCATTACAACCGAGTGACACCTCCAGGTGCATCTGTAGTTAACTCCTGCTGACGCCTCTCGGTGTCAAACATTGCATGTTCATATTAATAATTCCAAAACCATGCCATGTACGAGGTTTTAAAAGATTTCATCTTAACACTTACACAGTGGCAGTCTCAACTGCGTTAATATTTGACCTTTGTCTAGTACAGGTAAAGAGATATTAAATGTCATTTTTATGATAATAATATAAGTACAGTTTTCACATTTTTCTAAATATCTCAACACCCAAGTAACACAGACAGAACTCCTTGGCCTCATATGAAAGCTCTCCGCTAGATAAATAAAATGCTGCTTGATAGTATGTGTGTAACTTGAGGTTTAGCTGAGATATTGTAAGTTATTTCCAAAATATTACAAATGTAATAGTTACTGTGTTTACTGTAACTTATAAAATTTGGTTTAAGACCTAGCACTAAAGAATACTACCACTATAAAAACAGTTTGTTCTGAAGGGTTTGCCATTTATACTTTTTTTCATAATCCCTATGGTTCCAGAGATACAAACATTTGTTTGAAATGTGAGTTCATAATTTGATTCTGTCAAAAGGCTTAGGCTCCACCCATTGGAAGCTACAGTGCAACTTCCTGAGCTGAACTGGAGTGTATGAGATACTACAAAATCGTACTTGTCTAAATGGAAGAGGTTTTCTATTTGGTGTTGTTCACATAACCTGGATCCACTGTCTGTGGATGTTCCATTGGTTCTTTCATACTTGCTTGAGTTGCTCAATGATGGTTTGGCTTGCTCTTTGGAGAAGGTTTATTTGTCAGCCATTTCTGCCTGTCTGCCTTTGTCTCCCCCTTTGGCTTCTAGGTTAGAGGTTAAACTCTTTCTGAAAGACATCCTTCACATTAGACCTCCCAGGAAACAGGTTCCTCCTCCTTGGGATTTGAACTTTCTTTTGGAGAAGCTGACTGTGGCTCCATTTGAGCCTGCAGCTACAGCTTCTTTGCAACACTGCACTTGGAAAACAGTTCTGTTACTAGCTTTGACTTCTTCCAGAAGGGTGTCTTCCAACCTTAATAGCTCCCCCACCATTGCTGATTTTTCATAAGGACAGGGTCTCTTTGCGTACTAATCCTTCCTTTATGCCCATGGTTGTGAATGAGCTGTCTCTTAACCAATCTATTCATTTAACAACCTTTTTTCCTTCTCCGCAATCCTCTAGTGAGAGGATTTTACACACCTTGGATGTGCATATACAACTTGAATTTTATTTGGATAAAACTAAGGCTATCAGGAAATCTGATCAGTTGTTTTGTTTCTTTTCATCCCAGACTCTGGGATTGCCTGTTTCTAAGCAGACTGTTTCCTCTTGGATTTCAAAGGCTATTTCTTTTTGTTATATTTTCGATAGGAGGAGCCTCTTTTTCCTGTTAAGGCTAATTCTACTAGGACTGTGGCTTCAAATGATTTCTTTAAGGGTTTGGATACTTACTCCATTATAGAAGCAGCAACTTGGACTTCTGTACATACATTCACCAAGCATTTCAAATTGGATGGCATCTCCAGTCTAGAGTTAGTTTTGCTAGAGCAATTCTTCATGGTTTTCTAGAGAGCTTTTCTGGTCCTTCCTCCTAATAGGTTTCCTCTTAAGCGTTGTTAGTCTCAGTCATGTAAATGCTGCAACACTAGAATAGAAGGACTTAGAATTGTTATGTAAAATCTTACCATAACCATAGATGTCCTTCTCTTCTATGTTGCAGTATTCTGTCCCTCCCACCTTTCCCCTGGTGCTTGTTTTTGTTCTGGATGTCTGATAACCTTCTTGTTTCCTTAAACTCTTGTTCCTCCTGGGGCATTCAGTTCTGAGAGCTGTATGGGCGGACATCGCTTTTATGGCCAACGTATTCGTAAGCCATTTGTGCAACATGTCACGTACTAGCAGTACTTAAAAGCTCTTGTATACTGACCAGATGTAAGATCGCCCATGGAGAGGATCCTTCGTGTAAAGAATACTGCAACATAGAAGAGAAGGACATCTATGGTTATGGTAAGATTTTACACAACTGTTCTTTACTGACTTTGATGAGGGAAAGTGTCCCCAAGATCACCACCCAATGACATCTCATTTGGAGACTTTTGGAACTCCTAAAGCAAAGGGATGGTTGGTCTGCCAAACAGACCTTCCCAAGAGGAGTCTGTATTCCTGGAGGCTTTTGGTGCTGGCCCATCTACCTCGTGGGTGACTCCACCCGCCAATAAGCTCATTTTTTTTGGTCTTTCAGTGGGTGTGGAAGGGGCATGATACCAATTACCAAGAGACCAGAGACAGGATCCTCACACCACTTAAGTACAGAATGTTTTGGAGCAAGGGAGTGCCAGTTGATGTCATGGTTGTAATAGCAGCCATGAAGAAGGAACTTGCGCAACAAAGTTCCTCTGTCCACCACCCTAACAGGGTGTCTAGGGACTTGGACAGATTTGGGAAGCAAGCTTATGCTTCAGCAACCTTTGCCGTCCGGTCAGTGAACTGTCTGGCATACTTTCACAAGACTCCAGAGGGATTTGATTAAGGAACTATCCTCTCTGGGACCATATTCTCTGAGGCAGAGAGCACTATTGCCTCGCAGTTGGCTAACCTTTAGTCCATTTCCAATTTGTCCGTGAGGCTTATCTCCCACACAACAGAAGGTATCTCACGGAGTGTGGGCTCAGGTATTTCCATCAGAAGGCATGCCTGGATGCACTTTTGTGACTTCACTGAACCCGTTAAAGCTTCCTTCATCAATGCTTCTTTTGACGGAAGTTCCCTATTTGGCCCCAAAGTGAAAGACGCACACACTCTAGGTGTGAACAGGAAGGTAAAACCCTGTCTGCTGTCGGCATACATTTTTCAGTCCCTCAATTAACCTTTTCTAGGAGTCAGCAAGGTGGTTGAAAAATGTGGTTCAAGAAATCCCAGGGTCCTTTCCAAGATCCACATGGAGACGGCTCTCCCAGAGGCAGAGGGGGGAAATCGCAACAGATGAGGTCTGCAAAAAATCAGGTTTGATGGGTTCTACCAGTGCTTCTGAAAGGAGGTCCGACTGTCTGTCTGTCTCCGGAGGCAGTTGGGATTCATTTACCCTGAACCAGAGAGCCTGGTTAGAAATTACAAATGATTCATGGGTGCAGAAGATAATATCCAGAGGTTATATCATGCCATTTTCCCATCCACCCCCTTTGGTTTCAGGGAAAATCCCTGATGTTCTACCTCGGAGACAGCAACACTAGAAATAAACAAGCTGCTAGAAAAAGAGTCATCCAAGAGGTCCCCAGACCAGAAAGAGTCTGGAACTTAATCAAGATTCTTTTTAGTGCCAAAGAAAACAGGGGTCTGGTGACCAGTTTTGGATCTCAGCAGCCTCAGTCAGTCAATTCAGTATGCAGAGTTCCAGAGGATCATGGTTCAGTCTCTTCTGCCCAAGGACGAATGGATGTGCTTGATAGATCTTCAGCATGCATACTATCATATCAAAATGAACAGACAGTCCAGGAGATATCTACACTTCTGTCTGAGACACAGTCATTACTGATTCAGAGCTCTGCCCTTTAGTCTCACCACAGCCCCCAGGGTGTTTACCAAGTGTATGGCAGTAGTGGCAGCTCACTTGAGGCTGTAAGGATTCAGGGTGTTTCCATGTCTAGATGATTGGCTCGTAACTGCTCTGACTAGGCATCAACTGATCAAAGCTCGAGATTACATACTCCAGTTATGCTCCCATGTGGGCATTTCAGTCAGTTTAACAAATCTTGTATGGAACCAGTGCAGACATTGGAATTCATTGGTGCGTTATTCAATACGGTCACACAAACAGCATTTCTCTCCTTGACAAGAGTTCAGACTCTTCAGTTCCAGATCAGAAAGATCATCCAAAACTCTTCTGTCAGCTCAATTAAACCTTCAAGCTTTGGGATCCATGTCAGTGGCAGTCATCCTAGCACTGTTGTCAAGGGGCCATATGAGAATTCTTCAGTGGACATTGGCAGCTCAGTGATCCATTCTTTACCATCCCCTGTCCAGTCAGATAAAAATAAGTCAGGCCTGCAAAAAATATCTTCTGTGGTGGATACACTCCAGTCAAATGCAAGAAGGATGTCCCTTTGTTCTCCCCCAACCCAAGGCCATTGTGACCAAGGACGCCTCCCAGAGAGGGTGTGGGGGGGTCACTACCTGGGAAGGACAGTGAAAGGTACATCGTCATCCAACGAGGCTAACACTCGTGTCAGTGTCCTGAAAATGCGTGCCCTCCTCCTAGTCTTGCAGGCCTTCCTTCCAAGACAGTCTTGCCACTGTACTGCTGTGATTCAGACAGACAGTATGTCAATGGTCTGGTAGATCAACAAACAAGGGGAAACCAAAACGTATCCCCTGTGTCGAGAAGCATTGAGAACATAGCAGTGGGCAATCTGATCCATTCAATTTCTGATAGCAATGCATATACCGGGGAAATCCAACATGACTGCAGGTTTATTCTAATGCCTCATGAGTGGTTTTTCAGCAAGAAGGTAGCAGAGAAGATATTCCATCGATGGGGTCAACTGTGCTGCGACCTCTTTGCATCCCCTCTCAGCAACAAGTGAAGCAATTTCTTTGCCCTCATCCCACCACATTGGTAGCCACTGAAAATGCTCTACTTCATGATGGGCCTGCCAGTCTCCTTTATGCCTATCCCCTATTACCCCTAATCCCCAAATATCTTCAGAAAGCATCATGATTGAAGAGCACAGTAATCTTCAGAAAGCATCTTGATTGAAGAGCACAGTTCATTGCCCCTATTGGCCTTATCAAATTTGATTTCTCTTTCTTTGGCCTCATCTTTCCCCTTTATGGACTCTGGATCCAACTCTAGACCTTCTGTTTCACCCACCAGACTCAATTCACCCAGACATTCCAGGCCTAAAGTTGACCACATGGTTTCTCCAGTTCCATTGATTGCTAGACAGTCCAGGCTCTCCTCCCCAGTCTGTCACATTCATTTCTCATCCCACAAAGCTTCCACTAGAAAACTTTGCAAAAGCAAACGGAAAAGATTTTAATTTGGGTGCAACAAAAACAATTGGATACCTTTTCCACTCCTATCTCTAAAGTTTTGGAATTTTTAGCATCAATTTTCAGTGAAAGAGCTAGCTCTTCTACAGTTAATGTACAGTTAGCTGCTATTACCAACTTTCATGTGGGAATAAATAATTCACCTCTAAATACCTCCCAATCGTACCGAATTACTCAGAGTTTTGGGGTCCAAATAATGGGGTGCCACGATTCCGGAGTGGCACCCCTTCATTTCTGATTTTCACAGCTTTTAAAAAAAATAAATGTTCACTTTTTGAGCTGACGGCATGGCGTGCACCTGTCGGAATTCAGCTCAAGGGCTCACATTTCTGGTTTCTGCCTGGGAAGGACTTTGACTAGTGGAAGCAGGAAATTACTGTTTACTTACAAGTGCAAGCAACTGAACTGTCTAGGAAGGACTTGCGAGTGCGAGCAGGCACCGGGAATTGGCTGGTGGACTGCTTTGAATTGCAGAGCTGGACTGCTTTGATGTTTGAACTAAAGAGCCATTATCATGCTGTTCATGCTGAACTGCTGCAGAGCTACTGGAATTACAGAGCTGAGCAAGCATGCTGAACTGAATTGGCTGGTGGACTGCTTTGAACTGAAATGCCGGTATCGCAGAGCTGTGAGCTGATCTGCTTTGAGGTATCAATATGTGTGTGTGTGTGTGTGTGTGTGTGTGTGTGTGTGTGTGTGTGTGAATGCCCCAGGTGAATACACCTGGTGGCTAGAGGTACTCCAGCTCAAACCCTGTACCTTGGGTACAGGTAAAAAGAGCCTAAAGTCCCTAGCCACCACCACTTGTGAATTTATGCCTCATATTTTTGTTCTGTTCCTCATAAAATCTGTGGTTTTCAGGACTTTTGTGACAAATCAGTGAAGGATTGAATTCATTATTGACGGGCATTTGAATTTCAGACTTCATATTTTTCAGAAAATAAATGGTAACACAAAACCTTTTATTCTACCAATTTTCTAAGTTTGTAAGATCAGTATTTGAGATTTGTCCCTATTTTGGGGCTGTATTCCCCCATTATAGGCTTTGTCCAGGTTTTTTGTGCTAAGACGTTGAGAGCTATGGTGAGAAGTGAAAACTGAATTCACTAAATGATAGCCATTTACGTTTCAGTCTTCCTGTCTTTCAGGAAACTGCTGATTTGGGATAGTGATATGTTGCTCTGACTATAGTGCACAGGGTCCTGGGTTCAAAACTTGGCAGTGAAATGCATGGGTGGTAACATAACATTTTATTTTAGCAACTTTCCAACATTATACAAGCAATGCTTAAAATGTGTCCCTGTTTTCTGGCCTTTTGCCCTCCCCCCCCCCAAAAAAAAAACCTGAAATTGAAAGTAAGTGCGAGAAGCTGTGCAATATGCCTGGGGCTTACAATACTGTCATTTTATTTTTATATATATTGTGTGTGTGTAAGTAGACTTTTATGATGGAAATGTTCTGAATTGGGCAGTTTTGTCATTATTGGTTCATGCATTTTGTTTCATTGCCTACTGGAAAAATGTTCAAACAATAAATTTAAAATGCGGTCTAAGTCTAACAAGTGTGCTGTGTTATACAAGGAATATAAATTAATGAAGTCAGGAAGGTGTATCAAAAAACACGTGTATGTTTCTTATTTTGTGTGCAAGGGGCCTATGATCTGAAAACAGCCCAAAGGTAATCTTTATCCACCACTGGCCAGATGCATTTCTTTAGATGTGGTGTGGGTTTCACTGTTGTTTCAATGAATGTGAGTTTCAAGGGCAGAGAACTTTTAATGCTAAGTCTATTTTCATTGTGAGACAGTATTGCTTGCTTTGTTTAGCAGATGTCTATTAGTGTTTGTGCATTGTGCTATAAAATATAAAAATAAAATCCAAATAATCATTGTAGAAATAAAGCAGTATGCACACATTAGTGTGTATGGTAAATGGGGCGAAATAGCCAGGTAATGGGACATTGGAATGTCTGCAGGGGACTCTGGTGCCATATTTTGGTTGTCTGTTCTTCAGTTTGCTTTTGAAAGTTGGCATCCCACAATTCCATTGGAGTGGGTGGGGTTATGTAATTATGTATGCCAATTTTATGTTAATCAGCATGCAGATTTGTACCTACTTTCCATTGGCCTTGTCCATATTTTTGATGTTTCCAGGTTGAGAGGTGTGCACCTCTAGTGTCCTCCAAACTTTACATAGCTTTTCTGAAAGGAACTTTTCTTCTTAGATCCCTAGTTAAAGATCCTACTCCCCCTTGAGATTTAAATGTAGTATTGCAAGCTCTAACACAGTCTCTCCATTTGAACCTACAGCTAAAATGGAGCTAAAAATTTTAACTTGGAAAAGTATCTTTTTAGTAGCTATTACCTCTGCCAGAAGAATTTCAGAACTACAGGCCTTGTTTTTTAAGCCTCCATATTTATTTTACATAAAGATAGAGTATCCCTGAGAACCAATCCTTCCTTTCTTCCTAAGGTGGTGTCAGAATTTCATATCAGTCAAACGGTCAACCAGCCAGTCTTCTATCCAAATTTTTCAAATAAAGGAGAGTATATGATGTTCTTCGTGTTTCACTGTTGCAGTCATTAGAATTGGGTTATCCTGCTGCAGGCTACCCTCAGTCGGCCTGAATTCCAAAGTCTAGGTCCGGCGTCGGTTGCTGTCGCCTCCTCCCTGATGTCAGTGCGCCAGGGGTATAAAAGATGCAGCCGACGCCGTTTTCTTCAGTCTTTCTTGCTACGCAGTGCTTGAAGCAAAAGCAGTTCACAAGTGCCGGTCGGCCGACTCCTGAGATTTTCATGTTTGAATTTCAGATCCAAAATTTTTACTAAAAGCTAAGTACCCCGTTGGGGAAACTTTTTTCTTGCTCCAGACCGATGTCAGAAAAAGTTAATAATTGCATTTCTTCTGGGAAACAAATACCTCATAAGGACTTTCATTCTTACTGTATTCCTTGCCTAGGCCCTGACCACGATGCTGTTAGTTGTCGGTTTTGTGCTAGATTTAAACAAACGCACTATTAAGCGTCGGTACGATTTTGCATTTCACTATTTTGGCAGAAGATTTAACTATACAATGTTGTCGGATAGCCATCCGACTACAGGAATTCACAAGAAACGCAAAGAAAAGGACAGGCATCCGAGGTCCAAAACCAACAACGAGGCTTCTAAGCCAGTCACCGGTTCTCAGTGAGGCGCCTTCGCAGCCCCTGACGACTGCTACCTTAGACTTGCAGGCCGCTACCAACACCAACGTGGAGTCAACCAGGCCGCTGGAAAGTCAAGGTTATTGGACCTTCGGAAACTATTCCCTCAGATGGGTCCTGAGCCGCTGAGCAGGCATCAGCTTCTGAGGGTGTTTTCAGACCTACTCAATTATATGTTAAAATGACTTCAGCTTCAAAGGCAAAGACTAAAACACCTTTAAAGACAAAGAAACAAGTACAACAGCCTCATGGACAGGCCTCCATGCCTAAAAAACAGATGCTCAAAATGGCCGAAGACCTAATTACTTTGATCAGGGGTTCCCATCCCCCTCCTGTTAAGAGGCCTAGGCAAGAGACAGAATATGAATCTTCAGATCAGGTTTCCATTTCATCTGATTCCTCTTCTGATCAGGAATACTCTCTTCCTCCCTATGAGGATTCTGTTGCTGAAGAATCTGTCCCTTCAGCCTCTCCTCCTGAGGATTATTCTTTTGGGGAAACTTTACATACCATGAGGGAGCATTTCCACTAGGAGAGCCAAGATTATTCAGAATCTAAGAAAAGGCTCAGAGACTTCCTTTTACTACCACAACACAGGCCCCTAGCTATTCCACCTGTGTTAGACATTGTAGATGATGTATTTTCAGAGTCCAGTGTGACCCCTGACTCCTTACCTCCAGCTCCGGTTAAGCCGGACAGGTACAACAGGATTCTTGACTCTCATAAATTCCTTTTCAAAAACCCTGCTGCAGACCCAGAAACTATCTCTCAGGGTCCCAAAAGGGTCAAGGCTTTCACTGCAAAAAACCCTACTCCCTCTGACAAGGATTCTAGGGCACTGGACAGATGGAGAAAAAAGATTTACACTTCTGCTACCTTGGCTGTAAGGGCTTTAAATTGTCAGTTTCATATGCTGAAATATCAGCAATATATTATGTCACTGCTTAAACAGAAAATGTTGATAAATTCTGAATGTGCAGAAAACAAAGAAATGCAGGATTTATTGCATGCAGCTGAACAAGTTGGAAAGCATACATTGCAATGTGGTTTTGATTCTCTGGAGGCCTCCTGCAGGGCCACAGTTACGGGTTCTGTCATTAGGAGGCATGCTTGGTTAAAGGAACAAAATCTACCTGATCATGTTAAAGCAAAATTATTAGATCCATTACAGCATGATGCTTTGTTTGATGTTAAAGCAGAAGAGGTGTTAAAGAAAATGGAGGACAAAGTTAAATCTATGCACAGTCAAGGATTTCTTACAGGTACAGCCACCAAGATTTAGTAGACATTGGCCTACAAAGAATTGGTCCTTTCCAGTGTCAGACAGGCCACAAAGAGGCAGATACAGATGCCCTAGAGGCAGATCCCAACCCCAAGGTTCGTACAGGTCTAAACATTGGGGTGCTTCTACCTCCAAAACTGGAGAAGACAAATCACAGCCATACAGGAAACAGTCCCACTGACTTCCCCCTGCCTGCGCCAAGCACTTATCTTCTGGCAGCATCTTTAGGGGGGAAAACTAGCACTTTTTTCTCAAAACTGGCACATAATAACCCAGGACAAATGGGTCTTAAACATAGTGTCACAAGGCTACAAGTTTCACTTCCATACCCTGCCAAGGGCAAACAGTTGGCCAGACCTGCCAAAACATCAATGGGCAGAGGCACAAAAACAAGTCTCATCCCTCATGGACATGAGGGCCATTCAACAAGTACCAGAGCAAGAACAGGGACAAGGATTCTATTCAAGACTGTTCTTGGTACCCAGAAAGGACAAAGCCTGGAGACCAATACTGGACCTATCTATTCTAAACACATATCTGGATAAACCAAAATTCAAAATGTTGACTCTACAGCAGCTTCTGCCCATGTTGGGCAAGAAGGCTTGGCTTGTGACTTTAGATCTAAAAGAGGCATATCTGCATGTCCCAATCAGACAAACCTGCAGAAGATACCTCAGATTCAAAGCTGGCTCAATGCACTACCAATTCTCTGCACTGCCCTTTGGCTTATCTACTGCGCCCAGGATCTTCACAAAGTGCCTGGCACCAGTAATTGCATACTGCCGACAAAGAGGAATATAAATATATCCTTACTTAGACGACTGCCTCATTCAAGCAGAGAACAAGGACATTCTTCTACAGCATCTGGCGTTTGTAAAGAGATTACTACCATGCCTAGGGTACACAGTAAACGAACAGAAATCAAAACTAGTACCCTCTCAAGAGGTAATATTCCTGGGTGCAAGCTTAAATACAACTGCCCAGATGGCTTATCTCACGCCAGGCAAATAAAGGCAACTGACTACCTATTTCAAACAGTTGGCAACAAAGGTCCAGTTATCTGCAAGAAAAATTCTGCAGGCTTTGGGCTTCATGGCATCCTGCATTCTACTAATTCCATATGCAAGACTGCATATGAGGAAACTTCAATGGTACCTAAAAAGTGTTTGGACTCAACATTGCCACAGCCTGGAAACAATAGTTACTCTCATTCCCTGCCTGCAACAGGAGTTTCGATGAACAAGGGACATCCTTTCACTCTACCCCAGCCACACAGACATTAACAATGGATGCATCAGATTATGCCTGGGGAGCCCATATGGCAGGAAGATGTATTCAAGGCACATGGTCCGTAAACCAAATGCTTCTGCATAACAATCAAAAAGAG
The DNA here is from genome assembly GCF_019279795.1 of Protopterus annectens. Taxonomy (NCBI): domain Eukaryota; kingdom Metazoa; phylum Chordata; order Ceratodontiformes; family Protopteridae; genus Protopterus; species Protopterus annectens. The sequence continues at coordinate 301,002,792 of NC_056745.1, forward strand.
ATGCTAGCTGTTCAAAATGCCCTGACAGCCTTCAAGGACCTACTTCATTCGGGACAACTACTGATAAAGACAGACAATACCACTGTCATGTGGTATATAAACAAGCAGGGAGGCACTCATTCGTACCCCCTTTGCAGACTAGCCATGACTTTGTGGGACACAGCATTGACTTACCAAGTACATCTGCAGGCACAATTCCTGCCAGGAAAAATAAATACTCTGTCAGACGAACTAAGCAGAAACCTCATGGATCCCCACGAGTGGAAATTGGATCCACAAGTCTTCAGCATGGTAACAAGGAAATGGGGATGCCCGGACATAGATCTATTTGCCTCACCTCACAACTGCCAACTAAAGAGATTCTGCACAAGGACTCATCACAGACAAGCATGGAAAGTGGATGCCCTATCTGTCAGTTGGAAAAACTTAACAGTATATGCCTTTCCTCCTCTGCATCTCCTCCCCAAGGTACTCCTAAAGGTCAGACAGGAGAAGCCAAAAATGATAATGATTGCCCCAGACTGGCCACGCCAGTACTGATATCCAATCCTAAGGAGCTCATCTCAAAACCCAGCCTGGACCTTACCTCAAGTGCCTCATCTACTGTCCCAGCAGAACAATCGGATCCTGCACAGCCAACTCAAGACCTTAAATCTGGCAGCATGGCGGATAATGTAGTCTTACAAAACACACCTCTCACTAAAGCGGTGATGGATGTCATTTTGGAGGCCAGGAGGCCTAGTACTCGAAAATCCTATGCTGGAAAATGGAAGAGATTCTGTGCTTGGAACCAGGCACAAGGAATTGACACAGCAGTACCAAATATTCCTCAGATTTTGCAATACTTGACTGAGATGTTGGACAAAGGCCTATCCTTTTTATCTATAAAAATTCATGCCTCTGCCATTTCGGCTTATTACAATACAGAGCCACCAATCTTTTCTCATCCTTTATTAAGGCAGTACCTCAGAGGGGCCAAAAATGTAAGGCCTCCAAGGAGATCACCAATACCTGCACAGGACCTCAATTATGTCTTGGAAAAACAGCTGATATAAAGTTTTTATCTTGGAAAACAGCTCTGCTCCTAGCAATAACTTCTGCAAGATAAGTCTCAGAGCTACAGGCACTCATGGCTGTGGAACCTTTTATCATTTTTTATCCAGACAGGGTTTCTCTGAGGACAAACCCGACTTTTATGCCTAAGGTAGTGTCCAGTGTGGCCCTTAACCAAACTATTCATCTGCCTACCTTTTATCCAAACCCACAGAATAAGGGGGAGAGAATTCTGCATTCTTTGGACATACACAGACAGCTATGCTTCTGTTTGAACAGAACCAAAGCTTTCAGAAAGACAGAGCAATTACTAGTGGCATTTGCTGCAGGATCTCAAGGAAAGGCTATCTCAAAGCAGACTATTTCAAAGTGGATAGGCCACTGCATTCGTTTCTGCTATTCACAACATGGCAAGCCAGTACCTAAGGGCATTAGGCCACATTCAACCAGAGCAGCATCCACTTCAGCAGCCTTCCTCAGGGGAGTACCAACCAAAGACATTTTAGAGGCTGCTACTTGGAGTTCAGTGCACACCTTCAAAAAGCACTACCACTTACCACTCTACTCTAAATCCAGGGCAGGCTTTGCCACTGCAGTTCTGCAGGGCCTAATAGCCACTCCTAAAGCTATTTAGCTCCAGCCTCCCAACCTTAGCTTTGGGATTCAACCCAATTGTAATGACTGCAACAGTGAAACACGAAGAACATAGTACTGTTGTGTACACTTACCATAAATTTAGATGTTCGAGTGTATTCACTGTTGCAGTCCAGGTTACCCACCCACCATCCCCCATTTTCTTTGCTGGAACTTATCTGTACTTCTCTTTCCTATATAAAACTTATGTGGTGTATTTGCTTGTAGATGAAGGCAAAATATATACTTTGGTGCATGTATGTTTTATTGACATATTTTTAGCCAACCCTATTGGGGGCACCTGACATCTGGGGCAAGAAAAACTGAGGAAAATGGCGTCGGCTGCATCTTTTATACCCCTGGCACGCTGACGTCAGGGAGGAAGTGACAGCAACCGACGCCGGACCTAGACTTTGGAATTCAGGCCGACTAAGGGTAGCCTGCCAGCAGGATAACCCAATTGTAATGACTGCAGCAGTGAAAACACTCGAACATCTACATTTATGGTAAGTGTACACAACTGTACTTTACATCTCTTGTACATTCACAGACAGTTATGGTTTTACTTGCATAGAATAAGCAATTTTAGAAAAACAGAACTGTTTGTATCCTTTTCGGATTCACAATTGGGCAAATCAGTCTCTAAAGTAACATTAGCTAAATGGTTGACTGATTGTATTACCTTTATTTATAGTAAATTGGGCATGTTTTTACACAAACCACCAAGAGTACATTCCACTAGATCTACAGCTGCTACTTCAGCTTTTTTTTGTCTAGATCTGCTCTAGATGATATTTGTGCAGCCGCAGCCTGGCTTATCCTCATACTTTTATTGCTCATTACAAATTGGATCTGGTCTGTAGGGGCGCAGAGTAGCATTTGGCTCAGCTGTAGTCAGGAATATCCTTCCTTAAGTCCTCCTGGGGTTTAGGTAGCTTGGGATTCTGTCCCAAGAGTTGAGGAACGAATGAAAATTGACAACATCAGATAAAGAAGGTATGTACTCACCATGACATTCCATCTGCATTGTCCATTTTCATTCTTCCTCAGCTGCTTTCCAACCAACCCCTTCCTTCTTGTCTTTTGGAAAGATTGAAGATGCTGAAGGAACTTTGTTCCTTTGTTTGAGCCTGAGATTTTTCTAGATATTCTACTATTTTATTCTTTTACAATGCTCTACAGATGTAAGGGGCAGCAAACAAGATTTGAGCCTTGTTAAGGAATAGGGCATTATGGGAAAGGGAGGAGCTTGAGAGTTTTCAGTGATCCATGAGCTAGTAGATTCGAACCTATGATTTGAAGAATGAAAATGGACAGCACTGATGTTAAGTAATGGTGAGTACATAACTTATTTTATTTCAAACGTGACCAAAGCTGTTGACAGTGTGTTAGTAAACAAGTGGCATAATGCAAGTTTATGTGAAACATTTTAACAGATTATAACACTGTGACATATTGATGAAATGTTAAGTGTATTGTGAACTGTACATTGTAAATTATAGTGATAATATACAAGAAAAGATCAATATGGTTTGTTTATATATAATGCTCACAGAGAGCACATTAAGTTACATGAAGGTGAAATATTTTAGCAAGTAATAAAAGAATTAAGAAAAGGTTGGTTTAAGCTGTGTGAGACATATGCTGGAAATGTCTTTATTAGTAAGGAATGTGATGAGTATTATACAACAGAGTGGCTGATGTACAAGTGAAAATGCTAGAATATGCAGTAGAGGTTCATAGGTAGGCAGAAGGGGTTGGAAGAATTGGCAGTAGATGGTGAAGCAGTTTTGTAAAAATGAGAAGTTGTGTTCCACTTGTACGAAAGTTCACTTTTCCAAAGTCCATTTCATCAAACTATTTAGTGTGCTGCTGAATACCGTAAGACGTGCAAGTGCATGGCCTTCATGTTGCTTCCCATATACCGTGGTTGTTGTGAAGCCTGATGGATGACAGAGTGGTTTGAGCAATCTTTATATGGTAGGTTGTATTTGCAACAGTTGTAGGTATCAAAAAACAGTAAGGATCTAGGAATCCACCTGTGTTGTCACAGTATTGCGATCTCAGAGTAGGTATATTTAATGTGCAGGCAGTGTGGGGGGCACAGGGGGGCTTGCCCCCCTGCTAAAACATTGGAGAATGTGTGTGTGTTGTTTCTTGTTATATATTCCATTATTGTTTTTTTCACTGATTTGTCATTCGGAGAAGTGCAGTTTCGCTAAAGTTAGGTTTTTGGTAAGTGAAATCAGGTGTCTGCAATTTGTTGGAGTGTAATTTCGATGATAAAAAGTAGATCCATATATGTATTTTTTCACACACACATGCATATCTCTGTGTGTGTGGAGATATATTAGGTCAGCATTTGATATTCTAATATTTGTTTGTGTGAGTCCTGGAATAGCGTGACTGAATGAGCAAAAATGTGGACTTGCATATACCAAGTTTGAGATTTCATTTCTGGGACTATTCCCTTCTCTCTGAGGTCTGTGGATTTCATAACCAAGTATGAGAGTTGCCTGGGACGTGCCCAACCCCACAAAAACAACTTTAAAGAAGAATAGTGATGCTAAACATTATCTTTTCTCCTTTGTTTTCTTAGTTACTGTTTTCTAATTTTGGGGGTTCGCAGTTACAAGTCTTGGAATTACAGTAGGGATGTGTGTGTGTGTGTGTGTGTGTGTGTGTGTGTGTGTGTGTGTGTGTGTGTGTGTGTTTTATCTCAAATGCTGCCACAGAAGAAATGGTGATATGTTACAGGAGTGCAGATTTCATTGACAAAATTCTAGAAAACGGTGACTGATTCTTTTTCTGTAGAAAATATTCATGTAAAACCTGGTATGTTACTTTGGTTTGGAAATATCAGACAACTCTTTGAAATATCTGAAAATAATACCCCACTCTGTGGAGTAGAGGGATAAAGCCCTGACTATGACCAAATGATCTAAATTTATGTAGCTTCCCTGGAGGTAAAAAAGCCTGGCAGGGAAGGGTGGAAGTTGCGTTGTTTAGGGCTGGCTTGCCCATCCTACGGAGACCAAGATGGTGATCCCAGTCAGCTGACCTGTCCCCATGTAAATGCAGACTTTCAAAACACCAGGGCCTTAAGACTTGGCAGTTCCAATGTAGGGGAAGTAGCTATGATTGTGTGTGTGTGTGTGTGTGTGTGTGTGTGTGTGTGTGTGTGTGTGTGTGTGTGTGTGTGTGTGAGTAAGAGCATAAGCATACCACATGAAGAGCAGTAGGCTCCCCTGTGGTGATGATGATGATGCCCGTGTCAGCCTTCAGGGACAGGGGCAAGTCTGTACACCCTCACTGATGTCAGCAAAGGCATAAACCATGGCAGTGTGCTCCTGCGTGATGCTCAACACCTGCCATCTCTCACCTTCACTGGGGATTATTCAGAATGGGGGAGCAGATGGGCCAGGCTGAGGATGGCTGGCAAGCACCACAGCAAAAAGGACATACAAAAATCTGGAGATTCATAAGGTATACAAGATGAATATTAGAGTTTGTTTTTATTTTAATTTAATGATGGATAACATCTGTACTAGTGTTTGCTAGCTAACTGGAAACTGTTATCTTTTATTAATTCCATGTTTATGTGTAGAATACTACCTTATAATAGACACCAGAAAAACAGAAACTGTCATATCTTTGCAGGGAGGACTTCAGTTTTACAGCATATGCAACAATTTCATATTTGAAGCAAGGTCCAAAAGCTAACCTTCTAAAAAATGAAAAACATGTCATCACCATGCGAATGAAAAAGAGACAGAAAGGAATGGATAAAGTGAGTATCATATAAGAACATAGTTTCCATATTGTAGCATTTATACTGATGCATTTTGTTTAGAGAATTAAATACAGTGTCTGATTTTGTCTTGCTTCACTGCTTGACACTGGTGTTTTATTGGCAAACTTTCTATTTTGTTATGTGTTAGAATCTCTAAGAATGTTATTTTAGTATTTATTTCTGCATAATATATTAAAATTGCTACAAGCTTCCAGTTCAGTGCAGTATTTCTCTTTAATTCTGTGAATAATTTGCATGGCTTAAAGAGCTTGAATTCAGTATCTGTACTGTGCATTTTTTTATTTTATTTTATTTCTTTTGATCCCCCTACCTCAATTCCTGTGGCCCTTGGACCATGTTCCCAAATTATCTTAATCATTTTTCTGCATCCTTGGTAGTAAAAGATGCCAGGAGGAAGAAGCAAGAGCCTTGGACAGTAACTGAGTCACTGTAAGGGAATGTGTGAGATTTCTGATGTTCCTAACAACCCCCCACTTATAAGTTGCCAGGCCCAGTGTAGCTCCTAGCAACATTAAGTGTCTTTAAATGTGTTTCCACACACCTACGGTGCTCAGCTAAGGTGTATGGACTGTTTGACCAGTTGTTGAAACGCAATACTAGGCCTTCCCCAAGACAACACTCCTGTGGCAGGACTTAAAGCGACTCCCTTCATCCAGGATGGGCAGCTCAGTCTCAGTCACTTGTTCCATCCCTCACCAGCTGGCTCCTCCATTGTACAGCTTGCTAAATAAGCCCAAGTCATCTGTGAATTAGACCTTTGACCCTGTATGCTACAGAGATGGTTGCATTGCTCATTCTTCTCGTTGACAAGAAACCGTAGCTGCAGGTTTTGCACCCTAACATGGTTGATCTCTGTTTCATTATCCTGTTTTAAGATACTCAGAAGATCTTAATTTGAGTAGAGTCATGCAGTAATCTGTAAAATATGAGCCATCTTGCCTGCAAATCATGGTAGTTATCAACTTCATTTATCCAGCATTCCTTCTTCTCCTTGTGAGCCACCACAGCTTTTTTATGCAGAAACCTGTATCACTCTGGGCCCAAACATGTTCTTTTCAGTTGATCTTGCTGCTTGAAATTGTTGGTTGGTAAACAGTTTTTCATGTGCAAATAGGATGTTGGCTAGCTTTAGCCCTTAGGTTATTTAGTCAATAATAAAACTTAGTTTGGACTTCCCAGGATGGCTGCACACTGATCAGCACCTTAACTTGAGTTCTGCCGTTGTAAAAAAGAAACTAAAAGACAAGGGCCAGGAACGGTCACTTTTAGTAAATTCATTTACTGGATATTAAGTATACTGCCTGGATGACAGCAAAGAAAAAAAGAAAAAAAATAAGAGAGACTTAAAGAAATTCAGCTGGAAAAAATGAAGAGAAAACACTGACTGAAGACTCAGTCAGTAATATAGAGGAAAGAATAAGTCAGATGTGCTCAGAGCTGATTAAAATAAATGAATCACTGAAGGAGTATATCAACTCCAAATAGCAAAAGGCTGGAAAAAATGGAAGAAGCTTTAAGCAGATATTCAGATGAGCTGAAAAAACTACAAAAAAACAGAGTTTGAAATAAAAAAAAAAGGATGGCTGAGTAAAACAGAATTGGAAACAGTTGCACACCTTGTTGCTGGTTGTGAGATGCTAATGGCAGATGAATTGTATACTGAAAGGCACAATACTGTGGCAAGACTGTTGCACTGGGGATTGTGCAAACATTATGGTATTGAAGTGGCGGAAAAACACTGGAAACATGAACCATAAAGCATCATAGAAGATGATGAACTTTACATCACATGGGATCGCCCATTACCAACAGTTCAAAAGGTGGATGTGAGAAAACCAGATGTAGTGGTCCATGAAAAGCAGACAAAAGTAGCATTGATCATTGAAATCGCTACATCCAGTGACTACAGTGTCTTGCATACAGAGAGACACAAAGTCATAAAATATCAAGATCTGTAGGCAGAAATGAGAGCAATGTGGAAGAAAGATACCCAGACAGTTCCAATAGTAGTAGGAGCTACGGGTCTTGTAAAAAAATAATCTACAGTCATATTTAGATACGTTAGCAATACATGTAACGCCGTACGACCTGCAGAAAGAGTCATTACTGGGCACAGCAGCATACAGCACTTTTGACTGACATCAAAGATTGAAACAATCCTAATTTCATGAACTTTAATCATACTTTGACTTAGGAATGGGGTTTATTCCCATCATGGTATTAGAAACCCAAAAGATTTGGAGAAATTAAAAAAGGATTAAACAATATTAAAAAAAAAAGATGGAAGTAAAAGAAAGAATAAGAAGTTCAAAGGTACAGGATATGAAATCAGATGAAGTAACAGCCAGAGAGGTTGAAATAAAATTAAGAAAAGCCTCTAATTGGAAAACCCCAGGCCCAGGTGTAGTACCTAGCTTCTGGTTAAAAGTATTACCATCTTTGCATGAAGATTTAGCCATGAGTAAGAACTATTTATATGTGCACCCCGAACATACACCAGCCTGGCTAGCAACAGGAAAAACAATGCTCCTACTTAAGAGTGAATCTGCAAGCTAACCTAAAAATTATAACCCAGTTAACGTGCCTTCCAACAATATATAAACTACACATTGGAATTGATGGCGACAGAGTTAACAGTCATAAAGCATCATAGAAAATGATGAGGTCTACATCACATGGGATCACCCATTGCCAGCAGTTCAAAAGATAAATGTGAGAACCAGATATAGTGGTCTGTGAAAAGAAGACAAAAGTAGCATTGATCATTGAAATCGCTGCACCCAGTGACTATAGTGTCATACGTACAGAGAGACACAAAGTCATTGAAGAAAACTCTGTTATGGCACTAGAACAAAAAGACAATAAAAGAAAGTCATATGGAACAAAGGCTCATTTGTTGCTAAATAGTCATGATAGAGAACTGTAAAAAGGGAAGAATCTAAGTATGGCATGGATTGACAACAAAAAAAAGTTTACAGTATCCCACATTCATGGATAAAAGAGTACTTAAAATGTATAAGAAACACCCTATAAAGGACAAATTATTATTCCAGGGATAAAAATCCAAAGGGGGAAATTCCAGGATGACTCTTTGTCACCGCTGCTGTTTTGCCTTACCCTTAACCCATTAAGCTGTCTGCTTAACAGATTAGGTTGTGGTTATAATTTGGCTCACAGAAAGCAACAAAACGGAAAGACTTCTCATCTTCTCTTTGTCGATGATTTAAAACTGTATAGCTCATCAGATGAGGTACTGAAAGCACAACTGCAAGTAGTCTAAACTTTTTCAGATTATATAAGAAAGTCATTTGATCTTGATAAATGTGCAAAAGCACCTTTAAAGCAGGAAAGCTGCAGCATCAAGAAAAACATTATTTTGAGACAAGAATGTGATACAAAAGAACTTGAGCAAGAAGGAATGTATAAATATTTAGGAATTGATGAAGGATCAACAATAAAACATGAACAAATATGAATAAAATTTAGTAAGGAATATTTTAGAAGACTTAAATTAATCCTGAAAACAGCGTGGACATCTAGGAGCCAAATTCAAGCTGTAAACCAATTTGCTCTTCCTGTCTTGACTTAAGAGTTTGAGTGATTGACTGGCCCCAAAAGGTGTTGGATAGATTGGACAGGAAAACAAGAAGGATGCTTCATGTTCATCAAATGATTTATAAAAATCAGTGCATACCAAGATTATATATTCCCTGTTACGAATGAGGTAATAGCCTACTTGAAATTGATTACATGTATAGATCTGCGGTTGAGACTGCATACATATCTGCTGACCTCACAAGACCCAAATATAGTGGATGTTTTGAAAAATAAGGAGAATAAATCTAAGATGACTTCCCTTCTTAGTCTAGCAGAAGCACATCTGTGTCAAGCAGGAATGGAAATCAAACCAGAAGTAGATAAAATATCAGGCAGTAACTGAATGTGCCAAAAAACAAAAGAAAGAATATAAGTGAAGGATCAGATGAGAAAGCAAGAAATGTGGAAAATGCATAAATGTAGTTGCAAGTATAAAAAACTCCTGGAAGAACCCCATGTTGATCAGGATCGAACACAGGAATATTTAAGGAGAGGCAAATTCAAACCAAAACATGAAAGGTTAAGAAAGACATGCATCTGCAGCATTTCTCCCCAGGCCTCCGCTGAAAATTGACGCATTCCAAGTCCGACTTTCCCACTAAACAAATGTTCAAGTAAAATAAATAAAATATTGGCAGCCCAAGTTAGTGGGATACGTACACATTGGTTTACAAAGTCCATTGAACATTTGGGAGAAACAGACAAATGTAGAGTTTGTAAAATGAATGGGAAACAATCACACACCGTGTTGCTGGTTTTGATATACTAATGGCAGACGTACTGTATATACTGAAAGGCTTAATAATGTGGTATGACTGTTGCACTGGGGATTGTGCAAACATTATAATACTGAAGTAGTTGGAAAACACTGGAAACATGAGCCACAAAGCATCACAGAAAATGAAGTATACATCACAGGGGATCACCCATTACCTGCAGTTCAAAAGATAGATGCAAGAAGACTAGATATATAGTGATCCATGAAAAGAAGACAAAAGCAGCCTTGATCACTGAAATCGCTACACACAGTGATGACAGTGTCTTGCATGCAGAGCGATACAAAGTCATAAAATATCAGGATTTGCAGGTAGAAACAAGAGCAATGTGGAAGAAAGATACCCAGACAGCTCCAATAGTAGTAGGAGCAATGGGTCTTATAAAAGAAAATAATCTACAATTGTATTTAGATATGTTACGAATGCATGCAACTCCATACGAATTGCAAGAGCCATTAATGGGCACATTGCTGGTACTGCAAAGAGCACGTCTCGCTGACATTAAAGATTAAAACGATACTAATTTCATGAACGTTAACTGTACATTGACTTAAGAATGGGGTCCATTCCCATTATGGTATTAGAAACCCAAAAGATTTGGCGGAATTAAAAAAAGAGAAAATATTATTCTCATAAAGTAGCAGAAAGTATACTAAGAAGTAAGCCAGCACAGGAATAGAGAAAGGGGATTCTGCTGATGATGACTGCAATTAGGGATACAGAAAATAGGGCAAGAGTTGGCTGGAATTTACTGGAGGAAGCTGGTAAAGGAATCAAGATACTGAGAATAAATAATTAGAGAGGGAAAGATAAAATGGGAGAAGGCCAAGGAGATACGTGGACTGCAGGCTAGAAATTGCCTTCCCTCTCAGGGATTCATATCAGAGTATAGACAGAGAAAGGGATAAGGAAATACTAAATGGAAGACCTGCATTAGTTGAGATTTTAGTTGAATCTAGAACAGAAGCTACTGTTAGAAAAAGGGATAATTAATAGGCATATAAAATATTGTACGATAATTATAAGAATCGATTAGAGGAGGTCAGAAAATATTGGGAAAAGAGAGTATAGATGAACAGTTCTCAGAGAAACTATGAGAAGGCATATGTATGGCTACCAAGTAAGCAACAAGATCTAGAATATTTAGGATTTTTGCCTGGAAGTGTTTGTACGAGTACTATCATTCCCCAAATAGACTCCAAAGAATTTTTCGTCAGATAGATAATGTGTTGGAGGTGTGGTAGAGAAGGAGAAGAAAGAGGTAACTGGGAGCATATGTTATGGGAGTGTAACGAGATGGCAGACTTTAAAAATTCCCTAGAGAGTACTTTGGCAGGAATACTATGCAAGCAAATGAATGTAAATATGGAAATTATTTTTATGAACTTGGATACAGGATCTTAATAGCCTAGACATAGTAAGGCTTTGTTAAGTTTAATTCTGGTGGTTACCAAAAAGCAAGGTGGGATTACATTAAGGATCAGCTCTGAGCCCTTTCTTATTTGCAATGGTGATGGACAGATTAACAGATGAGATCAGACAGGAGTCCCAGTGGACTATGATGTTTGCAGATGAAATTGTGATCTGTAGTGAGAGTAGGCAACAGGTGGAGGAGACCCTGGTGAGGTGGAGATGTGCTCTAGAGAGAAGAGGAATGAAGGTCAGCAGGACTAACACAGAATATATGCGTGTGAATGAGAGGGAGGATAGAGGAATGGTGAGGATGCAGGGAGTAGAGGTGGCAAAGATGGATGAGTTTAAGTACTTGGGATCAACAGTTCAGAGTAATGGTGAGTGTGGAAGAGAGGTGAAGAAGAGAGTACAGGCAGGATGGAGTGGGTGGAGAAGGAGTGATTTGTGACAGACGAGTACCAGTAAGAGTGAAAGGGAAGGTCTGCAAGAGGGTAGTGAGACCAGCTATGTTATATGGGTTGGAGACAGTGGCATTGACAAAAAGGCAGGAGTCAGAGCTTGACGTGGCAGAGTTGAAGATGTTAAGATTTGCACTGGGTGTGACAAGGATAGACAGGATTAGGAATACGTACATTAGAGGGTCAGCCCAGGTTGGAAGGTTTGGAGACAAAGCCAGAGAGGCAAGATTATGTTGGTTTGGACATGTGCTGAGGAGGGATGCAGAGTATATTTGGAAAAAGATGCTAAGGATGAAGCTGCCAGGTAACAGGAAAAGAGGAAGGCCTAAGATAAGTTTTATGGATGTGGTGAGAGAGGACATGCAGGTGGTTGGTGTGACGGAGCAAGATGCAGAGGACAGGAAGAAATGGAGACAGTTGATCTGCTGTGGCGGCCCCTAACGGGAGCAGCCGAAAGAAGAAGACCAAAAAACAATTACTAGAAAATGGAAGTCAAAGTTTAAGCCAACCATACTTAAAGCAGTGGAACAGATAAAAGAACAGGAAGCGGGATCTGTAGAAACTGGTAGGAGTGAATTACATAGAAAAAATGGAAACTGTGGGAACAGTACATGCAGAAAAATGTTTTGGAGAAGGAATGAGGTTTAAGAGAAGGCAGGAATTGAACAATGTATGTGATGTTGGATTGATTCTGTTGTAGAGAACAATATCTGTAATGTATAGTGCTTGTAAATGTGAATTTGTTAATATGGTTTGATTACTTTTATATAAATTTAAGTTTGCCTGTGTCACAAGTAATAACTCAAGGTATTTCTTTCAAAAAAAATAAAACTTCATTCCAGCAGCTTTAGCATTTATGACTAGGAAACTTATTTAATGAAATTTGTTGTTCAATTACAATGACCTTCCCAAAGACGTATAAACAAGTGTGCGTTTAGCATATGAAAGGCATCTGGAGATTTTCACTGTTTCATTTCCAGCTGTAAATTTCAGTTTGTGAACAGTAAAATAAATAACAAAGCTATGAAAGTTAAAAGTTTGAAAACATCTGAAGCTTTTCTGTTATAAAAAAAATGTCAGAATTGGAATGGAAATGCATGGCTGATCTTAGAGAAGTATCCTCCTCAAGTATCAAGGTACAAAAGAAACTAGTTTGACTTAACAGGCAATAGGTCAGGATAAGAGATGGCAGAGTTAGTCGTGTTTGGAACCCCAGTAGTGATGCACAGACAGCAAGGCTTAAGTGGTCGTTTGAATCCGTATGTAAAAAGAAACGAGTCCCTTTCATATTTCTGTGTAGCATAAAAAAAAAAAACTATACCAGTACTGGTTGTCATACTCTGTGACAATACTAGTAGTCATACAGTTCTCTCTCTCTCTCTTTATCTCTCCCTTTATAAAGGACTGACATAAAATGCTAATAGCCAAGAAGATCTAGCCATACTCTCTCTCTCTCCCCCTTAATAAATGGACTGACCTAAAATGCTGATAGCAATGAAGGTCTAGCCGTTTCTATCTGGGCAGTGGACTTCTATCTTGAAAGATTTGTTCATAGTGTCCTTGCTAATACAGTAGCTGGCACCAGATGTTCTGCTAGCTGTAGATTATGAGAAGCTTACTGAGGGACATTTATGAGCCATTCAACAAGTTCAGACAAATTTGTCAGCCTGGTCCTCCGCATCTGTCATATCTCAGAGGACTTTGTCTTTTGGAAGAGTTTTTGTGCACTGTGCATTCATTGCTTACCTTTTCAAGACCCCCAACCACATCTCATAAGCAAAGTGAACTCTGTCCTCTGTATTTTTCTTAAAGGTGACTATTGTTGATGTGAATCTGTCAAAAGTTAAACTAATTATGGCCTTGGCGATAGCAGATCAAGTTGTCCTCTACAAGTCTTTTGGATTTCTAATACCATGACAGGAATGGACAACATTCCTAAGTTAGGATATGATTAAAATTCATGAAATTTGTATTGTTTGTCTTTGATGTTAGCCACAAGTGCTCTTCACATCATCTACAATCTTTCCAGAATTTACTTTTGCAGTTCTTGCAAAGTTACATGTATTGGTAGCATATCTAAATAAGACTGTAAATTCTTTTTTGTGAGTTCCATTTCTCCTACTACTATTGGAACTGTCTGGGTACCCTTCTTCCAAATTGCTGTCGTTTCTGCTTGCAAATGTTGATATTGCATGACTTTGCTTGTGTCTCTATGTGAGACACTAATTACTAGGTATAACAATTTTATTGATCAGTGATTTTTGTCTCTTTTTTAGTGGACTTCTATATCTAGTTTTCTTGCATCTAGTTTTTCAATAGATGAGAATGGGTGATCCCATGTGATGTACACTTCATAATTATCTATAATGCCTTGTGGTTCATGTTTCCATGCTTTTCAACTACTTCATTATTCCCAATGTAATAATCTTGCCTCATTTTTGTGCCTTTCAAAGTACAGACCATCTGCCATGAGAATGTCTTTTTCATGGACAACTATATCTGGTTTTCTCTCATCTGTTTTTTGAATTGTTGGTAAAGGGTTATCCCATGTGATGAACTCTTCATCATTCTCTATAATGCTTTGTAGTTCGTTTCTAGTGCTTTTCTGTTACTTCAGTGTTGTAGTGTTTGCACAATCCTCAATGCAAAAATCTTGCCACATTGTTATGCCTTAATGTGTATATGCCCTCTGCCATGAGAATATCACACCCAGCAACAAGGTGTGCGAATGTTTCCAATTCTTTTTTTGTTTTACAAACCCTAAATTTGTTTCTCCCACATGTTCAATGGACTTTGTAAACCAGTATGTACATAGTCCACTATCCTGTGATGCCATTATTAACCTTTCATCGTTTGGTTTCAACTCCCCTCTCCTTAAACATTCCTGTGTCAAATCCTGATCAACACAAAGTTGTTCCAGGAGATCTCTGTACTTGCTGCTATATTTATTGTTTTTATCCATTTCTTTCCTTTTCATCTGAACCTTCTGCTTATATTCTTTCTTTTGTTTTTTGACACTTTCAGTTTCTATCTGATTTTTATCTACTTCTGGTTTGATTTCCATTCCCAATTTTCACCTGAATGCTCCTGCTAAACTAAGCAGAGGTCATCTTACACTTCGTCTCCTCGTGTTCTAAAACTTTCACTGTGTTTGGATCTAAGGTCAGCAAATATGTATGCATTCCCACAATTGCAGATCTATGCATCTAATCAGTTTCAAGGAGGCCCATACCTCCTTCAGAGCATGAAATATATAGTCATGGTATACTCTGATGTTTATATATCATTTGATAAGGGTGAATCATTTTTCTTGTTTTTCTGTCCAACTGAGCAATACCTTTTGGGGCAAGTCAGTCACACCAAAACTGTAAGTTAAAACAGGAAGAACAAATTGGGTTATAGCTTGGACTGTATTCCAAGATGTTGAGGCTGTTTTCAGTACTAGTTTTAGTCTTTGGAGGTATCCCTGACTGAGTTTTATTTGCATTGTTCATATTTTATTGATGATCTTTCATTAACTCCCAAAGATTTATACACTCTTTCCTGCTCAATGTCCTTTGTGTCACATTCCTGTCCCAAACTGATATTTTCTTGGTACTTCAACTTTCCTGCTTTAAATGTTGCTTTTGCACATTTATCAAGACCAGATGTCATTCTTATATCATCTGAGAAAATTTTAACCACTTGAGGATTTGACAGCACAACTGCATCTGTTGAACTATACAGTTTTGTCACCCACAAAAAGTAGATGAGAAATCTTTAAACAAGGTTGTTTTCTGGCAGACAAATTGTAACCAAGACCTGATCTGTAAAGTAAGGAGCATAATGGGTTAAGAGCAAGACAAAACAACAGCGGTGACAAAGAATTACCTTGAAATATCCCCTCTTTAATTTTTATCCCTGAGGTAATAATTTGTCCTTTGTCATGACTTAATTGCAAAGTAGTTTAATAAAATTTAATTTTATTTCAGCTTGTATCAATAAAAGCCAGTGGATTTTATTACATTTTTTCAGAGCATCTTTTGTTTGCATCTGTGTTCTGTGCCACACACACCTGGTTTTAGTTTTTCATGGACTTGTTGTAATAATGAACATAAGTTTTTATTTGAAGCTTTTGACAATTTTCTTGTGCAAGTATTTTTCTTTTCTCTAATTTCTCTCAATCATTTTGAATATCTTCTATCTGGAAATTCTGGGCTTCTTGCATAATTATAGCAATACACAATTTCTTCCGTATCCACAATAGTCCACTGTACAGTCTTTATGGCTCTTTTTTGGCCTGTCAGTTTTTCAGATTTTTGTGGACTACTATTACTTCCTTGTACAACAGGGAGGCCATCCTCCCCCTGAGCCTATCCTAACCCCATTGTAGGAATGTTTCTTTGCCTTAGTGTTAAGGATTCTCCATTGCCTTTTTTTCTAGTCCTGGCACCAGCGCACACTCCAGGATTGGGCAATTTTTTTATTTTATCCTGGGAACTGTGCACCCAGCTGTCTTTTTTTATTTTTTAACCTACCTATTAACATAATATATGCTATGTAAAATACAGTCTATAATCCATGTTGTCTTGGTGAGATTTTGTGAAAACGGTCCACAACAAGGTATGGTATTCACCAGGACTTGAGGATGACTTCAGTTCCAGCAATACTACAATCCTTTTCTTGTTGATTTCATCATCTCTCCATTCGGACCCCTGTGATAGGTCATAGCAGATCCAAGTTGTCTCCGGTAGTGTCTGTTGAGACTGTTAGCAGTACAGCTTAAATGTTGAGTGGGAAATGACAACTTTTTCTTTCACCAAAGAATAGGGGTTGCTTGCTATTAAGGAAGGGTGAGAAGTACTGGGCCATTCCTCCTTTGGCTTTCTTTCAGGAATGTACAGAACCACAACCCAGCATCTTGCCGTAAAGAAGGCAGACAAGCTGTGAATGGTTTCTAAGTATATACCAGATCCATGCCATAATTTAAAAGCAGATGCATCTAGAGTTATGTTGAACTGAAATCAGTTGCTTTTGACTTGCTTTCTGCAAGGCAAGTGAGTTTGATGCAATGGAGAGTTTAGGAAATTATTTACCCTGCCAGCCTGTGATTTAGGAAAATTAGTTTTTGCACATTCTATAAAACAGGGCATCAGTTAGGAAAAAAACCACTACACAGAAAAGTTAAGTCTAAAATGCTTTATATTAGTGTAAGTCTTTCCTTAACAACCCCATCATACATACCCACATTTCAGAACAATCTTTAGCTAACATACTGCCAAATCTGGTGTTCTCCCCGGGGCCCTGTCCTCCAGTTTTTCAGTCTTCTCCTTTGAGGACCCAAGAAGTTTGTGCATCAGTCTGACAAGCTGTCCTTAGTGGCTACTTCTAGGTCTGCAAGGTCCAATTGGGAGTATTAAGGAGTCAGATCTGGGCAAAGTTAATGCAAACCTTTATCAAAGCCCGGATGAACCTGGGGATCATTCCTTCTCTCTCTGGTCTGAGGGTGGATAGCTGCCCCTTCCCTGTTACTAGTTGCCCTTTCTCACCATCTTTTACCACCTATGACCCTGGATCTGGTGTCCACTTGTGTTGTTCCTTCATTGGTTCCAGCACCTTGGCTGACTTTGGTGCCAACCATGACATTGATGTATTTGACTCTGGTGCTGTTGAGGCCATCTTCTTCCCAGAGCCATAGGGTCAGAGCCGACTCCGTGGTTGCTAGAACTGTCCTTGTCCCTGGGTGGTGCTGGTCCTGGACAGCCCAGAGCTAGTTGGTTGCTGGAATGTGGATCTCTTCTAGGTTTGTGGATTGAGAAGGGTAATTTCCCAGTTACCCGGATCTCTGCTTTAGCATTCAATATCATATACAGGATTTTGTCTGTTTTGGTGATGTGGTCATCATATCCTGTGTCAGATCCATCCCAGTCTTCTCATCTTCCTGGGTCTCTGGCTCCACATGAACTTGTCCAAGGACAGACTGCACCAAAAGGTTTTGAGCAACCCCAGATCCAGGGTTCCTTTGTTGCTTTTGCCCCCCCCTCCCCACTTGTTTCCCTGAGGTGGTATTCAAGAAGAGTTTGTGCAAAAGGAAACACTTGGATTCCCCTGAGGAATCCCTGACTGAGGATTCCAAACTTAATGTAGGTGATTGGTTTATTAAATCCCTCAGTGTTGATGTCTTCTTCAGTAATCTGCCTGAATTAATTAGCAAGGGGGTTGAACTGACAAAGCCCTTTTCTTGGAGGAGTCTGTCTTTCTCAAGGCTTTTGGTGCGGGCCTGTCCCATCTGGAGTGGTGCACCCTTAGGATGTGATCATTGTCCTTTGTCCAGGAGGGAGTGGAGAGAGCCTGATGTGGTGGGGATAATACTGCCCAAGCCTGATAAAGTTCTGGTCGCATCCTAGGGCAAGGTAACCATTTGAAATGTCAGGACCCCATAGAGCGAGAACGAGTCCTGAACCACAGAAACTGAATAGCCGAAAGATTGGACTTGCACATACCAAGTCTGAAATGCCATTTCTTGGAATACTCCCTTTTTGTCTGAGGTATGGCAGTGCCAGAGTTGGCATATATAAGTTATAGAGGGTGTGGGGGGGGGGTCTTTCCACACACAGGTGGTGCAGGGTGCTTGACCTGCCCCCCCCCCATCCCACCCACAAAAGGATTTAAAGAAAAGAGCAGTTTTCGAGATTCACTGTTCTGTGGGTTTTCAGTCTTTTTTTTTTTTTTTCAACTTTTCGGCACTCTGCATTTCAAGTGCTGACATTTCAATAGAGAGCCAAGGGTAGGTACTTCTGAAACAAAGGTCCTGCAGTCAGTGCTGTTGCAGTTGCTGTAACCATTAAGAACGAAGTCTCTGAAAAGATCACATAGATTCATCCCCTGAACAGAGTCACAGGCATTGGACTGATTTGAGAAGCAGCGCACATTTGCTTCTGGCTCTTTTGCCCTCTGTGCACACTTGACGAGACTTCAGAAAGACTTGATCACTAAAGTTACTAAGTCAGTGGCATCTCAACCTTCAGTCAAGCTTCATAAAGTCTTGTTATCCATATCAAAGGTTTCCATTAGGCTCCTCTCCAGTGCAGCGGATGGTATACCGCACATGGCAGGCATTGGCATTACAGTCTAGTGACCTGCCTAGATGCACCTGTGTAATATTGCAGAGTGCTTCAAGGCATCCTTCTTTAATACCCTTTTTGATATGTCCACCTTTGTTTGGACCAAAAGTTAAGGATATGCTGGCCAGGAGCAAACATGATGGCAAGATGTAGTCTGCTGTGGGAATTTCCGATTTGGCCCTACAGAGGACTTTCTGTAGAAACCAGAGAGGGGGGACTCCTGTTCTTCCACAAATCAAAAAAGTTTTCTTGGGATATTCCAGGTGAAGAGTTTAGCCATATTCTTTGTGAGAGTTCTTCATTGGACTCTTTCTGTCCACTGATTTGTCACAACTTATCTAATGAATTTTCTGGTTCAGCTCAATGTTTTTTATTCATCTCATCTCATAATGGTTGGCTTCAGATCATGTCTTTGCAGGATGCTGTTTTGTTTTTCCCCAGCCTGTGACCAGGGTGACCATGGACAACTTCCTTCCTGGGGTGTGGACATTATGAAAGAAGATGACCCAAGGTACCTGTTCCCAGTCAGAGGCCCAGCTGCACATCTGTGTTTTGGAGATGAGAGCAGCCTTCCTAGCATTGCAGGCTTTTCACAACTGCCTACCCTAAGGTGTGATCTCTCTCCAGGCAGACAGCATGGTGGTGCTGTGGTACATAAACAAAGGGAACCCAATTCTATCTCCTGTGTTGAGAGGACATAGAGGTGTGACAATGGCTGATGTCCTAACAACACTAATAGCAGTGCACATTCAAAGGGTATTCAACAGTCTAACAGACAAGTTGAGCAGGAGCATTCTGATTCCTTACAAGTGGCCTCTTAATTCATCAGTCGTTGTGAAGATCTTCAGCCACTGGAACCAGCCATGCTGCATCTGTTTGCAGACACTTTCAACACCCAGTGCAGTAGCTTTTTTGCCATGATCCATCTCAAAGAGCCAGTGACTGAGGAATGATATTCTGCATGATTGACCCCCCCAGGGTTTATTATTCATTTACCCTTCAACACCCCTGATAGTAAGGTTTCTGCAGAAAGCCACTTGTTGCAGAACAACCATAATTCTTCTAGATCCCTTCTGGTGCAGACATGTCTGGCTCCCTTTCATGAGGCCTCACTTGTTCTTGGGTTTTAGATCCCATTCCAGATTTGGTATCCCACCCTTTGGACTAGCATCACCTAAATCTGAATTCCCTCAAGGTTGTCCACTTGATTCCTCTACTTCCATTGATGGCCAGAGATCCCAAGATTTCTGAAAGAGTTATGCATATCTTATCTTCTTCTCAAAAGTTTTCCACCAGAAAGGTTTATTTTATTTATTTAGTTAACATTTGTTTACAGGAAAAGTCTGATTGGACACAGGTCCATTTTCAGCAGAGAACCAGGGAGAAAAGCTCCAAAAATATGAAAAACAAACATTATACCACAAGAAAATTACAGAGTACAGGTCAACAATGAAAGTACACATTACAAATATAAATAACCGAAAGAGATGACACCTTAACAATTTTAACAAAATTTGTACGTCAGAGAGTATATGTCATTATGCAAGCTAGACTAGCATATATAATAGAAAGCACAGTATGATATTTTTGAGGAAGACTTGAAATGAATTGAGGTAAAAGAGTAAGTATATATAGGGAAGGAAGAAGGTATAATAGGATAGTACTGTAAAGTGTAGATCTAAAGAAAGTCCGAGGGTGTGTATAAAAAGTGGAGAATATAGAATTAGTCAGGTTGGTAGCAAGAGCAAAGCCAGGATTTTTTCTAAGTGAGTAAATAGAAGATTTTTAAATTGTACTATGGTGCAGATGGAAGTGGGTAGTTTATTCCATGTTTTAGGAATGATGGTAGAGAATAAGGATTCTCCAGCTGAGTTGTTATCTTTGGTATGTTTAACTAGGAGTTTGTCACTGGAATGGAGTGTTCTAGTGGTGGTGTATGGTTGTATGAGATCTTGAAGGGCTGGGGTTTATTTGGTTCATGGAGATTTTATGGGTGAAGGTTAGTTGCTTGTATTGGAGGAGCTGAGGAAGTTCTAGCCAATTTATTTGTCTAAGGGCTGTGCAATGGTATGTTTTGTAGGCGAGGTTTGTAGCGAATTTGGCTATTTTATTGTAACATGAGTCTAGTTTAGTAAGGTCTGATTTTCGTAGGTTGGTCAGTATAGGGGAGGCTTAGAGTAGGGGTGACAGGAGGTGATATAATGTTTGTTTTTCATATTTTAGAGTGTACAGTCAATGGTATGTTAATGTACTGTTTTGCAGGGTGGCTATGTCCCCCTGCAACCCCCATGTGGGGGGGCACCCTTGCAAATTAAATATACCAATGCCGAGATCACACTTCAGTGAGACACTGGGCTAATTCCCTGTTCCTCACTGAACCGTGATCCCCCTGCACAGTGTTGAACCCAAATGCTCGACTGACGCTACCCGTTAGCTGTAATGTAGTCAGTCAATTTGGGTTCGACATTCTGCCCACCTGGAAACTGCAAATCAACCATTTGCCGGTCGACCAATGCAGTTTCCAAATTTTAATTGTAAACCGTATATATATATATATATATATATATATATATGTGTGTGTGTGTGTGTGTGTGTGTATGTATATATATATATATATATATATATATATATTTATGTGTGTGTGTGTGTGTGTGTGTGTGTATATATATATATTTGTGTGTGTGTAGAAAGAGATGATTTTATATATATATATATATATATATATATATATATATATATATATATATATATATATAATGTGGCTCTCCTTCAGGTCTTCAAATTAACAAAAAAACAAAGTTTAAATAAATGAGACAACAAAATCGAAAGTTCAAAAGAATGATAACTTAAAAAAACTAAAACTGAAAGATCGAACAATGTGTAATCACTCCTTTACTGTGGTAGCAGTATAAATTAGCAGTCTCAGTTTAGTGTTTAGTGTACCAACAAAACATTATGGCAGATGTTACATATCGCACACCCGGCACTCTCTGCGCTGTCTACACAATTTCTTAGATGGATTTATACATCATTTGGAAAGGAGTTTTAAAACCCAGAAGTATTGGGAATGTAAGTACAAAGGGAGAGAGAAGTGTAAAGATAGGGTGGTAACGATGTGTGTCTAATGGAGAGGTACTAATGAAATCAGTACCTCACAATCACACCGGAGATCCTTCAGAAGTTCAAAAGTATATCATATGCCATGACTTAAAGGAAAGAGCTTCATTATCAAGATATACCCCTTGTTTAATTGTACATGATGTAATGGTATCAGCCTCACTTGATTATGCTGCAATGCTTCCTAGTAGGAAGGCATTATTACAGCAGGTGAATAGAGTTTGCAGAAAAGTTTTAAATGTTACTGGTGACAAATGTTTAACCTTGGATAACATACAAGTTACTAATTATCCTTTAAAGGTAGGATACTTCCTTGAAAAGAGATTGTCTGACACAAAGTGACTTTTCAGTTGATAGCTTGTTTTCACAAATATAAGAAAGATGTTTCTGTTTCTTTTCACAACAGTACATAGGATGTCGGGAGTGGTACGTAATATCTGTAACTACTTTTTCTGTTATGGGTTTCATTTTTTTAAGTTATTGTTCTTTTGAGCTTTCGATTTTGTCATCTTGGATTTCAATTTTGTTTTTTTTGTTAATTTGATGAATTGCAGTAAATCCACACATACACACACACACACACACACACACACACACACACACACACACACACATATATGTGTGCGTGTGTGTATGTGTATATGAATTCACTTTATAATCTCAAAATACTAAAATATCGAATTTCAGTATCTCGAGACTATAAAGCCGAAAAACCAAAACCACAAAATTCAAAATCGCGAACAAATACACACCATACACCACACATGTAC
This sequence comes from Protopterus annectens, assembly GCF_019279795.1. Taxonomy (NCBI): domain Eukaryota; kingdom Metazoa; phylum Chordata; order Ceratodontiformes; family Protopteridae; genus Protopterus; species Protopterus annectens. The sequence continues at coordinate 301,025,526 of NC_056745.1, forward strand.
ACCATCCTCCCCACACTGCAACAAACACACAAAACACAACAATACAAATACACAAACCTACCCTACATATAAAAAGGGGAGCAAGCCCCCCCCACACCCCTGCTTCTTATATATACTAACTCCAAGGTCGCACCAAACAGAAAAAAGACAATAAACTCACCACTACACACTCTACATTCCCCTCACACACACGCATCACATATGTACAAACACCACCACTTTCAACACTTACACACTCATACTCTTACCTACCTACCTACCCTAACCCAGATCTAAAACTTCCGAACATACTCACATACACTCAAATCCCTACCCAAAACCCTTAAAAAATATTCACTTACCTTAATCTCCAGCCATATCCGCACACCATACTGTATATCAGGCACACACAGTACATCTCACGTCATATAGTGCACCACCACAACTGTGGATTCAACATTTCTGGATTCGTGGTTATAAGGTTTTGCTATTTTGGAAGTTCGGCTTTAGTCTCAAGATACTGTAATTCGATATTTCAATATTTCAAGATTATAAAGGGAACCCGTGATATATACTTACCGAAATCTCACCAGTTCGTCGAACTTTATAACGATGAGATGAAGTTGTTGAAAATGTAGTTTCGCAAACACCTGGATCACCATAAAATAACTCCAGGAAGTTAACTGTTTGTCCAGCAACACTTCAACAACAAAGAAAAGCAAATCAAACCCACCCACACCCCCTTAACTAAATATATCAACTCCAAGATCACTCTATAGTGGAGAAAATGGTGAAGTTCACCATGGTGGCCAAGTTGTTTATTTCTCGCAGTTATTTTATGGTGATTGGGGTGTTCATGCTTCAGCAACTTTGTCTCGTCATTATGAAGTTCGATGAAGTGGGATTTTGGTAAGAAGTAGATCCACACACACACACACACACACACACACACATGTATGAGACAAGCTGATGACGAGGTTTACCTTTGAAATGTTGAAATGCAACTTGTCGAAAGACAGTTGCACGGAAGTATGTTTTCAAGTTCACAGCTGAAAAAAATGCATCGAATGTGCAATGAGCGAATGCACATTACAGTCACTCATTGCAGATTCAGCATTGTGGGTGCGGTGTGCACTTTAGTGGGGATCGGGAAATGGATCCCTTCCCCACTGTAGTGCGACCTTGGAGTTAGAATATTAAAGTAGGGGGTGGGGGGTGCAGGGGGGCTTGCCCCCTCTGCATTACATTGTGTGTTCGACATCTGTGTTTGAAACTCAGCAAATCTGCTGTTCGATTTGCTGAGTTTCGAACTTCAGAGACTGTCGACAGTCGGGATTCGGCTTTTTAGTTCGCCCAACTGGATGTTCGAAAAGCTGATTTTCAATGTTTCAAAGGTAAACAGATGAGGTTTCTTTTTCTGCTCTGAAAATATTGAAGCAGTTATTGATGATGGGGTTGTAACCAGAGCACCTTCACCTCATCAGAGCCCATTTTAATCTTGGATCTGAGCAGGACTATTCCCGAGTTCCATTGAGACCTCCTTTGGTTCCTCATTCAGGTCATTCAGATCGATCAGAAGTTCTTTGGACAGACAACTGCATCAGATGATGGTATTTTAGAAGGCACCAATAGAAAAGGGTGCTGTGCTTCCTTCCTTAGTACTGAAGGTGGAGAGGACTGGTCCTACTTCCCCCATTTTTGCTTCTTCTCTGGCATGTCCCTCAAAGTCAGTGAGTTTAGAGCCATTGCCTAGGCCAGAACCTGTGGCTTTGATGCTGACTGGTGCCTGTACCTCAGTATCAGGGTTCTTGGCTCCATCCCACTCAACTCCTACATCCTTGGAGCTGAGTATGGCTCAGTTGAATCAGCTTGACATGGAACACTCCACACAGTCTACAGTGAAACCCTTAGTGGCTCTAGTCTCTCATTGGCTGTCCTTGGGCTTCAAGATATCGAGCCCATTCCCCTCTTGAAGTCTCACATTCTGTCAGGGTAAGAGCTCTTCTTTTCCACAGGAGCCATTCCTTTCTAGTTGGGGATAATGTCTGGACCAGAGAAGGGTTCTCTAATCTGGCAGATGTCAGATCCACTTTGGAGGTTATGGGGACGATGGTTTCATCTCTATGAAGACTTTGTTTCCAAGGCACACAGGTCACAGCTCCACAGCTGGACACTGCCTTTGTTGCTCTTCGGCCCACTCATACATCTATGGGTTAGAGTCAAGTCCTCAAAGGGTTGGTTCAGTTGCTGACTCTGTTTTGAGGAGTCAGACAGCCCACTATCTGATGTTCCATGAAAAAGGATGTACAAAAGGAACCCCTTAGCATCACTAACTTTGGACTTGGATTCCAGTGATAGTGTTCTCCTCACTTTCCCCCAGGACATTTCCTTTGGCATGGTTCTGGGGCTCATGTGCCAGAGAGGTAACTGGCCCACTGACCCCATCTCCGCTCCACCCCCACCCCCATGGAGGAAGATGTCCTGTTCATTGCTTATGATTTGACACCCTCTGTGCCTTGGGTCCTTCCAGCAGATCATTTCATTGACCTGGCCATCTGGAGGTCATGAAACGAGCCCTACTTTTGTGAATGTGTACTTTGACAAAATTTCTAAACCACCCAAGGGCCAACAACACTGGATGAAGCATACTCTGGTGACCTCCATTATTACATCAGCCACCACTAAAAGGGAACTGACTGTGAGGATATGACCACAGTTTCACCCACCCAACTGGGAGTCTTGGCTTTTGGACTAACTAGGGAAGTGGGCAAATGCATCAGGCATCCTTGCAGTTAGAGCTCTGAACCACCCATATGAGTAGACTTCAGCGGTACCTAACCAAACATGAATAAGAGACTCTGAAGAAACCCACCACATCAGTGTCAATTAAACATCTGGAAATCACCTTGAATATGACATACAGCTTTATGAATCTCTAGATGTGGTTCACACACAATACAAACAATGGAGCAGCTTGGGTAGCAGGACCGGCACCATATTTGGCTCCATTTATGAGATTTTTGCAGACAATTTCAAGGCATCCTTTACTAATGCCCCACTTCCCATATGCTAGATCATCATTATTTGATCCAGCTGTCTAGGAAAGCTTGCAGAAGTGTGAGCAGGATGGGAAGATGCTATCTGCTGTTAATGTGAGATTTAAGCATGCCCAAAGAAACAAATCTCTATACCTCCTAAACTGTAAGCATCCCTGCTTTGATTCACTTTCTGACAGGAGTGGCTAAGGTAGAGGCAGCCCCTTTAACATATGCTGACTCAGAGGTTGTGGAAGTCCATGAAGCCAGGGATATCACTGGCCATTTTCTGACTACCAGCTGTCATGTCCCTGAGGGGCTACCTGACTATTCCCCTTTCCGGAATGGCCATCACATGGGACTCATGGTGAGAAGGATAGTATTCAGAGGCTGTTACATACCCTTTGCACACACACACCCCACCCCCAGTCATGCTTCCAGATGTACCACCCCACCAGTTGAAGGTGACTGAAAAGGAAGTTCTGTCCTTGCTAGAAAAAGAACCGTCCTGGAGATCCTTTCAGGGGAGGATGGTCCTAAGCATTTGAAGTGCTTGAGTGGTAAATCTTCACATCGATGTCTTATTGAGTTGATGGTGGTCCTACTAGCGTTGCATGAACTCCCAATATTACATCCTTCTGGGTGTGATTTCCATTCAGACAGACAACATGACTGTTGCATGATACATTAACAGTCTGAGAAAAACAAGGTCCTGTCCCTTATTTTGGGAAGCAGTGGGTATGTGGCAATGGACAATGAACTTGCACCGCTTCCCAGAAAATCCAGTTGTCTTGTAAACAGGCTGAACAGGACAATTCTTGTGTGTCACTAGTGATCTCTCAGTCCAGCGGTAGCTCAGACCATCTTCAACTGTTGGGGCCATCTGTGCTGCAGTCTGTTTGCATCCCTGCTCAACACCAGGTGCAGCACCAATTTTTCCTTGATCCCCCAAGACAGGTAGTCCCCAAGAGACACTCTGGTCAAGAAGTGGCTTTCTGGGATCCTATATGCTTATCCTCCAGTACCCTTGATACCCAAATTTTGGGAGAAAGCCCTTTGGTGCAAAGCAGTGTTTATTCTTGTTGCCCCTTTCTGGCCGTGCCAACTCCTTGTCTCAAGAAGCCACCCTGGCTTCTAGATCTGGTACCAAATCTATTGTCTCATCCTTCAGGGAAGCCTCACCTGGATCTCCAGAACCTGCAACTGACTGCTTGGTTTCTCTATTCCCAGTTATGGTCAGGCACTCAGCCTTATCCCAGAATGTGGTTTGAATTTGTTCAATCTCTCAGAAAGATTCTACTTGCAGAGCCTACCTCAGTAAATTGAAGCATTTTGCTCTCAGGGCCACTGTACGACAGGTAAATCCTTTTGAAACTTCTATTACTGACATTTTGCAGTTCTTATCTGCCTTATTAAACACAGGTGCCAGCTTCTTTGCCACTGAAGTCATTTGGCTTCAATTTCCAATTTTCTTTCACAGAAGATTCCCACTCATTGGTATCACATAGACTATGCAAGGCCTTCTTGAAAGGAAACTTTCTCCTTGGATTACCAGTGAGACACCGTGTTCCTGCTTGGAATCTAACTTTGGTGCTGTGGAAATTTTTTTGTACCCTTCTCCTGACTGATACCTTTCAACAATGAGATCCCTTTGATGCTTTGTAACCTCTCTGCGAACCATGGCTTTTGCTGTAGCAGGCAACTGAGTAAATGTAAGAAAAATCCTACTAGGACAGCTGAACTTTATTTGGGGTTAATCAGAGTCTATTTAATTGATGGCAGGTGTGTACCCAAGAAGACTGAATGCTGTAATTAAATCAAAAGGTGCTTCAACAAAGTATTAGTTTAAGGGTGTGCACACCAGCTTATTGTATGTTTTTTATTTTTTATATTTTCCCCTAACAAATTTGTTTTTCAATTGAATTGTACAGATTATAGGTCATATTAAAGGTGGGAAAAGTTTTGAAATGATTTATTGCCTCATTTTTTTATATTACAAAAACCTGGCATTTTAACAGGGGTGTGTACACTTTTTATATCCACTGTAGATGCATTGTTATGATAATTTCATAACTTTTACTTTTGTCCGGTGATGTATAGCAGTTTATTAGCAAATGTAGTCTAAGGTTACTCCATAAGTGGCCTGACTGCTTTCTTGTTAGGTCGCCATTCATACTCTGATCACGTCATTGCTTTACCTTGATATCCAGGAGCGGATAAACCTAGTATATTCATCCACTGTGGATGTTAATATACTATATGGCTGTGCTGAGTGAAGTGTTGCAGCCCCAATGGCCAGCTGTAAGCTATTGCTTAGTGATGTAAATTTAGAAAGCGCCGTTGTTCAGAACATCCAGTGCGCATGTTCCACATAGTTGCCATTACTTCCATTACTTTGGCAAATTTTTGCTTCTTTACTTTCAGCTTTACAAATTATTGTAAAAAAAAAAAAAAAGGAAACTGCAGCAGCATAGTCAGACTCTAGAAGAGGACAGTTTTCGGTTGCAAAGTTTTGGTCAAGGTCAAAACTCTGTTTGTTGCTTCTGTGTTATCATAAACTGCAAAACAAAGATGTTTTAGCTTAAGTAAGTTTCAGTTATTTGCTGTTTTTAATGAAGAATAAAAATGTATGTTGCTTCTCTGTGATTAGTTTAAAAATGTTGGTATATTGATTCTCCATATTCATAAACTGAAAAAGCAAAAAGTTTCAGGTGAGTTCAGGTATAGTCACAAAACAGAGTCCAAAAATGCAACTGAAAAGCACAACACTAACCACTACCTCAAACAGTATTGCTTTTATTCCATTTTGTGGGATGGGGGCATGGTTATGGCATGGCTGTCCAGCAGTTTGCAATCAGAGGGAAGTTTCTGTAATTTTGTATGATTCCCCTGTGCATACCAACAGATATACTTAGGGAGGTTCTGTGGCATACCATTATGAGGCGTATCACCTAGTTCCACAAGTAACGTAACACTCAGATGCTTTGCCTTCCTTGCAACAGGTGCCTCCTTGTAACCTCCAATTTCTACCAGAGATTATAACAGAGTATACATAGTAGGCATGTAACCCACCACACCCCCTCCTGGGAGAGGTGAGTTGGTGTTTCACTATAATTCCTCTCTGTCTCTCTCTGTTTTTCTCTCTCTCTCTCTGATGTCCTTCATGGATGCATCTGCAGTCATAACAAGTGGGTTGTCCTGTCGTCAGGCAGCCCTGCAGTCGGCCGGATTCCAAAGTCCGGGTCCGGCTTCGGCTGATGTCGCACTCCACCCGACGTCATCTCTGTTGGTCTTCGGGTATAAAAGCATCAGCCGACGCCATTTTCCTCAGTCTTTCTTGCCGCGTGGCGCCCGAAGCAGAAGCTGTTCGCAAGTGCCGGTCGGTCGGATCCAGAGATTACTTCTACCGAATACTACTCAAGACTTCTAAAGCTAAGTACCCGCTGGGGACTCTTTCTTGCCTCCGCCGATGTCAGGAAAAGTTAACAATTGTTTAACCTGTGGGAAACAAATACCTCATAAAGATTTCCACTCTTACTGTCTGCCTTGTTTAGGCCCAGCCCACGACGTAGCAGCCTGTTCGGCCTGTGCCTCTTTCAACCGATGAACGCTTAGGCGTCGGTCGGAGTTTGCAGAACAGTTTTTCGGTACTGATTTTGCGTACATTATGCCGTCGGATCCTCCGACTACCCAATCTTCCAAAAAACGCAAAGATAAAGACCGACACTCGCGGTCCGCGGTTTCGGCCGAAACCACGGCAAAGCAAACCGCGAGTGTCTCGGTTTCGGCCGAAACTGAGAAAACTGCTCAAAGTACAGCTGAACCTATTCTTACAACTGAGGCCCCTGCTACAATTCTTGAATCGACCTCAGAATTTTTACCCACTACGGTGGTTGATTTATCAGACACCATCCCCTTGGATGTCTCTACCCCAGCACGTGGTGCTGCTAGGCCTCCAGCAGCCATGTCCATTAAGGCCTTTGCCAGGGCTAAAGCAGCCAAGACTACTAAATCAGTGCCTGTTAAAACCCCCTCATCCAGGTCCTCTTCTAGTTCTCAAATGCTTTCTTTGGCAGAAGATTTAATTTCTTTAATTAGAGGATCTCAGTCTCACCCAGACAGGGCCTCTCAGCCCCCAGAGAAGAGACCTAGGGCAGAGCCCCCTGAGCCAGTGTCTTCTGATGATTCTGCTGATGAATCAGACATAACTGACCAGCCTGAGGCTCCCTTCTCCAATTTTGAAGATTCTGATGCTGAAGAATCCATTCCAGCTGCTTCCCCACCAGAAGAATTCTCCTTTGGGGAAACCTTGCATGCCATGCGAGAACAGTTCCAATGGCAGCAACAGGATTTTTCAGACTCCAGAAAAAGACTTAGGACCTTTCTGCACCTCCCACAGCACAGGCCCTTAGCTATACCTCCTGTTCTCTCTGTGGTGGATGATGCTTTCAATGATGTTTGCTCCGCTCCAGACTCTTTACCCCAGCCCCTGCCAAACCAGACAGATTCTACAGGGTGCCAGATACTCATCACCACCTTTACAAGGCCCCACTTGCAGACCCAGAAACTATATCCCAGGGTCCCAAGGCAGTAGCGACCACAGCTAAAACCCTATTCCTTCTGAAAGGGAAGCAAGGTCACTAGACAGATGGGGTAAAAGGTATACACTTCAGCTACTCTCTCAGATAGTGCTTTAAACTGTCAGTTTCACATGATACAATACCAAGAGTTTATGCTTGATCAGTTAACTGAAAAACTAACTACTGATGAATCTCTTGATAAGAAATATGTATTAGAGATGGTAAATAACATACAACAGGTTAGCAACCATTCCTTAAAATGTGGCTATGATGCACTGGAGGCTTCATTTAGATCAGCCATGACAGGCACAGTGATAAGAAGGCATGCATGGCTAAAGGAACAAGCCTTACCGGATCATGTTAAAGCTAAGTTGCTAGATGCTCCTATGGACAAGACAAGTTTGTTTGGTACACCTGCCCAGCAGGTTATGAAGAAAATGGAAGAAAAGGCAAAATCTGTTCAAACTGTTAAAGATTTCTTGCAGGTTCAACCCCAAGGTTTAGCAGGAACTGGCCTGCCAAAATTGGTCCTTTCCTGACTCCACAAAATTTCAAAGGGGCAGAAATAGACGCTCCAGAGGCAGAAACCAATCCAGAGGAGGTGCCTACAGAGGACGACAGTGGCAAGGTAGCAGCAGAGGCACAGACACAGCCACTGCCACTACATCAGCACAACCACAGTGACTTAATCCTAAATCCGCCTACCAGGGAACAAATAGCAGCCCCTCTAGGCGGAAAGTTAACCTTATTTTCAAAGAACTGGCACTACATAACAAAAGACAAGTGGATTTTACAAACCATAGATCAAGGTTACCGGTTTCACTTCCACACTTTACCAGTCAAAGAGGAATGCCAAATCTACCTCCAAATCAAAAACAGAGGCTCTACGCCAGATAATGGAGTTAGCAAACATGAGAGCTGTGGAAAGAGTGCCAACAGCAGAACAAGGAAAGGGGTTCTACTCCAGACTATTCCTAGTTCCAAGAAAGGAAAAAGTTGGAGACCAATTCTCGATCTGTCCACCTTAAATACATACATCATTGTCCCAAAATTCAAAATGCTGACCCTACAGCAACTTCTTCCCATGCTGGGCAAGGAGTCTTGGCTGGTAACTCTAGATCTCAAGGAGGCATACCTGCACGTCCCCATTCGACCAATCTGCAGAAGATACCTCAGATTTCTTGCAGGATCAGAGCACTATCAATTCTCAGCATTGCCCTTTGGCTTATCTACTGCGCCCAGAGTATTCACAAAATGCCTGGCATCAGTAATCGCCCATTGCAGACTACAGGTAATACAAATTTACCCATACCTGGACGACTGCCTGCTACAAGGGGACAACAAAAGCAAGCTGACAACAGATTTACAAAGGGTCATTTACTTGCTACAAGGACTGGGATACACAGTCAATTTACAAAAGTCAAGGCTGATACCATCCCAAACAAGGACATTCTTGGGCTGAATTGGACACAGTACAACAAATGGCATTCCTGACTACAGAAAAACAAAAAGAACTTCCTCTTTACTTCTTGGCACTAACAAAACTGAACAAGTTAACAGCAAGAAAATTTCTACAGGCCTTGGGCTTCATGGCATCATGCATAATCTTGGTCCCATTTGCCAGACTACATATGAGGAAACTACAGTGGTACCTAAAGAATTTATGGTCCCAACACAGACACAGTCTAGAAACAGAAATCCCACTAATTCCATGCTTAAAACAGGAGTTCCTATGGTGGGCTCAGGCATGCCAGTCAAACCCAGGCCTGCCCTTCCGCAGATGTCAACCAAGCCAGACCATCACAACAGACGCTTCAGACCTAGGATGGGGGCCCACATGCTGGACAAATGCGTGCAAGGATTGTGGACACAGGATCAACTTCACCTGCACATCAATCTAAAAGAAATGCTGGCAGTAAAACTGGCAATCCAAAAGTTCAAACCATTCCTCAAAGAGGGCCAGTTGATGATAAGGACAGACAACACCACAGTCATGTGGTACATCAACAAACAGGGAGGCACTCATTCATACCCCTATGCAGAATGACCTTGGAGCTGTGGACCCTGGCTCTCAGCTACAACATTCAGTTACAGGCAATATTTGTACCGGGGAAAGACAATACTCTAGCAGACATACTAAGCAGAACCACTTCGGATGCCCACGAATGGAAGCTGCACCCGACAATCTTCAAGACCATCTCAAAGAAATGGGGAATGCCACAGATAGACCTATTCGCATCACCTCTCAATCACCAGCTCAAAAATTCTGCACAAGGACATTCCACCCACTAGCATGGAAAGTGGACTCACTCTCCTTCAACTGGAAAGGCCTAACAGCATATGCATTCCCACCTCTTCCCTTGATACACAAGGTACTACTAAAAATCAAGGAAGAACGTCCAAGGATAATCCTGATAGCCCCAAACTGGCCAAGACAACACTGGTACCCACTACTGAAGAGCATGTCTCGCAACAACATGTGGCCAATACCCCTGATGCCTTTGATGTTAACTCAGAACAACTACAGCATCATACATCCAAACCTAAAAACGCTGCAACTGACTGCATGGAACATCACATAGCAGCAGCTAATCCAGAACTTTCCCAAAGAGTTAAAGACATTATTCTTGAAGCACGCAGACCTTCAACAAGAAAGAACTATGCTGGAAAATGGAAAAGGTTTGTCATTTGGAGTACCGAAGAGGAAAAGATGTGTCAAACATAGATATGCCTAACATTCTGGAGTATCTGGCCGAACTTCTTCATTCAGGCCTGTCCTACTCCTCCATCAAGATACATGCATCAGCTATTTCAGCAGAATACAGCTTTGATCCACCTGTTTTTCGCAACCTTTGCTCAGGCAGTTCCTCAGAGGAATCAAGAATGTAAAACCTCCAAGGAAACCACCATTACCAGCTTGGGACTTAAACTTTGTGCTAGAAAAGTTGACACTAGCACCCTTCAACCAGCAGCAACAGCAGACCTACAACACCTGTCATGGAAAACTGCTTTCCTACTGGCAATTACTTCAGCAAGGAGGGTTTCAGAACTACAGGCCTTAATGGCAGTGCAACCCTTCCTAATCTTCCACCAAGATAGAGTGTCCTTGAGGACTAATCCTACATTTATGCCTAAGGTGGTATCCAGAGTATCTTTAAACCAGGCAATCCACCTACCTACCTTCTTTCCCAACCCACAAAACAGAGGGGAAAGAATACTGCATACCTTGGATGTACATAGACAGCTACGCTACTACTTGGACAGAACAAAAAATAGCAGAAGGACTGACCAACTTTTTGTAGCCTATGCAACAGAAAGGGAAGGAAAAGCTATTTCCAAACAGACAATCTCCAAATGGATAGGAAATTGCATACGATACTGTTACTCCTTCCATGGAAAACCAATTCCACAGAACATAAGACCTCACTCTACAAGGGCAACAGCCACTACCACAGCCTTCTTACGAGGAGTGGCAACCAAAGACATTATTGAGGCGGCTACTTGGACCTCCGTGCATACATTTGCCAAGCATTATAATTTGCCTCTTTATTCCAGATCCCGAGCAGGGTTTGCCACTGCTGTACTGCAAGGGATCCTAAACACACCATAATCTACCTTTATCCTCCTCCCTAGTTGGCTATGGTATTCTACCCACTTGTTATGACTGCAGATGCATCCATGAAGGACATAGTACAGTTTTGTACCTACCATAAATGTAGATGTCCGAACTGGATAGCATCTGCAGTCAGGATTACCCTCCCTCCTTCCCCTCTGTGGTACTCCTAGGGTGTTTACCCTCCTAATAGCTAGCTCTTGGGGGGGAGTCTTTTATGGTGTATTTGTTTGTATATATGTACATATATGCTTATTGTTGTGTTTACCTCTATCTATTTGGAAACATTGGCATCTATCCAAATTTTACCCTGCAAGAGGGCTACTGGCATCTGGGGCAAGAAACACTGAGGAAAATGGCGTCGGCTGATGCTTTTATACCCGAAGACCAACAGAGATGACGTCGGGTGGAGTGCGACATCAGCCGAAGCCGGACCCGGACTTTGGAATCCGGCCGACTGCAGGGCTGCCTGACGACAGGACAACCCACTTGTTATGACTGCAGATGCTATCCAGTTCGGACATCTACATTTATGGTAGGTACAAAACTGTACTTTTCTGTCTCTCTCTCTCCTGCCCTCATTAACTCATTCTGTGCCTGGGGCACTAATCAAACCCAGTTCATGTGGGCTGTATTTACATTGTTATTCCTCTATGCTACAGAGCTAGTATTTTCAGTTGCATGCTAGAACTTCTGACAGTGCTTGTGAAAGTAGTATAACTGATTTTTTAAATTGAAAATCAGTGTGTTCCACATTGCTTCCTCGTGATAGTTTTTTTTTTCCTTTGACTCATGTAAAATAAATTTCAGTTGTTACTAGCATTTCTGACAGTGCATATGAAATCAAGTGCAATTGTTCTTTTTATCAAGATCAAAATGCTGTATTTCATAGGTTCATAGTACTAGGTTAACTGCTCGTGCGAGCCATTTTAAGCCAGCCAATTATCCCTTGTGAGACTCAAACCCTGCAAATGAAATTTGCTTCACCATAACAATTTTTGAGCCCACTTCTTTAACCAGTAGTCTTCCAGTACAGTTCCAGCGCAAGCCAGCATTAACAATTGCTCGCTTTTTTTTTTTTTCATAAAATGTGAAATTTGATGACATCTGACTGTTGCAGACTGTTGTTCACACTTTTTACCATGTCCTAAAAGTGTTCATTTTTCCACAGCCTTCTTGAATTAGCTTTCAGCTTGGTGATTTGGAATAAGGTTTTACTCTTCAGTAAAGAACACTAATGTATAATGTGATTGTTTTTCCTCAATGTGACTCCCACATTTTGTCCTTAATGTGACTCCCACATTTTGAACCAAGACAAACAGCATTTTTGTAGTCAGAAAGATTCCTGCCTTTCCCACCTTTATTTGCTTGGCATTGTCAGAAGCTGTCATAATGATGCACCTGGTCTTCCTTTTGGGTTTTCTTGTCTGTATGACTGTTGACATTGGTGTACAATTGTGCTTGTCATGGGATAATGATTCTCAAAAACACTTTTGCTAGAAAAAAGCATGCTGAAAATAGACTGTCATGTCATTAGAGGAACTTCTGTCTCATTGTGTACTCAAAACTGTGTTGTTTGATGTTCATCATTCCCATTACCTCACTGGCATTTTAACTTGTCTAACAAGGTAACCTAGTACTGACCAGCTTTCAAAAGCTCATAATCCTTTCTTTCTGTCTCTTCCTGTGACAGCTAATTGGCTGAGCATATCCTGAGAAGGAAGTGTTTAGCTGTCACAGGAAGTACTGTCAGTTTATTATTATGGTTAGTGTTCTCTCCCATGGACTTGATGGATTGTAATTCTAGTATTCCCCTGTCAAATCCGGTTAAAAAAATAAATAAATAAAAATATGCCTCCACCTGTAGTTAATAATTCTGTCAGAGCCATGGCTTGGCCCACAGACCACTTACTTGCCTTCTCTCGCTCTAGTGTACCTTACAGTCAGTCCTAGCTTTGCTTCCAGAGCACTGTTTCATGGTGACACTAGATCTCAAGGATGCTTATTGTCATATTCTTCTCTCCCAGTTTCAGGAAATTTTTGAAGCTGCTGTGTCTGGCATACATTATCAGTTTTCTGCATTACCCTTTGGGCTATTTACTACATCTCAAATGCTATCGTTTGGGCTATCTCCTGCATCTAAAGTGCTTACAAAGTGTCTGGCGCCAGTGGTTGTCTGTTTTAGAACTTTAGGCAATAACATTTTCCCTTATTAAGATGACTTGCTGATTTGTGTAGATTCTGTATCCAGATGCTTTGAGTCCTTAGACAAAGTCATATGCCTCTTTTCCCACTGGGGCTTCAAACAGAACCTTCAAAAGTCCTTCCTCAGACCCTCTCAGTTAATTTTTTCTTGGGGTATTGGATAGACACATTAAAATGGATGGCCCTCCTGTCAGAAGACCAAGTTGTGACTTATCAGAGCAATCTGAAGTAGTTTACTTCATTTGGTCTTTAACCTGTGGGTACCAGATCCGTATTGGATCTGAGCCAGCAACTTTACTAGCATCAGCTCTGAGCTCCAAGCTCCTCCCCTAACCCATCTGTAGAAAGTCTCTTTCTCCTTTTCTATAGTTAGGTTAGTGATGTAGTGTAGGTTCCCCTTCTCCTCCTCTCATTTGGTGCATCGAGTTATTGTTCTTTAGAGATGTGTAGCTTAGTTTTAGTAGTTTGTCAGTGTGCTGCTTCCCCTCCCCCGCTTTGTGTTCTGTGTGTGTGTGTGTGTGTGGTGAGTGGTGTGTCCAGTGAGAAAAAAGAATTACAGCTTTTATTGTTAAATTTTTTTTCCACTGTTGGTATGGCTGATGAGCCCAAATTTTCACTGGGTGTGGCCATAAGTTAACCCCTGCAGATGGCCACACTCTTTGTGTAATGTGCTTGGTTGTGGCCCACCTTAGCACAGACTGCTCTATATGCATGGGTTTTAACCCGCATGCTATTAAAGACAGGAAGGTGAATTTGGCTCTGAAAGGCCTTCTTCCCTCTTCTGAGGCGGTTGCCTCGTCTTCGGCTTTGGTCACAGCGGCTTCTGTGACCACCTCTCCTTCTCCTTCTCCTGCCCTTGCTTCTCCTCCCTCCCAGGCCGGGACTCAACCTCCCACGTCAAAGCCTGCGAAAGCGGAGTGGAAAAGGAGCAGGGAGAAATAGAGAGGGCCAAGACCTAGGACTGAAAAACGCAAGAGGTCTCTGGACCTCTCTTCACCGGATAAGACTCCTAGGATCCGTGACTCCCCTTTGCTCCGATCTCCAAGATTTTCCCTGGAGCCGAAGGAGACACTCTGTACTTCTAGGGCCTCGGTGCCCAGACCCACTAGGTTGGAAACCATGGCCTCGTTGAGGTCCACCCGGTCTCTATCTGAAGTCAACATGGATAAAATGATGAGGAGGTTCATTCGTACTCCGATCCAGATGGGGGTCTTGCCCAGCCCCCTCTCCCTCAGGAGGGGTGAGCTCACTTCCTTTTTTCTAGCCGATTTCTCCTTCTCTGATCCATCCATCGGGTTCGGAGTATTCTGACCCAAGGATGGCTTTAGTCAGGGGGTCGGCGCCCATGGTACCTGCTTCCTCGATGACAGCTGTCTTGAGCGTGTCTGATCCGATCAGCTCGGATCCAAGCCGCTCTCGGAGCTGGATCTTGGGTGTCGGATCCAAGGGAGTGGAACTCTCCATCGGCTCCGCCTTTGTTGGGCCAGGTTCCCTCCTTCAGAGCTCCATCTACTTCGGGCCCAGCTTCAGTTCTCTCGTCGGACCTGGGGAGACCAGCCTCTCTATTGGTTCCACAGGAGGTTTGCTCTCCCTGAGCATTCTACGTGGTAGAAAGGGTTCTCTCCACTGGATCGAGACCTCTGACTGTCCCCTCAGACTCCACCCAGACCCCCTTGGCTCTTTCTACGATTCCCATCATTTTACCAGAGGGACAGTCGGTGCTTGAGGAGCCCCAGACGGTTCCCCCTGATGAACAAGTGGCTTGCGAGTTCCCCCCGGAGAGCCCCACCAGAGAGGTGCCTCGCAAGCATATGTGCAAGAGGAGGCACTTGGACTCCCCCCCCCCCCCCCGAGTCCCTCACCGAGGATGATACGGACTTGGATGATGGGAGAAGGTTCCCCTAGGTCACCTCCTGAGGATGTCTCCTTTGGAGACATCATGGAAATCCTTCACCAGCGGGGAAGTCGGTCTACCCCCCAAGCCTTCCTCTAATGAGTCCATGTTCCTGGAGGCTTTCGGCATGGCCCATCAACTTCCTGGGTGTCCCCTCCCGCGGATCCTTTGGTGGACCTGGTCACCTCATGGGCATGGAAGGAGCCGGACACCATAGAACCAATTCTGAAAAGGCCTGACAAGATTTTAAGGCCTCCCTTGGAAAGACCAGCATGAACAAGGGCTCCCCCATAAACACTGTGGTGGTAGCAGCAGCCACAAAGAAGGAACTTGCCCAGGAGAGTTCCTCTGTTCATCCTCCTAACAGAGAGCCGCAGATGATTGAATGCCTAGAGAAGCGGGTTTATGCTTCAGCTACCTTTTCTATAAGGGCGCTAAACTACCTGGCCCATGTCATCAGACACCAACACGACCAGGTAAAGGAGCTGGAGGAGTCTCCCCCTAAGTCCATGTCGCAGGAGGGCAGAGTCTCGTTCTCCGCGAGGATGGCCACTTTGAAAGCAGTCTCCAGCATGTCCATGCAACTCCTTTCACATGCTACTGAAGGAGCAGCTAGGGCAGCTGGGACCCACGTGTCTGTGAGGCGCAACACCTGGCTCAGATTATGTAATTTTTTGGAACCTTTCAAGGCATCCTTTGCCAATGCCCCTTATGACGGCTCTACTCTTTTTGGTAAGACCATCAAAAAGATGTTAGTCCAGAGTGAGAAGGATGGGAAGACACTGTCTGCTGTCGGGATCCGCTTCTCGAACCCTCAAAGGTCCTTTTCCCGTAACCAGAGAGGGCAAAAGAAGATGTGGTTCAGGAAGTCATTGTATTCCCGGGACACTCAGGTTTTTCTTCCCCCAGAGGCAGAGGAGGACAGAATGGATGCCGGCCCAGAGGCAGCGGGGGTCCGAAGAATTTTGGGTTTCGAGAACCTTTCTCAGACAGGCCTGGGCACCAACCCTGAGGGGTTGCCCGACTGCTCTACTCTGGAGGCATTCGGGGGACGATTGTCCTTCCACCTGGCTGCATGGGAGTCCATAACGTCAGACCACTGGGTGCTTCAGCTCATATCCAGAGGATACTCTATCACCTTTGTGTGTGCCCCCAAACACCTCCCGGATGTACCACCCATGTAAAGGGAGGTGGCAGCACAAGAAATTTCCAAGCTGCTAGAAAAACGAACCATCGAAACCGGCCCCCAGATCAGTCCGAATCAGGCTTCTACTCCAGGTTCATTTTGGTGTCAAAGAAAACGTGGGACTTAAGGCCCATTCTGGATCTTTCTACCCTGAACCTGTCAGTTGCCAAAGAGAAGGTCTGGATGGTCACACTATAGTCCATCATGCCGTACCTGCAAGAGAGCGACTGGATGTGCTTGTTAGACCTCCAGGATGCATACTACCACATAAAAATGCACAGAAGCTCCAGGAGGTTCCTCCGCTTCTGGCTAGGAATCAATCATTACCATTTTTGAGCCCTACCCTTTGGTCTCACCACAGCCCCCAGGGTGTTCACCAAAGTGATGGTGGTGGTAGCGGCTCACCTGAGGCTTCAGGGGATTCAGGTCTATCCGTACCTGGACGATTGGCTCCTCACCGCTCCCACCAGGCATCTATTCTCCCAAACCATGGATCATTTCTTGATCCTTGCCCTGCATTTGGGGATCACAATCAACACATCCAGATCACTCCTAGATCCTGTACAGGTGATAGACTACATTGGCGCAAGGATAGATACTTTACAGTGCAAAATCTTCCTGACCTCGGAGTACAAAACCTGAGGATGCATGTCTCTCTAATCTACCACTCTCATCTCCCAACGGCGGAATCAGTGTTGAGGGCCTTGGGTTCAGTGGCGGTGACCATAACGCTCCTTCCATGTGCCCGGTTACATACGAGGATTCTACAGTGGTCCCTGTTGGAACTTCCATTGGTGTATCCAATATAACTCAGTCAAGTCTGTCGGTCATCCCTCATATGCTAGATGTGTTCTCTGGACATTTCGGAAGGACATCCTTTTGTTCCAGCCCCGGCCCAAGCCACAGTGACCACGGACGCCTCCCAGCTCGGGTGGAGGGCATTGTTTGGGCAGGCAGTCCAAGGCCTGTGGTCCCTCGTAGACACCAGCTTGCACATAAATGTTCTAGAGATGAGGGTGGTCCTTTTGGCGTTGCAGGCCCTTCATGCCTTTCTTCCTCTGGGAATGATTGCAATTCAGTCATATAAGATGTCAGTGGTCTGGTGTATCAACAAACAGGGAGGGACCAGATCTTACCCTCTTTGCCGCGAGACCATGACAGTGTGGGAATGGGTGATCTCCACCGATTGCTTTCTCTTCGCAACGCACATTCCGGGATGGTCCAAAATCCTAGTGGACAGGTTAAGTCGGACTATTCTGATGCCTTACGAGTGGTGTCTGAATTTTTCAGTAACGGAACAGATCTTCCGCAAGTGGTGTCAGCCTGGCTGCGATCTCTTCGCATCTCCTTCCAATGGGAAGTGCAGTGAGTTTTTCGCTCTGAACCCCCTGCCGGGGGAGTCCCCCAGAGATGCTCTAGTACATGCTTGGCTTCCCGGTCTTCTGTATGCTTACCCTCTAGTACCTCTTATTCTGAGGTTTCTACAGAAAGCTCAATGACTGGGGAGCAAAGTGATCCTCATTGCCCCGTTTTGGCCTCACCAGGTATGGTTTCCCTTCCTTTGGTCTCACCTTCTGGCTCTGCCTTGGATCTTGGATCCCATTCAGGATCTGATTTCACACCCTTCGGGGGTTCCTCATTTGATCCTGGACAGTTTGAAGCTCACAGCTTGGCCACTCCAGTTCCCGTGATTGCTAGGACTCCTGGATTATCCTCCTCGGTTAGGTCTATTTTGGTGGCTGCTCATAAGTCTTCAACCAGGAAGGTTTATCGCAAGTGGAAATGTTTTTCCTTTTGGGCCTCTCAAAGGAGTTTAGATCCCTTCACGGCTCCTATTTCCACCATTCTTGACTTTCTAGCTGAGATTTTTCAACACGGAGCTAGTTCTTCTACTGTCAAGGTTCAGTTGGCCACCATTTCTCATTTTTATGTAGGTGAGAAGTCTGCCTCTCTAGCCTCCTCCTGGCTGTATAAAGCCTTTATTAAAGGCACCTTTCTGTTATGCCCCCCGGTCAAGGATCCTGATCCCCATGGGACCTTACTGTGGTTCGTCAAGCTTTGGTCGCTCTGCCTTTTGAACCTGCTGCAACCACAGATCTAAAATATTTATCTTGAACAACGGCATTTCTGGTGGCTATTACCTCTGCCAAAAGGGTTTCAGAACTGCTTCCTTGTATGATTTTTCACAAAGATAGGGTTTCCCTTCGGGCCAATCCATCCTTTCTTCCTAAGGTGGCATCACCAGTCAACAGCAATCAGATCATCCATTTACATGTGTTCTTTCCTAATTTTACTAACAAGATGGAGTACAAACTCCACCTGCTGGATGTTCATAGGCAGTTAAGATTCTATTTACACAGGACAAAAAATTTCCGTAAATCTAATCAATTGTTTGTATCCTTCTGTAAACCTTTTTTGGGGAAACCTATCTCCAAAGTCACTATTGCTAGCTGGATTTATTCATGCATCCTTCAGGTATCCAAGGACAGAGGCATGTCTCCTCCAGGTCAGGTGAGAGCTCATTCCACTAGATCCATGGCTACGTCTGCGGCTTTTTGGTCTAGAGTTTCTTTGGATGATATTTGTTCTGCAGCTACTTGGTCCTCGTGTCATACATTCATTTCTCATTACAAATTGGATTTGATTTCCAGAAGGAAAGCATCCTTTGGTTCCGTGGTGCTCCAGAATATCCTTCCATGAGGGGCCACCTAGGAGTTTAGTAGCTGGGGACTCTATCCCACAGGTTGAAGACCAAATGAAGTAAACTACTTCAGATAAAGAAGTTATGTACTCACCATAACATTCCATCTGAGTAGTTCTACTTCATTTGTCTTCAACCGTCCCCCCTCCTTCCCCCGACCTTGGCATATGACAGCCTACGGGCTGCAGTTATAGGTCATAAGTATGTTTCAAGCCGGGTTATCAGTATACGATTCAGCAAACTCAATCTGGGGGTTGGTAGGTAGTGGAGGTGTATTATGGGTAATGGTAGAAGCTTGGAGCTCGGAGCTGATGCAAGTAAATTTGCCGGCTCGGATCAGATACAGGTTGAAGACAAATGAAGTAGAACTACTCAGATGGAACGTTATGGTGAGTACATAACTTCTTTTTTTCTTGGATTTCTGTCTTCTTGATGTGGCCTCAGCAATAGGCCTCCTGGCATTAGGAATCTTCATGGTACCACTAGCCAGTTTGCACATGAGAAAAATTCAGTAGTACTTGAATTGTTTAACCCAGCACCTTTATCCCATGGATTTCCAGGTACTGAGATTTGTGAACCTGGAGCTTTAGTAGTGGAGGGATCAGTTGTCTCTCAATCCAGGACCCCGTTTCTCTTCTTTCATACCCCAGTCCAAAATGTCCAGGTAGACTCTTCAGATTTTGTGTGGGATCCATGGAAGTTAAAATGCAAGGCTTGTGCAATCATCAGGACACACAAAGCACATAAATGTCGAAGTCATGTCGCCAGTGATTCACTACTTATGGACTCCAGGTTCTCTTTTAGTGGTCATAGACAACACTACCGCAATGTGGTACCTAAACAAGCAAGGGGGTACAAGGTCATACACTCTTTTCTGGTTGACAATGATGACCTTGGAGCTAGTTTTACAGCATTCTCTGACTCTTCAGATCTTGTACATTCTGTCAGAGCAAAATACAGTGGCAGACAGACTAAGATGATCCTGGATAGACTGTCACATGTAGCAGTCTTCCAGGACTTGATCCAGATGTGGGGATTGCCTCAAGTAGATCTGTTCACCTCCTTTCAAAACAGAAAACTGAAAACATTTTGTTAAAGAAATCCTTGGAGCCATGCTTGAAAGACAGACACTGTATCATTCCCAAGGTCAGAAATATTCCTGTATACATTTCCACCCTTTCCAGTGATTTCCAAGGTACTTATAAATATTCAAAATTGCCAAAGATCACAGTGTTAATCCCATTTAGGCCTAGGCAAAGTCAGTTTTCCCTTTTAATGGATTTGGCCAAGGATGATTACCACAGGTTTCCTCACAGACTGGATCTTCTCACACATCAGGAGTGAATGGTACACCCCATCTTAGCACAATTGCCTGATTATTCTATTTCAGTACCTTTTAAGCATTTCTTCCATGAGGATGTGCAACAGGTATTTATGAATGCAAGAAAACCTGCAACTAAAAAATGTTGGCGTTTACGGATGGAAGAGGTTTTCTAGGTGGTCCTAGCCCATAACAGAGATCCCAAAAAGGTTTTGACCTCTCTGGTTTTGAAATATTTGTGTGAGCTTCTTAGAGATGGTTTGTCGTATGCTTTTATCAAAATGCATCTTGTGGTCATCTCAGCTTGTCTGCCCATGGACCCTGCTCTTTTGTCACTCTTTGTGGTCAAACAGTTTGTGAAGGCAGTGTTGCATGTGAGATCCCCTCAAAAACAAATTCTGCTTCCCTGGGATCTCGGATTTGTTCTTGAAAAACTGACCTCCTCTCATTTTGAACATGCATGTCTGTCTGATTTATGGTTCATTACTTGGAAGACTGTTTTTCTCATTCCTCTGACATTTGCAAGGTGAGTCTCTTGAACTGCAAACTATCACGGTAGGCCAACCCTTTCTGATTTGTCACAAGGACAGGTTTGTGTTGAACACTAATCCATCATTCATGGATAAACTTGTTTCTGAATTTAACTTAAATCAAGCCATTAATCTGTCAGTGTTTTATCCTGATCCAAAACACAAGGGGAAAAAAGATTCCACATACCTTGGATGCATACAGGAAGCTTGGGTATTACCTTGACAGAACAAAGCCCTTTAGGAATGCTGAACAGCTGTTTGTCCCCTATCTGAGAGCTAAGAAAGGTCAACCTGTTAAGCTGTTGTATTCTGTTACTCCTCACATTTTTAAATCTCTTCCAGGCAAGATTAAGTCTCACTCATTTAGGGCATTATCCCCTTCATTGACATATTGGAAAGGAGTGAACTCTAGAAACATTCTAGAGGCAGCAACCTGGTCCTTTGTTCATGCCTTTACAAAACACTACAAACTGAATTCCTTTTCGAAGTCCAGAGCAGGCTTTGCTGGGACCATTCTCCAGGAGCTCCTGGATACTTATTCTTCCACATCCCAGCTAGGGATAGCCTTAGGCATCTACCTAAAATGCTAATGAGGCAGTGGGAATGATGATCATAATTACAGTTGCTTAAGTCCTGCTTAACTGTAACAGTAGACATTTGAATTCCTCACTGCCTCAGTGGCATTCCCCCACCCATCATCCCCCAGATTTTGCATAGTTGAGGTGAGTTTCATCCTCTTTGATACGGTTGTTGTTGGATATATTTTTAATATCATATTGTGACTGGCTGCGAAGTTACTAATGCTAGATTATTCTGGCTTCAGATACTTTCCTCTCCTTTGTGCAAGTGAAGAAGCCTGAGCACTCACTCCCTGTGACAGCTAAAATTTTCCCTCGCAGGATATGCTCAGCCAATCAGCTGTCACATAAAGAAAGAGGATGGAGAGTCCCAGCTTTTGGCAGATAACCCCAAATGCCACTGAGGCAGTGAGGAGTTTGATCCTGTACTGTTAGAGGTAAGTAGGACTTGCTCAACTGTTCTTTTATTATAATTTGATCCTAAGGTTATATCACTTATGGACATGAGTAGTTTCAGCCTTTCAGGAGCCATTCTTTTTTTGTTTTGAATTGTCATGTTTTGCTGTTTTGTATTTTTGGGACTCATTGTTTCGCTAATGAATTGTACTATTAATTTACAGGCAGTGTCCCCTCAGGCTGCTCAGTCAGGACCCTTAAGCAAAAGTATGTCAGAAGGACATGCAAACAGCCTCCAGAAATCAAGGGTTGAAGGAAGTGAGCACAAACGGCCACACTCTGATGGTATATTGAAAGTTAGTAAGAAAAGCAAGATGTCTGATGAGCTGCCAGTTGTCATTGATTAACTCTTTAAGAGGTGAGCAAAAAATACAGGTTTATGTTGTTTTTTCCAGAGTACCTGCATTTATTTTGATTGTAACACCATAGAATATTTTTTGTATTTCCTAGAAACAAATGAAAACAACATTTTTACTGTTTATATTGGTAGTTATTCAGGTATTCCTAAAGAAACAGGATTTTGATGCTTTGCCCATTGTCTAGACTATCTTGGTGAAAGTTATACTGGTGGTAAACTGAGCAGGGTTTACCAGTCTTCCTTATCCATGGTGTTTCCAAGGTATTCCCAGACAGACTGAGAAATAGAATCCCTTCATCGTGTCCTAGATCTACCCAAGGGCCTTATTTCTACGAGAGCCATGTCTAATACTCCTCCTGTGGGAAGTATTAGAATGGCGTCCTCAGTAGGTGTCCAAACCACTTCACCTCACTTCTGCCAACAAAGAAGTCATCCTGAGCTGCCAAACTCTTCTTGCTGCCATAGAGAATTGAGCTCAGATAACTTCAAAGGATCCTGATTTTTGTCACTTATCTGTGGTCTCATGCCTTGTTATTCATACCCACAGGTCATGAATATGGGTCAGGACAGTCTTATAAGTAGAATGACCTCAAACTTTATCCTGTGACTCATTTCTCACGTGACCATCACTGTTTGGTAGATTTCCTACAGTACTGCCACCACTGTAGCCTTCTACTGAAACTTGTATCTTTAGTCATGTATAACACTACAAGGTACTTAAACTCCTTTACTTCAGGTAATTGATTTTCTAAGGCAGACTATTTACTTTGATGTGGAAGTATTGATTTTCATCCCAGCAACATCACTCTTAGCAACATATCACCCCAGTGTGCACTGAAGAGTCACTCAAGATTAAGAAGGCATCGTAATTTCCAAACCACAAAGATGCAACCCTCAAATCTCTAAACTGTTCCTTGTGATCCTTTCCATTAATATGAGGGAATACAAGATATTAATTAACAAAGGACAAAATAGCAGTAAACCAGCCATGAAGACACAAAGGTAAATCCAGAAACGAAACTTCAGGCTAAAGACATGTTAACTGATAAAATTATGCAAATTTTATTCAACAAAACACAGCAAAGCTTTCAGGCATAGCCCTTCAGTGCAACTCAACAAAACAACTAACAGCATTACATTTAAAAAGTAATCATTAAAGATTCATGTGAGACAACCTTCCAGTCATATAAATGCAACAATTAAACAATTAGCCATAGCTGGATCTCATTTGTACAATGCATTGACAATGCAAGTATAATAGTATCTATAGACAAAAGTTCACGTTATATAAAATATAAAAACAGCAATAGCTTATATAAAGCAAATTTATGTTGCATCTGTTTTCTCACTAAAATTGGCTTTATGATAATAGTTGTATTAACCCCTGGATATTTATCCGCCTGTAACCTTAAAATCCAATTATATTCCCTGACTTCTAAGGTGTTATTCAAATTACCCCCTGTAAGGCCTTTAGTAACAATATCAATAACTCTAAACTTAAAATCATAGCTGGGGCCATGTTTATGCATGTCGCAAGTTAAATAATATTCATGGTGTTAAAAGTCGCATGGCAATAAAAAGTATATTCTGTCATTGAGTTTGGATGATGTTTTGTTTCTGGAAGACAAGATATTCCCCTGGTGGATATCTCTTCTCATTTTGAGTGAGTGCATGCATGCAGGGACTGAATGGTGGACAGCACTGTCTGTGGAACCTGGTCATGTAGGGCCTCACACAAGACTTTTATGGTTTGTGGTCAGAGTTCATTCGTAGCTCTGCAGAATACATGGTCAGTATTGGTAAAACCAAAGTATCCCTCTAGAATGTGTAAAAATGGAGCTGATCTACTGTTCCATAGCTAGAACAGAGTATGTATTTCTGTTGGGCAGAGCTTACTTCCAGCACCTTTGTGTATGCTTTCCCTTGGAAGCTCAGAAGCATGGCTTCTCTATATATAATTGGAATGCATCAGCATTTCTTCCTTTTGAAAATAGGGGATACTACCCCAGTTTACTAGTCCAGAGTTCATGTCCTCACCTTCTATGCAACATTGGAAAAAGGTGTATTAATCATGTACCCCAACATTGTTTAGCAACATTATTATTCCCATCCAGATCTCATCCACTCTTGCAAATCTTGCTACAGGGATTTATCAACAGAAATAGATCAAATCCCCACAGCTAATTGTGGTACTTCCTTCTGATATAAGGACATGTCTGCCAACTTCAGGAGTTTCTCATAATGATTCTTGCCACTCCTAACATTTCTAGTCAAGGTCAGGGTTTCTTCACAACATAGGTAGTATCCTTCCTCTCCACCTGAATCAGTAGATGGTTTGACAGAACTTCTTTGAGGCCAGGAGAAAGTCATTCTCCCTGGCCTTATAAAATCCTACCCACGTGAGCTATTTCTTTAGAGACAGCAGTGATGTTTGCATTCCTGGTCTGACGATATATGTTGGCCATATCTTCAACCTAATCGCTGCTAGTGTCCACCACATCCACTGGCCAACTTTCAATTATTGTGATCTTGAACAGAATCCATTAAGACACCGTGTCCCTGACCTTCACAGGTGTATGGAGTGCTGTACATGTCAACATAATGAAGCCAAAACCACTGCATCCAGTATCCAAGAAACCAGATTATAAATAGAATTCAGAAACATGCAAAAATTTACCATAAAAAAAGTAGCAGTAGCAAATAAAGTATAATTTGTAGGGGCAAGCTATTGTTGTTTGCCACCTGCACTCCCACCCCCAAATCACATGGGGGCTTTATTACCATATTCCTATTACCTAAGGGTATTAATTCCACAGTGGCACAGCCGTGAAGAAAAGGAAAAGACCAACAAAATGGATAATTGTTCCTGATCCCCATTGGCACTATTGTAGAATGGAAAGCAGTATATTTGAACTGCAGCTACAGTTAAAAGAGCACAGCATACACACAGATTCCCCCACGGTCACACACGCAAACCCACCAAAGTAATGCACACCTCTACACACTACAAACTCGGCATGTAATGTCTGCACAGTAGTAGTTGCTGTAATTGTTGTTCACTGTATGCACAGTCCAACAGAAACTGATTTGATGGAACAGCCTCGTCCTAGTGGATAAGCTATTCCTAAGTTGTCAGTTGAATGCATACTACACAGAAATATCAGCTATGGGTTCTCAGGATGCCCTCACTACATGTTTTGGTTTCTTGGGTGTATTCTGGATCTGTCAAGTTGCCACCCAGCCATTTGACCCTGTTCCCCATCAGGTGGTGATTATTTGCCAATTCAGCACCTCTCCCAACCTATTTGTCCAGAACATAGCCTCAGTTCCAATGACATGAATATAATACTAATCACAGGCCTTTGGCATGCAATGCTATGATAACAAGTACATGTACAACATCTTTTTATGCAAAAATGACATTTGTTATGGCATCACCTTTTATATATGAAAATGTAATTTTTATAACTGTAAATTACTTTTTTTAGTATATAACAGGATGATTGGATGAACACTTTCCTTCCTTTTGCTTTGTAGATGGGACCAGTTACCTCAAGAAGTAAGGTTGAAGTTGAATGGGTGTTTACTGAAGAAATTATAGCAGAAGTATTGTTTTTGTTGTCAACATCTACATGATCCACGGCAGCGTACATTGGGCATGAGTGGTTCAGGCATCCATTAGTGAGGGATTGCAACTAGTGAATCATGAAGACTGAGGTTAATCAAAGGAAAAAAAATGCAACTTCTGTTACTTTTCCTCAAGCGTTGATGCGGTCTCTTAAAAGCAGCTTAGAGCCTCTATATGAAGTAGAGATGACTGTAACAGCTGAAAACCAGAGGGCTCTTTGTAAGTCATTAGGAATGAAACATCGTAACCTTTGCAAATAATTTTGATGTTTTATCAGCTGCTGTGGAAGGCCTAAAGCAAACACGGAAAGGTAGTCCAGCTGTTACTAGGCAATTTCTGTGGAAGATGAAGTGTCTGCGTTTGTAAAATCAAGGTGTTTATACCAAGTAAATGGATCAACTAAAAAAATGAAATATCACAAAAGTTACTGGAGGAAGTGTATCTCAGTAACTTTAACACTGTAAAGAGTGTTTACAGAATGTTTCTTTATCTGAGAAATTTTCATTAGAACTCCCAAGAATTTAAATAATTAGGCAAAAACGAGAGTACTTGTTTAACCCAAACACTAGACAGTTTTTAGAATATATATATTTCTTTTATATTAAAACTTTATTTGTACATGAAAAAGTTAATTCCATAAAGTTCAGAAGCTTGTAAAGTTTTAACTTACGTTAACCCAGGTACAAAATGTTGCCAAAGAATAAAACAGTGGCACGTTTTCCTTCTTGAAAATATATTTTATATGTAAAGATGCTGAATCTCTGTGTGGATCTATGTTGGTGTCATTCTACAGTCACAGAAGATGGGAATTTAGCACAATATGGTTTGGTTACAAAACTTGCAAACTTTCTGGTTGTTTTTTTAAGTGTTCAGTTGCAGATAAAGCCTTTTGGATTAAGATGACTATGACTGTAAGTGAAAATAAGCACAAATAAGGTCTCTTTAAAATATTTTTAAAGATTTAAGTTGGAATTCCGTATTACAATGAGCAGTAAGGTATCTTGCTGATAAGTCTTGTTTAGAAATCAGATTTTGAGATGGTTTCTGGAGTGGGTCAAGCTAGTTAGCAGCGTTTTCTCCATGGTATTCTGCACAATGTATATTAAAAAATTTTACAGCTTCATCTATCAGAACCATGCACACTGGATCCCCCATTACTAGGATTTGGGTTATTACTCATTTCCAGTGTATTCAGTTCTTTTATACCTGATGCTGCTTCTTGAATTTCTACAGTCACTGCAGGAAAACTATTAAATTCACACTTTGAAGAAATGTGTAAAACTAAGCTACCCAGACCATTGAAAATACTTTTTGGATACGAGATTCCACAGCAAGAACATCACCATTTTTGTCTCTGTAGACCCTAGCCCCATAAAACATTTTTGACTGCAACCAGTTCTAGTTGTTCAACAGTACCATACTTTAGATTCCATTCAGATCTTTACGTATTTCTTTTCACATAATTCTTTGTAGGAATGGAATCATATGCTGGCCAAAAAAAAACTAGCATCCCTTGGAAGATACATTAGATGGGCCATCTGTTTAAGAACACCTAGCATGTAGCATATGGACATAAAATTATAGGATCGGGACCATCCTCCCTGTCTTTTACAGGTACCTTTGCTTTCTCTTCAGAAACCTCCTTTTCACAGGACCATCCTCCCTGTCTTTTACAGGTACTTTTGCTTTCTCTTCAGAAACCTCCTTTTCACCAGTCAAAAAGTTAGACTCTGAGTTGTCATCTATAATGGTTGCTAATACGCAAGACACTGCAAAAAGGACTCTTCTTGGTCTTCCTTTTAGGAGCAAAACTGTACGTGCATGTCATAGTTATTTCCCACCAGCTTGTAATGATTTGAGACTCAGACATTAGCTCCCTTGAGTGGTAAATTGAGCTGTGAAGCTTTCCTTTGGGAATGCTTCTCCAAAGACTTTTTTTTTCTATAAACAAAAGAAGAATTAATTTCTTCCGGCTAGTTAGTGGAGAATTCCCTTCTAATTCATGTTCAGTTTATTAAGGTTTATTATCATCACCACCAGATGTTTTTCAAGAATTTTAACATCACAGATGCTGTCCAAGAACACTTGCAGAAGTGGGCTTAGGTAAAGCTTTCCAGCTACAGCAGCCTTACCGGCACAGACCCCATTATATTTAGGACAACTATTCATGCATCCAGTGTAGCACTCTTTCAGACTGTTGCGCTTGTTGCTGGCCACAGACATCCCAAAAAACAGCATTTTAATCACAGGCTTCTCAGTGATTTAATTATCCTGTGGTGAATAGTGTAGAACATTTCCTAATTCATATATGAGATCAGCTCCAGCTTGGAATCCTCCTTATACATGGAAACCGAGAAATCAGAGCTTCTCCATGCAGTATAAATTGGGATGTCAGGATTTTTTTTTTTGATTGAATCCTTTTCTAAAGGAAGACAGTCCCCACAATGAGGTATTCACAGAACTTGTAAGAGAAGCCTGGTCCTTCCCCAAGGAAATGCTTTAGAAGATACTCTGGGCAATATGGAGAGGACTCCTGAGTAACCTTTTTAGTTGAACCTGTACAGAGGGGAAGTCCAGCCAGAGTAGCATCTTAGCTGCCATGTGCTCTCCAACAAGGCTAGCTAGTTTTGTTGGCCTGGTGCAGGCTTTATCATTCCTTCCATAGCAGATTATTTCCTTGTATTATTGACCAATGATCAGTTCAGAATAACGCATCATCTGTTGTTGTCAGTCTTCACATAATCCTTGACTGTGGGCTCTGTTCTGAACCTTGAAACCGACTCAGCTGTTTATTTCAGCTCATGCCTTCCAAACTCTCAACTAGGCTCTACCAATAATGCTCCTCTCTAAATTACCGCAGATCTCATGTTCTGCTTCATGTGTTAGATGCTTCCTACCTCTCTAGAGCTTTGGCAGTTATTCACAGTAAGCTTCTTTCTCTATTTTCCTCTGAATTCCTTTCATAAATCTACATTTATCTTCTTAAATACCTTTAGTCTTTCTACCCACTTCTCTCATTTCTTTCTATGCGCTTGTGTGATTTCTTTCTCCCTTTCCTCTACCGTTGGGTAGTTTTTCTCTGCGTACTATTGCTGGTACTCTCTTACCTATTTAGATATTTCTGGCTACTGTAGTTGGTACCCTTTTCTCCTTCTAAAAAAAAAAAAAGATCTTTCCTGTCCTCTTGTGTGTGTGTGTGTGTGTGTGTGTGTGTGTGTGTGTGTGTGTGTGTGTGTGTGTGTCCCTTATCAGTGCTAAGCCTTCTTTTCTGGCATGGCTTATAAATCTGGTGTGCCTGTTAAATCTTCAGAGGGTACCTCTGGCTTTAAGAGATGCCAGAAGTGCGGCAGGAAAATGCCCAATTCAGATGGGGATGTCCTGTGTATGTATTGCCTAGGCGTTGTACACCTGCAGGAGGACTGCACCATCTGCCATGGTTTCTCCACCAGAACTTTAACTGAGTGGAGTAACAAGTTGATTTTGAAGGGTTTATTAAAAGGGGACTTCAGAGATGCCATATCTGGGTCTAAGAATGAAGCCAGCTCATCATCCTCCTCTTCTAAACCGAAAAAACATTCTCATTCAGTTCTGAGCGCAGTTCCTTGGAACCTCCTGAAAAGTTATCCAAACAGCATAATGTGTCAACAGTTCCCTCAGCTCTGATAGGCAAGACAGACTCGGCACCTACCACAACTTCAAATAAGACAACTACTGCCTCAGTGCTAGAAGTTTCATTGGTACCGAAGCAGACCACATTAATATCAGTACCAAGGACAGAATACTCTCCTTCGGTCGATCCATTTTCGGGTCGACCTCCTAGCCCTTTAGTGGGACCGAGACTGCCTAGATCTTCTTCAGCATCATCCGTTTGATCCACCAAGAGCCTGTTGGAATTAGACATCATGAGGCTGGGGGCCATCTCTTGATGGCAAGTGAATTACATCCATCTTTGGTTCCCAGCCAAGTCAGCACTGGGACTTGTCCTTCTTTGACACCAACTCATCTTCCTCCTCCAACTCCAGTTGAGTCTTTGGAGCCCCTCACACCAACCTACTTGGCTTCGACTGTCTCTGTTCTGGTAAGAGCCTCTTCTCCGGAACCGAGAATTGCCTTGCGCTGCTCTGTTTTTTTAGAACTGGAGGTCTCCCGGGGCGAGACTTTGTTGACGGCTCAAAGGGCAGAGTTCAACTTCCTTTTTATCAGAACCTTCCATGCCCCTCAGTGCTTCGGCACGACCCAGGCTTCTGCTTCAGAGCCCGCCTCCTCGATGTGGGGTGGGACCATGGTTCCAAAGGAGTCTATTGCTGTTCAGGGATCCCATCCCACTACGGGGGGGGGACCTTCCAGATCAAGGAGAAGGCCTTGTCTATTGTGGACTCCCAGTCCTTGCCATTCCTGTCAGGCCAGTCTTCTGTACCCCCCTTGACCAGAGCTACCATTAGCCTTATCCCTCGGACAGAGGACACAAAAGCCCCAGGAAAGGTGCACCTTGGTGGTTTCCTGTTCGGGTACTTCCCCGGAACATCCCCCCGAGGAAGTACCTGTGAAGAAAAACTGCAAGAGGAAGCACTTAGACTCCCTGGAAGAGTTCTTCACTGAGGATACCAATTTTGATGAAGAGGAAGGCTCCCCCATGTCACCCCCTCATGATGTTTCCTTCAGGGACATCCTGGAAATCCTGAAACAGAAGGGTGGCTGGTCTTCCCTTTACCTCTTGGATCTCTTTGCCCACTGACAAGCTCATCAAATTGATTGCACAGCGAGCCTGGAAGACTCCTGACTTCATTGAGCCAATCCCCAAGAGACCTGACCAGATCCTTTCTGCCCGTAAGGAAGAGCAACATTGGGCTAAAGGTGTCCCATAGATGCCATGGTGATGGCAGGCACAAAGAAGGAACTTGCAGAGGAAAGTCCTACTATCCATCCTCCTAACAAGGAGTCCAGGACTATGGATATGTTTGGGAAGAGTGTTTACCCTTCATCGACCTTCCATCTCATGGTCTTTGAACTACATGGCGCACTTTACCAGGCTGCAGAGAGATCTGATCAAAGAGCTGTCAGATACTCTCACAGGAGCAGCAGCTGAAGGGGTATGAGACAAAGCTACCTATCAGCTCGCCACCCTGCAAGCAATATCTAACTCGTCCATGAGGCTGACAAGAGCAGCGGGTTCAGACATAGCCATTAAGAGACACAATTGGATGTACCTGTGTGACTTTGTGGAGCCATTTAAATCTTCATTCATCAATACTCTGTTTGATGAAACATCCCTTTTTGGACCCAAAGTAAAAGACACGCTGGCCAGATGTGAGAAAGATGGGAAGACTCTGTCTGCTGTAGATGTACGCTTCTCCACTCCTCAACAGCCCTACTCCAGGAACCAGAGAAGTGAGAGGCTATGGTTCAAAATGCCCCAAGGGCCTTTCCAGGACTCACGTGGCAAGGTCTTTCCCTGGAGCAGAGGGGGAAGTAACAATAGAAACCGCTGTCCTAGAGGCAGAGGTGGCCCACAGAACCAAGGGTTCAGAGATGCTTTCTCTCATAACTCCTACCAGTACTCCTGAACGGAGGCCCAATTGCCTTCCTCTGGACTCAGTTGGGGGACAATTATCCCTGTACCAATCTGCCTGGCTACAGATAACATCAGACAAATGGGTGTATGGAGTCATTTCCAAAGGTTACATCATTCCCCTTTCCTCAAACCCAAAAACACAGAAAAGACTCGCAGACATTCCACCCAGTCACAGGGAAGCAGCAGTTGTAGAAATTCAAAAACTGCTAAAAAAATACTCATCCAGAAAGTCTCACCAGACCAAAGAGGATCTAGGTTTTACTCAAGATTCTTTTTAGTGCCCAGAAAGACAGGGGACTTGAGACCCATTTTGGATCTCGGCCAGTTCAGCAAACCAAATTCTGGATGGTCTCGGTACAGTCAGTACTTCCATTCTTGGAAAAAGAAGATTGGATGTGCTGTATAGATCTTCAGGATGCGTATTACTATATAAAAATGGACAAACTCTCCAGGAGATTCCTACCCATCCGGCAGGGAGCCAGTCATTTCCATTTCAGAGCACTACCCTTTGGTCTCACCACAGCTCCCAAGGTGTTTACCAAATGCATGGCAGTGATAGCAGCTCATCTCAGACTGCAGGGATTTCGAGTTTTTCCATATCTCGACGAGGCGTCAACTAGAATGGAAAAGGGATTACACCCTGCATCTTTGTGCTACATTGGGCATTTCAGTAATTTCAAAAAGTCAAATCTGCAACCTACTCAACAATTGGAATTTATCGGAGCCTTAATAAACACTGTTTCAGGAACCGTTTTGCTTCCAGTAAACAGACTTCAGAAGATCAGATTGCAAGTAAATCATATAGTTCGAAACAAAAGTGTTCCAGCCAGACTAATTCTTCAGGCACTGGGCTCGATGGCTGCCTATCTTGGCCAGATATCACATGCGACTTCTACAATGGCTTCTAGCCTCCCAATGGTCGTTAATGAATCAACAGATGTCATACTACATCTTGATCACCAATCACTGCAAACAAGACCTATCTTGGTGGCTCCACTCCAATGAAATTTATTTGGGATGTCCTTTCATCCTTCCTCAGCCCCAAGCCATAGTGACCACTGATGCTTCCCAGATAGGGTGGGGGCATTATCTGGGAAGGACTGTCCAAGGCACTTGGTCCCATCAGGAGGTTGATTTACACATCAGTGTTCCAGAGATGAGGGAGATGCTCTTGGTGTTGCAAGCATTTCAAGATGCCCTTCCTTTGGAAACAGTGGCAATTCAGATGGACAACATGGTGGTGGTCTGGTACATCAACAATCAAGGGGGAACCAAATCTTACCCACTTTGGGGACAAGCCCTCAATATCTGGCAATGGGTGATTTCTTCCAACTGCTTTCTCAAGGCACTGCACATTCTAAGGAGTTTAACGTGATAGCAGACAAACTGAGCAGAACTATTCTAATGTTTAGTGAGTGGTCTCTCAATCCTGTGGTGACGGAGAACATATTCCACCACTGGGGTCGACCTTGCTGTGATCTGTTTGCCTCCCCCGTGAACAACAAGTGCAGCAGTTACTTTACCCTTACCCCCCCCAGGGGAGTCACCCAGAGGCACACTTCTCCACTATTGGACCCCTGGTCTCCTGTATGTTTTTCCCCCAACTCCTCTGATATCCCAGTTTCTAAAGAAAACCAAGAGGTCAGAGAACACAGTAATCCTCATTGTTCCATTCTGGCATCGACAGGTTTGGTTTCCTTTCATGTGGCCTCATCTGCTTTGTAAATCTTGGATTCTGGACCCAGCTCCAGATCTGTTATCTCATCCAAAAGGTATGGTTTATCTGAATCTCCAACATCTCAAGCTCACTGTATGGCTTCTCCAATTCTCATGATTGCCAGATATTCTTCCCTTACCTCACCAGTCTGACAAATCATTTTGGCCCATCACAAACCTTCTACTGGGAAACTGTACCAGAGTAAGTGGGAAAAATTTGCTAGATGGGCTCTTAACAATAACCTTGACCCTTGTACAGCTTCTGTGGATAAAGTGTTGGATTTTCTGGCTGTTCTTTATCAATCTGGCTCTTCAGCTTCTACCATTCGGTTCCATCTAGCTGCGAAATCTAACATCCATATTAGTCTCAATGGTTTTTCACTTATGTCACATACATTTTGTAAAGCTTTCTTGAAGGGAATCCTAATGTTAAGGCCTCCATTTAAAGAGCCCACTGTCCCATGGGATTTACCCTCAGTCCTACAGTCTCTCACTCTATCCCCTTTTGAATCTTAAGCTACTTGTGAATTAAAATTTCTGACATGGAAAACTTTGTTTTTATTGGCTATTAATTCCACAAGAAGAGTATTGGAAATTCAAGCCTTGTCTGGCAAGCCCCTCTGTATAATATTTCACAAGGACAGTTTCCCTCAGGACTAATCCTTCTTGCCAAAGGTAGTTTCAGAATCTAATGTCAATCAAACCTTGCACCTACCAGTCTTTTTTTCTAATTTCACCAGTAAGGGAGAGTACTGTCTGCACTTACTAGACATTCACAGGCAGTTACGTTTTCACCTTCACAGAACAAAAGGTATCACAAAATCTGACCAACTGTTTGTTGCCTTTTCCTCACTTTCCTTAGGAAACCCAGTTTCATGGTTACCTTAGCTAAATGGCTCAGAGATTGCATCACCTTTATCTATCTTTCAAAGGGGCTTCAACCACCACATCCTGTGAAAACCCATTCTGTTAGAGCTGTAGCAGCTTCTGCAATTTTTCATGCCAGAGCTTCTTTAGATGACATCTGTGCAGCAGTCACATGGTCATCTCCTCAACCTTTTATCACTCATTACAAACTGGGCCAGGTCTCTAGAGGACATGCATCATTCGGCTTGATGGTGCTCAGGAGTATTCTTCCATGAGACCTCCCAAGATTAAGGTAGCTAGGGACTCTTTCCCACAGTCGAGGATTATGTGAAGATTGAGAACATCAGGTAAAGAAGTTATGTCTTACTATAACATTCCATCAGTGTTGTCAGTCTTCACTAATCCTTGACACTCCCCCCCCCCCCCTCCTTCCCTCAGCCTGAGACTGTTAGTGGATTGCATTTTTCCGAGTTTGGCTTCAAAATAGGTTTGCAGATCTGGTCTCTTTTCTTTATTTTCCATCTGTCTGCCACTAATTTAGGCAAACTTGATCTGAGGTAATTTAGAGAGGAGCATTATGGGTAGAGCCTAGCTTGTGAGTTTGGAAGGTTCTAGCTGAAGTAAACATCCGTGTTGGTTCCAAGGTTTGGAACAGAGCCCACAGTCAAGGATTACTGAAGACTGACAACACAGTACATTATGATATGGCATAACTTTTTTTCTTCTGTTTAGTTTTTCTACTTGACAAGAGATGTCTTGTCATATTCTGGTAGGGGAAGAGATTCCTACTGTCCGATGGCTGAATTATTTTTCTTAGTTTCTTTCCTTCAGGACTACCTGTTTGCCAAAAATTGGAAAAGATGACACTTCTGGATACCCTGGAGAGTAAAGACAGTGAAGGAACTTCTCCAGATCACCTTCATAGAGATTTTCCATATAACCAGATGTACCTTTAATGCCAAGGACTTTGTATCCAGAGCAAGCATCCTCTGGCTGGAGATTTCTTAAGTTGTCTCTGACTAATATTTTCTCCATGTAAAGGAACTTGTTTAGCAGATCTGAGACAAACCATTCTTTGAAGTCATTTTTGGAGATGGCACCTGGAAGGTTATGGAGACTGTCCAGAAAATAATTTAAACTTTGTTTTATACCTCATCACATAGTCTCCATGACCAGTAACCACACAAATGGCCTCAAAAATGGATACAGTATGCAGGGCAGTCTCCCACCACACCAAACTCTCCACCAGCTAAATCTCAGGTAGTCCCACCTCCTTTGCAACAGCCACCTGTAATTGTTGTGGTCTTTTTTGGAGACTCCCAAGAAAATGAGAGGGATATTAAATGAGTGGGATGATATCACCAGTGATGGATTCTACTGTGTATTTTGGTCATTTCCTTGAACAGATGGAAGTTGTTCATTTTAATCCTCAGCTGCAGAATGAAGTGGTTGTGAAGAGCTCTTAAATTACTGCCAGACCTTACTCCACAAAGGGTTAGTCAGACCTGCTCCAGAAACATAAAAAAAAAAAAAAAAAAACATAAAAAAAATCATGCTGCAGAAACTGAGGTGGAATTGTCCATCCTTTCCTACCTTTATGTAGTCCTGATAGTAATCTGGAACTACTGTGAGTTTTTGATCTGAATAAGTTTTGTGGTCATAGCTGCTGCTTTGAAGTTCACAATAGACAAAACTGTAAACAGTTCCATTTAAAAAAAAAAAACTAAACGTAATAACACATCATGGTTTTCATAGGACTAGTACTTTCAATACCAGCTGATCTCATTCAGTATATCTTCAGTTGTAACAGTATCTACAGAATGCTTGTCAGTCCCAGTAAAGTCAGTTCACTGAAGGAATCCAGTAGCATTCCATTACCTAGGTAATTGGTTGCAGGTAGTGATGTCATGGGGTCCCCTCAGATTAGAACTTCTGTGAAGATTACTTTGGCTGGGGTCTTTAAGGATATCACTAGCTGATCCAGCTGGGCTTGTCATTCAGTACAGAGGAGACGCTTCATCATAGTGATTCTTTTTATAGGCTCAATACTGAGCAAAATATTCCCAGCTGCAGAATGGCTACAGGAATGTTCAGTCTATAAGATTGCTTATTAATACAGAGCATGATGCAGGAAGGCCTGTTGCCCTGTCTTTGATCATATAGTAACTTGCTTATTCAAATTCCCATTGGTCCATCTCCATATGTAGATGATGCAGTCAACAGTCATTGATACTGGCTGCTAACCTATCACCTGCACTTCTGGCTCATTGCAGTCTGCAATTATTTTTGGCAGGTATTGTACATTTCATATTGCAGTCAGTTGTTCCTTGCCTCTTTCTTTCTTTGATGGTAAATGTTTCTCTTGACAGGATGAGAACAGGAATCTATGGGGCATCCGGCCTGAGCTTTATAATGGAAAGGTTTGTGTATCCATCTTTGAACCATCTTTATTATACAGTATAGCTTCCTTAGTTTATTATCTCAAAGACCATTTATTCATTGACTTTACCTTCTAATCTGTGCACTGTTTAGTTCTTAAATGTAGAGAATCCCATATTGTTTTTATCATATCAGTGTCTTCTCATTAAGTAGTGAAGTACCAGTGGGTCAGTGGGTTATACACTCACCTGATAAAATGCATGTAAGATGAGAAGGCTGTGGGATCTAACCCTACAGGTGGTTTCATATTCTTGTACTGACACTGCATTGTAGTGTTTGTGTGGGGGGCACTGCAATGCAGCATTAAGGGCACTACCTTCCAGACGTGCTTTTTTTGGGATGAAATATTAAATTGAAGCCCCATCTACTGGAGTTGGTAGTAGGTGAGGTGGGTTTAAAGATACCAGGGTACTTATCAAAAACATTTTGTTAATTTGGTTAATTTCCTCAGTGTCCTGGACTTATTCTTCCATTTGTATAGTACCAACTCTGGTCACCCTTGAAAATATACTGCAGTCCTAGTGAGACAACTTGGTCAGCAAAAGTTAATAGTAATTGGAAGATGATCATTTCCTTCTCAGGCTTGCCTTGAAGGTTTCAGTAAACCAGTTTGTTCACCTTCCTGTATTTTGCAGCGTCTCAGAACAGGGCTAATAAACTATTCCATAACTCTTTATGTA
This sequence comes from Protopterus annectens, assembly GCF_019279795.1. Classification (NCBI taxonomy): domain Eukaryota; kingdom Metazoa; phylum Chordata; order Ceratodontiformes; family Protopteridae; genus Protopterus; species Protopterus annectens. Next base: position 301,062,864 of record NC_056745.1, read on the forward strand.
GACCATTAACTTTGAGTACACCTAATCAGGGTTAGAAATGCTTTGCCGTATAAATCATTTTATTAGTCTTATTTACTGTAAACAAGAAAGCTGCGTGATAAATAGATGCCCAGAAAGTGGGCCAACAGCATAATTTTCTGCCAAGACGTACACTGCTTTTCATACATTTAAAAAGCCATATGACTACAGAAGTAATAACATCTAGTGCATGCTTTATTTTATTTTGAGCAGGTAAGTGGAAATTGCTCATGTCTGAATATCACAATGCAGATGTGAGCACACTAAATGCAGTTATCCATGCATGCATTCACAAATACTGTAACTTGTGTATTCAGTATAGAAACAAGAGCCCTTTGACAGATATGTCTCATAAGACATTCTAAAGTAAGAATTGTATTGTCTCAATCTGTCAGTGTCTTACCGAGTGTTTATTGTAAACTGTTGAAGGAAGATGGTTTTGATATGCGAGAACCTTCCAAATCTGAGTTTCTTCAAGAAGGACTTCAGGAGTGGATCCTTCATTTATTCACCATCCATTCCCACCAGATATATTTGCATGTTGTGGATTCTATATCTCTTTGCATATATCATTTTGGGGTTAACAACACTAAGTGCTCTCTTAACTGTTGACACAGTAGGTGCCTTTGTAAGCTCTTTGGGCACATTTCAGTCCAATGCAGTTGAAATTTACCCCAGACAAAACAGCATGGAGAAAGATGGCTTCATTGCTTTGACTCATTCTGAAAACACTAGAAAAGACTTACAGACCTTTGCATATCAGAACTCTCGTCTGTTAATCCAGCAGTTAAATAATTCAGTATATATATATATATATATATATATATATATATATATATATATATATATATATATATATATTTGACAAAATAGTATTGTTTCCAAATTCTTTATAGGTGTTCCAGGAGTTAACGTTTAAAGTTGGTTGAGTTATTGTAGTCCATAGTGTAAAGTGAAGGGTTTAACATGTTCGGACTTTTGCACTGGACAGATATTAGACATGGAATAATTCATTTAACTTTTAAGGAGTACAAAACAGCTAGCAGACATTATTTGTACTACTGTAAACCTTTGAATGTTTTTATTGTCTGAGCTCTGATTTGATGCCATTAAAAACTAACATCTGCATTTTTTTCCCAAAGAATGACCAGAAATAACTTGACATTACTGTTCTGTACTGCGCTACACTGATTTTTAGATACAGATATATAGAACTGCCATAATGTTACATAGCTAATGTCGTTTGGGCCATAGGATTTAAACACAAGAAAAGATTAGCAGGGATCTGAGCAGCCATGTACTGCAATGCTCCAAATGAAATGGTTTTAAAGAATATATTGGCTTCTTGATTTCTTACAGGTGTCTGTTAATTTCACAGGACTGCTAATTTGGGTCTGTGGTTTCATAGCACAGCAATGAAAAATGAAGTAGGTCAAAATCCAGAACATTTCATTATCTAGTGACAAGTCTCACAAGCACATAACACACAGTGATGGTGTACAAATGAACTGCTAAAATACAACTGGCAACGTGTGTCTAGAGATAATTTATAAGTGCTGCAGGCAAAATGAGCAGAAATACTGTGAAAGCTGTTGCCAAAGAGGAAAGACTAGAGGCAGCAACTGTGGGAAATAAAACCTTTGCTGTTTCTCCTTTTCCCTCCACAAACAATGTTTCACTGCTAAAAACAGTGCTACTAAAGAAATGAAAAGGGAAAAAAGTTTCTAGAGTCTCACCATAAAGATACTGAAAATTATCATTTATGAATTAGTTCAATAGAACAGGTAATGTTGACTAAGATGCCCGAGAGTTGGTCTGTGTAAGAATGCACAGCTGTTCAATGATGGCTCAAGAGTTTGCCATAGTGTGTCAGACCATTTACAAGTCCGCTTTGACTTTGTTTTTTTTAGTCCTCTTTAGCTTTGTTTATTTTTAGTCCTCTCCTGACTAATTGCAAAAACTCTGAATTCCCATTTTCCTCTATTGTCTCCTTAATTCATCAATGGTATACAGGGAAAACTGCCTCAAAGCAGGTTGTGATAGCTGTTGTGCTTTTTAAAACTGCTTCAGATTCAAGGTTCTTCAGCATTGGCTTAGAATGGCTGTCCCTACTGAGGTTGGCGTACAGTCATCTGCCATGAGACTCTTTCCTTTTGTGGTGTCACTTTGGGGATCAGATGCACTTAAATGTTCTGACTTGTCCTGTCTGCTGTAATATCTAATTTTCTGCATTTGTTATAGTGAAGCTTGTTTAAGAAAAACTGAAAGTAGACTCCAGGTTTCTAGACCCTGGTAACATTGCCACAGGTTCCTCCATTCTTTGATTACTTTCATGTTTGCTTAAGACTGTTTCAAGCCATTCTGTTCAGACTGAAGCGTCAACACACATCTTTAGATCATTTACTTTGTGCATCTGTAAATCAAAAAAGGAACTTTAAATCCTCTTTTCAGTTTTGAGGAAGAGAATGCAAAGATTCTGGCTCAGGAGAGTAAAATTTCCTCTCCTTTAGGTTTGGATACACAGTCTAAGGAGGAAGATTCCCTTTACTTGGAAACTCCTACTGAAGAGGTTTCTTTAGGAAGACTTTTTGTTTAATGGTGGAGTATTGTACAGTACATAGGGAGTAAGAAAACTTGTCCTTCTTCCCTAATGAAGTTTAAGTCACCTAAAGTTTTGGCTATTCTAGCTATTATGGAAGTCTTTCAGAATGTTTGCTAGGCATTAGTTCAACAGTCAGACTCAACCACATGCTCCAGAGAGACATTTTCATATTTTGTACAATTTAGACAGCAACTTGAGTACTTGTTTAAATATTCAACGGTTTGTCTGTGTGTAACTAATTTAGATGCATCAACGGGATATAAAATCTGATGCCCTGAATACCGTGCCAAATGACCAACAAGGTTTTGGATGAGTTTTGGCATGAAGGAGTACATCTCCAAGTTCAACCGTAGATTATGAGATCCACATGGTATAATATGAGGGACAAAATTTACATTAAATTGATGACGTTGTTATGGTGATAGCTAGTGTTACTTTTGGGAAAACAAGTCTTTAACCCAAACTGCCAATAAGATTAGTTCCCACATAGTGAAGTGCGGCTCTGCTGCTGGGGATGTCTCCTTCAGAGATGCTTATAATGTTTCTTAATAAAAAAAGAGAGGCTTAACTGGTATTTGTCCAAAGGTTGCATGCATGGCTTCTAAACTTGTTCACTGAAGAAGGATATTAAGAATTTTTGTAGTCAGTGACATTTATTTAAGAGTAAAAGCATGTAGCACTGACCCTAAAATTGAAATAATGCAGGTCAGAATGCTGCTTTAATTTTGAAATGAGAAAAACTGTCAGTAACTTAACATATGAGAACTTGTAGCAAAGTAGTTGGATTGACTAATAATACCGGACATGGAGAAGTAGATTCTAAGCAGTCAGGCTCACTGCATAATATAAGGTGTGTGTCTGTGTACAAAATGGCTGCACACTGGTCAACAGTTTAGAATCGCAGCTGTCCCTATATGAAAACAGAAATTGAGAGAAGGGAGCCAGTGAATTTGGGTAAAATTCATTTACTGGTTAGTAAGTACAGTGCCTGGATGCTAGCAGAGAAGACATTTAAAGAACATGAAAGAAAACCAGCCAGAAAAGGTGAGGAGAGAACACTGACTTGGAAGAATCCTGCAGCTACTCTACAAAAAGCAGCTCAACCTTCAGCTTTGGTTCATGAGATGGCTTCCAGTAATTTAGAGACTGTTTAAGAATAATCTATGGCTGGTGTACAAGGCATACCAGGATCCTTTTCTGATGAACCTCTTACATATCCATAAACAAAGAGCATCAGAGCTACCAGACTTGTGACTGAAATATGACATGCTGGAGGGATAAGTATGTGTCTCAGTGAATACCCCTTCTCTTGAACAGGCTTCCCATCCATGTGAAGCACATTTCTTCTCTGACTCTATTCAAGCATAACCTGGACCAGTGGGTGGGAAATAGGAAATTTGCCCCTGTTCTGTCACCTGTCTCTGATGGATAGATGCAACCTGTAAATGTTGGACCACACATGCCCTAGCTTACACATACTCCTGGAACATAACCTATAGGACACTAAACTTGCACATATTTAAGATGCATGGCCAGGTTTAAAAAGGCCCTTGTAGTTGGTTGTGGCCTAGTATATACATATGAACCTATTAACCTATAATGCTGTGATCTTAAGCTGCTGGGGGTCGGGATTGAGGTGCGAAGGTGTACTGATTCATTTATATGTAGAATTAAGATACTGATTTCCCTTGTTTTTACTAGGGTGTATATCTAGATTGATGTCTTTGGCTTAAGCTATAAACAAGGATTTTTTTTAAACAAATAGACTTGAAAAATAAGACAAAATGATAAAAAAAATGAAAATGCTGATGTTCTTTATGTTTCACTGTTGCAGTTATCACCTGTGGGTTATCCCTGCTGTGGTAACCCTTTGGCCGGCTGGAATACCAGAGTCCATGTTTTTCTGCATCGGCTACTGTCGCTTGCTGTCTGACGTCAGGTCATTAGTGCTATAAAGGAAGGCAGCTGACACCATTACATCAGTCTTTCTTGCCGTGGAGCCTGTAGCAGAAGCAGTTTGCAAGTGTGCCAGTCGGTCGCTACCAGAGTTAGAATTACAGCTGAAAAAGTCTAACGTTAAGTACCCCGTTGGGGATCCTTTTTTCTTGCACTAACTGATGTCCGAAAAAGTTAATCGTCTCACCTGTGGAAAGCAAATACCACACCAAGACTTCCATTCATACTGCGTCACTTGATTAGGCCCGGACCGCAGTGTCCCCCGTTGCTGGTTCTGTGCCCTCTTTAATGCGAGAATTATTCGTCGTAGAGCTCTTATTGTAGCCAGCTATTATCGTCTTCCATTTTCGCATTCCAAAATGGTGTCTGTCAGCCAACAATTCATAGACATTCTGAAAAAATGTAAGGATAAAGATAGAGACAGACCACACAAGGCTAAGCCTTCTGACGACTCTACCGCTAAGCAGGTCGTCAGTTCTCCAGAATTCAGTGAGGTGCCTTCGCAGCCCTTGATGCCCGGTTCCGTACTTTTGCAGGCCTCTACTGAGACCCTTTCAGAGTCTGGTAAGCCGCAGAAATTTTCATCGTCTTCTGAACCTTTGGTTGTCTCTGCCTTGGTTGGGTCCGGAACCGCAACGCAGGCACCGGCTTCCGAGGAGGTCTTTTGCACTTCTGATTCTAGAGAAAAAACAGTGTCTTCTCCGACTACCATTTCTCTCTGACCAATGGATACTCTTAGGCCTAGAGGCAAGGCCACTCCTAAGAAAACTACCTCTAGCCACCATTTACTCCTGCTCCACCACCCCCAGCTCAAATGCTTAAAATGGCAGAGGACCTTGTCACCCTTATCAGGGGTAGTCAGGCCACATCTTCTAAAAGGAAAAGAGACCTTTCTCCTGTAACACTGACAAAACAGGATTCTCTGGAGTCTGATTATTCAGATTTTGAAGAGGAACAACAACCTCTGACTGCTTATGAGGATTCAGATGCAGAGGAATCCATTCCTTCTGCCTCCTCCCCAGAAGATCTTTCCTTTGGGGAAAACCTTCACACCCTCAGGGAACATTTCCACTGGGAATCACCTGCGCCAGCACAGAACTTTGGCCATCCATCCAATCTTACAGGTGTTTGATGTCTTCCGTGAATCCAACTTAGCTCCTGATGGCCTCCCACCTGCTCCCAGAAAACCTGACAGGTATTACAAAGTAATTACCAGATTCTCACAAATACCTGTACAGAAATCCTGCTGCAGACCCAGAGGTCATTACATAGGGACCAAAAAGAGCTAAGGCTAGTTCTGCAAAGAATCCTACTACCTCTGACAGGGACTCCAGTGCTGTTGACATATTGGGTAACAAAAGTATACACCTCTACAACCTTAGCTGTCAGAGCACTCAGCTGTCAATTCCACATTGTAAAATATCAGCAACACACTTTGGAACTATTAAAGCAACATATTTCAACCTTTCCTGACTGTGCTAATTCGAAAGAGTTAGGAGATTTACTGCACTCTACTTGTCAAGTGGCTAAACACTCATTACACTGTGGATATGATGTCCTAGAAGCCTCAAGCAGGGCAGCAGTGTCAGGATTCGTCATTAGGAGATGTACGTGGTTGAAGGAACAACCTCTCCCTGATCATGTCAAATCTAAGTTACTTGATGCACCATTAGATAAGGACAGCTTATTTGGAGCAAAAGCAGAAGAGGTGCTTAAAAAGATGGAAGACAAAGCAAAATCTATGCAAACAGTAAAAGATTTCCTTCAGGTACAACTTCCTAGGTTCAGCAGGAATTTTCCCTCTAAACACTGGTCCTTTCCTGCACCTAGCAGACAGGGGCAAGGTAACCCCACAGGGACAGACCACCCAGACTCCTATCCCAGGGACAGCAGAGAAGCAAACAGTGGACATCTTCCACTCCAAAGGCAGGGAGTTCTAAGCCATCCCTCTATGGCAAAAACTCTCAATGACTCCCTCTCCCCCCCCTCTGCCCTTTTTTCATTCACCAAAAACTAGGAAGAAGGCTCTCCCTCTGCAAAGAAAATTGGCTTTCTATAACAAAGGACCAATGGGTCTTAAAGACCATTTTTCAGGGATACAAATTCTCCTGCAGTGAACTCCCAATTCAAAGAGGGTACCCAGACTTGCATCCAAATCAGTGGGGAGAGGCAATGAAACAAGTCCAAACTCTTATTTCTCAAGGGGCAGTAGAACCTGTCCCCTCAGATCAAACAGGCCAAGGCTTCTATTCCAGACTATTCCTTGTTCCCAGAAAAGAGGGCACTTGGCACCCCATCCTGGATTTATCCATTCTGAACACCTTCCTGGTGGTCCCCAAATTCAAAATGATAACTTTGCAGCAGCTGCTGCCTATGCTGACAAAAAAATGCATGGATAGTTATCCTAGATCTAAAAGATTCCTACTTCTACATTCCCATAAGGGAACCCTGCCAGAAATTCCTTCACTTCAGAGCAGGCTCACAACACTTTCAGTTCTCTGTTCTGCCCTTTGACTTATCTACTGCTCCCAGGGTATACACCAAATGCTTAGCCCCGGCCATAGCCTTTTGCAGGCAGAAAAATATACAGATTTACCCTTATCTGGATGACTGCCTCATTCAGGCAGATTGCAAAGAAAAGCTCCTCGAGGACCTCCTCTTTGTCAAAACCCTCTTAACCTCCTTGGGGTACACCATCAATGAGAAGAAATCAAGGCAAACACCCTTCAGGAAGATCATTTTCTTAGGAGCAGTGCTGGGCACAGCATCCTAAATGGCCTTCCTATCCCCAGAAAAGCATAGCTTCCTGCCGCTCTACTTTACACAGCTGGCTTCCTGAAGTCACCTCACTGCAAGGAAGTTCCAGCAGGCCTTGGGGTACATGGCATCTTGCATCCTTCTAATTCCTTTGGCCAGGCTCCACATGAGTAAACTTCAGTGGTACCTAAAAAACCTTTGGTGTCAGCACTCACAATCTATAGAGACCTCTCTACCTCTGCTCTCCCTGTATAAGGGCCAAGTTTCTCTGGTGGGCAGGGGCCTGTGCTCATAAAGGTCTTTCCTTCACCCTCAGCCCAACCGGCCAGACCATTACCACCGATGCCTCAGACATAGCTTGGGGCACTCATCTAGAAGGCAGGTGCACCCGAGGTGTTTGCGATGCCCAGCACCTTTCCTTATACATCAACCAGAAGGAAATGATGGCAGTACAAAAGGCTTTGACATCCTTCAAACCCCATCTCAAGCCAGGGGTTCTCCTTATCAAAACAGACAACACCACAGTAATGTGGTACATCAACAAACAGGGAGGGACCCAATCTTACCCTCTGTGCAGGCTAGCCATGAACCTCTGGCTGACAACCTCTTCCATGGGACTACACCTGATAGCCCAATACCTGCCAGGGATCAACAACACCCTGGTAGACCACTTAAACAGAAACTTACTGGACCCCCACAAATGGCAGCTCCACAGAATAATCTTTTTACAAATCACTCAGGCGTGGGGGACCCCACAAGGGGATCTCTTTCCTTTTCAGCTCAACCATCAGCTGAAACAATTCTGTACCAGGGAAATACCACCACCTAGCTTGGAAGGTGGATGCCTTGACCTTCCCCTGGAATACCCTCTTTGTTTATGCATTCCCTCCTCTGCCTCTTATTCCCAAGGTACTGATCAAAATAAGGGAGTAGGGACCAAAGGCCATCCTCATTACTCAGACAACATTGATACCCCTTACTGCACAGCCTGACCTTACAGCCTCCCAGGCAGCTCCCCCTGATCTCAAACCTCTTAACTCCGGTGGGGGGGGATGTTGCACCCAGACTTACAGACTCTCAAACTATCAGCATGGCTAATACTCTGAAGGCAAACAAGGGGCCTGTGTTAAGCAACCAGGTCCTAGACATTATCACAGAGGCCAGAAGGCTCAGCACCAGAAAATCTTACGCAGGAAAATGGAAAAGATTCTGCTCATGGAGCCAGTCCAGAAGGGACAAAACTTCACAACATTTCATCCCTTTTATCCTGGACTACCTAGCTGAGCTACTTAATAGTGGCCTCTCCTTCTCCTCTATTAAAGTCCACGCCTCAGCCATTTCAGCTCATTTTGATACAGAACAGCCCCTGTTCTCCCATCCTTTGATTAAACAATTCCACAGAGGGACTTCTAATATCAGACCTCCCAGAACACCACCCACTCCAGCCTGAGACCTGAATTATGTTTTGGAAAAACTTACTTTACCACCCTTCGAACCTGCTGCTTCAGTAGAACTAAGATACCTCTCCTGGAAGACTGCTTTTCTTCTAGCTATCACCTCAGCCAGAAGGGTTTCAGAACTTCAAGCAATGATGGCCATTGAGCCCTTCATCATCTTCCATGCAGATAGGGTCTCCCTGAGGACAAATCCCACCTTTATGCCCAAGGTGGTATCTAATGTAACTCTCAACCAGGCCATACATCTACCCACCTTCTTTCCTAACCCTCAGAACAAGGGGAAATAATTCTGCACTCACATGACATGCACAGACAGCTCAGATACTGTCTGGAACATACTAAACTCTTCAGGAAAACAGACCAGCTACTTGTCAGCTTTGCCCCAGGGGCAGAGGGGAAGTCCATTTCCAAATGGATATCACACTGTATCCATTTCTGCTACAGATTGCATGGGAACCCCCCCCCCAAGTCTGTTCGAACCCATTCCACTAGGGTGGCCTCCACTTCCACAGCATTCCTCAGAGGAGTTCCCACCAGTGACATCCTGGAAGCTGCCACCTGGACTTCTGTCCATACATTTACCAAGCATTACCACCTACCTTTATTTTCTAAGGCTAGGGCAGGATTTGCCTCTGCAGTTCTGCAGGGCATGCTGACCCATTCCTAGGTCTCCTACTAATTCTACCACCCCTCTCTTCAGTTTTGGGAATCCTCCCACAGGTGATGACTACAACAGTGAAACACAAAGAACAGTACAGTTGTGTATACTTACCATAAATGTAGATGTTCGAGTGTATTCACTGTTGCAGTCCTGGTTTCCCACCCTCCTTCCCCCTTATATCTTCTTTCTTTAGGGAGACATAAGCTGCTAGTGGTGGCTTTTAGCCATATTTACTGGAGCCTCTGGTTAGGGCAAGGAAAACTGATGTAATGGCGTCGGCTGCCTTCCTTTATAGCACTGACGACCTGATGTCAGACAGCAAGCGACAGCAGCTGATGCAGAAAAACTTACTCTGGTATTCGGGCCGGCCAAGGGCTGCCAAAGCAGGGAGAACCCACAGGTGATGACTGCAACAGTGAATACACTCTAACATCTACATTTATGGTAAGTGTATACAACTGTACTTTTCTCATATCTGCAAAGATAATAGCTTGATTTTTTCATTAGGAAATATTGTCAGTGACAGACGAAGTCTGCAGCTGAAGGCAGTTGACTAGGGGAATTCTGTACATGCTGTATTGGTGAAATTTACAAAGATTCCTTTAGAGAGCGGTTAGTAATTTTTTTCTTCTTGCTGACTTCTTTTATATAGAGATGTGCTGTCTGCAGATACAAGCAAGTAATCTTGAGACCTCTGATCATTCTGTACTGTGGCAAGTGCAAAAAGTTTAAAGGTACAGTGGCAAGTTTACAGTGAAAAATAAAGATCTGATATTGTCAATCTTCATTTATCCTTGACTGATGGGTTCACTTCCGAATATTGGACCCATCGTGGCCATTACTACAGCTTATGTGAATATCGGAACCAATGCAGCCATTATGTTACAGCTTGTGGTGACCAAAATCTCTCAAGCTTAAGTCCTACCCACAGTGCCTGTCTCATAGTTACCTCAGATCTTGTTTGCTGCTTCCAGAGACAGATGCATTCATCAGAGCTCTCGAGTTATGTCAGTTCACTATAATACATTTCTCTAAGCCTTTTTCTCACTTTACATTTCTATTTTCCTATTTGTCTGTATTTGACATCTGCCTTCTCATATTTTACTCAATACAGTGTTGTATTCTTTGTACCATCATTGGTAGTTCTTTCCCTACAGTTTTTGTACTCCTTCCTACCATTGTTGGTAGTTTTCCCTTCTCTTTTCTCTTTCATCTAACAAAAAAAAAAAAAATTCCTATGTATTTTTCTCACTGTCTTGTCTGAGCATGTGTGTGTGGGTGTGTCTGGCAATTTCTCCGGTGAGAGTGTGCTTTCCGATTTCTATGGCTGACAAGCCTAAGGGTCCTTCTGGATGTAAAAAGTGCCAGAAATGCAGCCAGAAAATTCCCATTTCTGATGGGCATTTTTTGTGTTTTTTTCTTTTTGGGCCCAATGCATTTACAAGAAGACTGTTCCATTTGTCATGGATTTAGTCACTGTGCCCTAGTTGAACATGAGAATAAATTGATTTTGAGAGGTACGTTACCTTCTGCCTTCCCAGAGGTCATGTCTGGTGTTGACAGGGAGAAAAGTAGACCAGATGTGTCCTCTCCCTCTTCATCCTCCTCTTCCTTTTCAGCAGAAAAGTAAAAAAAAAAGAGAGAAGCAGTTCAGTGCCACCTTCTTCCTTGGCACTGTCCATTAAAAGGCAAAGATCATTGGTTCTTTTAAGTTCCTCTGAACTAACTGATTCTAAACTTATTCATTTGGTATTGGCAGTACCTAAGGAGCCGGTAGCCTTACAGAAGTCTGCATCTTTGGCACTGGCACCCTCGGTACTGAAACACATGGACAGAGATCTGTCAGAGCAGAGCTTTCCCTTGTCGATTTCCTTGGCGCCGATCAAACCATTTCAAGACCAGTCACTACCTAGGACAGTTTACTCTCCTTCTATTGATCTCCATTTTTAGAGAAGCCTAAATCGCCATCTGTTCTTTCTACCCATTTTTTCACCCATTCCACCAAAAGCCTCTCAGAATTGGATGTGGAGAGGCTGGTAAATAAAATACTTTGGGTGAAGGGGGTCTGTCTGGTACATCTTAGGTTCCAGGCCCTTCGGCCATTGGAACCCAGCCTTCCTTTACCCTGCCTTCTGTTCCTCCTCTAACTCCATCGTACACCTTAGAGTTTTCAGCTCCAAATCTCTCGCGCCAACTGCATGGGTTCTGGAGATGCTCTTGTCTCTTAAATTGGTGATCACTCTGAGCTCTTCGGCTGTTTTGGATCTGGAGACCTCTTAGGGCCAGGTCTGTGCTGTCAACTTTGGAAAGCTGGCTTCACCTCCTTTTTTCTTGGAGCATCGGCACGCATTAGTTAGGTTACATCTTTTGCCTCTGGGGGGCTGTCCTTTTGGAGCATGGAGTGATAGTGGTTCCATGCTTGTCCTCCTTAGCTCCACTGTCCCTTCCCTCTTTGGGGATCCAGCTGTCAAGGCTATGAAGAGAGCCCTCTCTGTTGCAGGCAGCCAGTCGGCTCCTCCTTTTTTGGAGGTCTTAACCACCCTACCGCTACACTCAGATTTTCTACCAGCATCTCCAATGGGACAGTGAGTGCCCAGACTGCAAGAATCTCACATACCTGATCCATCCTCTAGTGATACCTCCCTGGCCCATTTCGCTGACTAGATCCCTCAGAAGTGAAAGTGCAAGAACAAGCACTTAAGATTCCATGAAGGAATCCGCCACTGAAGATAGTGACTTCGATGAAGGAGAAGGGTCCCCAAAGTCTCCCCCTGATGATGTCTCATTTGGAGACATCCTGGAATTACTAAAACAGAGGAGTGACTGGAAGTCCGAAAACCCTACTCCAGAGGAGTCAGTATGCCTACAATCCTTCTACACGCACCGGTCTACCTCTTGGGTGATTCCGCCTGCTGATGTGCTCATTCAGTTGAACTCTCACCAGGTGTGGAAAGCTCAAGACACTATTAAGCCCACCCCCAGGACACCTGACAAAGTTATTTCTCCCTGGAGGATAAACAGTTTTGGGCCAAGGGTTTAGTTATGGATGCCATGGTCATTTGTGGATGCCATGAGTGTCTCTGGCGATGGATAGGTTTGGAAAGTGCTTCAACCATTGCCTTCCAGTCCTTGAATTACTTGGCATATTTTACCAGTCTTCAAAGGGATGCGGTTAAAGAGTGATCTGATACCCTTGCAGGAGCTGTCTCTGAGGAGGCACAAGAAAAAGTTGCTTCCCAGTTAGCTCCCCTGGAGTCTGTGTCCAACTAGTCCATGAGACTCATTGCAAATACAGCAGAAGGGACCACTAGAGTGGCAGGTTCAGGCTTAGCCATTAGGAGACGCACCTGGATGCATTTATGTGATTTTGTGGAGCCATTTAAGTCCTCATTCATCAGTGCTCCCTTTGATGGATTCTCTTTTTGGCTCAAAAGTTTGAGAAACATTATTCAGGTGTGAAAAAGATGGAAAGACCCTTTTTGTTGTGGGTGTAGATTTTTCCACCACCCCGAGATCTTTTTCCAGGAATCAGAGGGTCACTGGGAAAATGTGGTTCAAAAAATCCAAAGAGCCTTTTAAAACACACATGGAAACAGTTCTCCCAGAGGCAGAGGGGAGAACTTCAGTGGAAGACGCCATCCATGTGGCAGAGGTAGCCCGCAGAACCAAGGCTTCAGGGATTCTTTCCCTGGTAAAGCTATACAAGCTCTCCTGAAAGGAGGCCTGATTGTCTTCTTCTGGAGGCAGTCATGGGGTGCTTATCCTTGCACCTAAATACCTGTCTAGAGATAACTTCAGATTCTTGGGTGCAAAGATGTATATCCAGAGGTTATACAATACCCTTTTCCTTTTCCCCTCTAGTACGCAAGAAAATCTGCAATGTTCCACCCAGTCAGAGGGAGCCAGCAGTTTTGCAAAAACAACTGCAAAGAAAGAGTCATCCAAGAAGTCCCACTAGACCAGTGAGAATCCGGATTTTACTCAAGATTCCTTTTAATGCCAAAAAAGACAGGGACTGGAGACCAATTTTGGATCTTAACGTTCTGAACAAATCGGTTTGACAAATGAAATTCTGAATAGTCATGGTTTAGTCCATTCTTCCTTTCCTGGAAAAGGATGACTGGATGTTGCTCCATAGTCCTTCAGGATGCATATTACCATATAAAAATGGACAAATGCTCCAGAAGGTTCCACCTGGGAGCCAGTCATTACCAGTTCATAGTTCTGCCCTTTGGACTCACCACAGCCCCCAAGGGTGTTCACCAAATGTATGGCAGTAGTAGCAGCTCATTTGACACTGCAAGGATTCCGAGTGTTTCCATACCTGGACGACTGGCTCATTACCACTCTGACCAGGCATCTGTTAGTAATGGCAAGAGACTGTATTCTCCAGACTTGTACAAACTTAGGAATTACTGTGAATTACAAAAAGTTACAAGTTACTCCAACTCAAAATTTAGAGTTTATATGAGCAGTGCACAGTACAAAAAATTCCTATATTCCCTTTCTCCTGCAAAGCTACAAAAAATCAGACAAGTTCTAAGGATACAACTCAATAGAAAAGTATCAGCCCATCTAGTCCTAGGTTCCTTGGCTGCAGCGATTACTCTAGTTCTCTTGGCAAGGTACCACATGAGAATTCTTCAATGGCTACTTGCATCTCATTGGTCAGTACTTTATCAGCTCAGATTTTGATCATCAATCTCTGCAGAAAGGATCTAACTTTGTGGTTGCACTTGGAAGAGATTGTTCTGGGCTGTCCCTTTATCCCACTGCAGCCCAAGGCCATAGTGACCACAGATGCTTCCCAGATGTGTCAGCATTCTAGAGATGAGAGCAGTGCTTTTACCATTGCAAGCATTTCAGGCTACTCTCCCTTTGGGAATGATTATGATTTAAACAGACAATATGTCAGTGGTTTGGTACTTCAAAAAGCAGGGAAGAACTAAATATTGCCCCCTTTGTAGAGAAGCACTCAGAGTGTGGCAATAGACGATTTCTTCCAACTGATTTCTGATAGCAACTTATTCTAGGGAGCTCCAATGTGATGGCAGACAAACTGAGCAGGTCTATTCTACCTCATGAGTGGTCTCTCAATCCCAATGTGATGAAAAGGATTTTTTGTTGATAGGGCCAGCCTCACCTCTGAACAACAAATGCAGCAACTACTTTGCCCTGATTCTCCCCTCTGGGGAAGTCACCAAGGGGTGGTGTTCTACTCGCTTGGCCCTCCCGGGACTTCTGTATGCCTTTCTTAAAGTAAGCAATTCAGGTAAAGAGCAAAGTAATCCTTATCGCTCCTTATTGGCCTTAACAGATATGGTTTCCCTTTCTTTGGCCTTCTCTGATATGAAAACCATGGACTCTGGACCCAGCTTCAAACCTTCTGTCCATCAGGATGGTTTGACTTGCATGAATATTGTGAACCTCTGCCTGACCGCTTGGTTCTTCCAATTCCATTAATTGCCAGGCAGACAAACCTTTCTACTCCAGTATGTCATATTCTCTTAACGTCCCATAAGCCATCCACCTGTAAATTCTACACTAGCAAATGGAAGAAATTCACCTTTTGGGCTTGAGAAAGAGGCTTTGATTCCTTTTTGGCAACTATTCACAAAATTCTAGACTTTTTCGCTTTCCTTTTCAATACAGGAGCTTCTCCCTCACCTATTAAAGTTCAGTTAGCAGCCATTTCCAATTTCCATAATGGGTTTAATGAATATTCCTTGGTTTCTCACAGACTTTGCAAGGCATTTCTAAGAGGAACTCTGTTATTAAAACCTCCTTATAAGGATCTTACCCCACCTTGGGATCTCAGTTTTTGGCCTACAGGAGATTGTACTATCTCCCTTTGAATCGTCTGCTCACTGTGATTTAAAAAGTTTGTCCTGGAAAACATTTCTAGTGAAGATAACTTCTGTCAGATGAATTTCAGAAATACAAGCCCTTTCTTGTAAACCCCCTTACCTCATTTTCCATAAAGACTCTTCCTTTCTACCTAAGGTGGTGTCAGATACCAATATTAATTAGACCATCAATTTGCCAGTCTTCTTTCCCAAACTTTTAAAATAAAGGTAAATACTGTGTACATTTATTGGATGTTCTGACAGTTTTGCTTTTATTTACACAGAACAAGACATAAGGAAATCTGATCAACTTTTTGCCTCCTTTTCAAGTTCAAGCCTTGGTAGACCAGTGAATATGGTTACCTTAGCCAGATGGCTCAAAGATTGTATTTCATTTATCTACCACAGAAACAAAATTGATTTGCCTGCTTCTGTAAAGGCTCATTCTACTACAGCTGTGACTACTTCCACAGTTTTCCAATCTTCAGCTTCAATGGATGATATATGTTCAGTAGCAACCTGGGCTACTCCACACACCTTCATTACCCATTACAAATTGGATATGGTCTCCAGAAGAGCACCCTTGTTTTGGTTCAGTAGTGCTCAGGAACATTCTTCCATGAATCCTCTCAAGATCAAAGGTAGGGGGGGAGTCTGTCCCATCAGTCAAGGATAAATGAAGATTGACAACATCAGATAAAGAAGTTATGTCCTCGCCATAATGTTCCATCTGTGTTGTTCATCTTCATTTATCCTTGATTCCCCTCCCTCCTCCTCCCTGCCTTGGCAGTTTCTTGGTGGAAAGGTCAATATGTATACCTTATTATTGATTATTTATAAAAGGGGTGTTATGTTTCTTTCATTATGTTCTTCTGCAAACTTGATCAGAGGTAACCAGGAGGCATTGTGGGTAGGACTTAAGCTCAAGAGTTTTTGGTCACCATAAGCTGTAATAATGGCTGAGTTGGTTCCGATATTTGGAACTGAACCCATCAGTCAAGGTAAATGAAGATGAATAACACAGATGGAACATTATGGTGAGCATATAACTTTTTTGAAATTATGGGAAGTGAATAAGAGATAGTAGCTTCCCCAGCAGCCTTAATGTTTTAATACATTTAATAGAACAGTGCACAATTTAGTTTTATTTGTAGGTAGCTAGTGCACTTGTTCTTAGGGCTCAAAGTTGATTTTTTTCTAAAAGCATCCAAGCTGCTCATATACAAGAGGGAACCAGAGATAGTCAAAGTACAAACAGTAGTATGTGTAAATTGAAATATAGGCTATAACGTGTGCTTACATGGGTAACCTTAATTTGTAGGTTACACCTATGGGTGCAGCTGTCAATTTGAGACAGCTGTTCCTACCTGGAGGGTTAAACTTCATTTGCTGAAAAGGTACATAGTTTTGTGTGGTCATTCTAAACTAATATGGAATTGGGTGTGTTTAGTTTTTTGTTTGAGGGTTTTCACTAAAGTAAAAAAATCTCAAAAAATGTGACATAGGTTCAAATGGAGATGCGAAGAAACTGTATAAAAGATTAGCCTATCAAACATTAGTGTGTGCACGTAAAGCAAAAGTTTGAAATTCACGTTCAAAAAAATTTGTCATGTATAAGCTTTTTATCATAATGGCTACTCTATCCATAGTATCTTGGAATGTAAATGGCCTTACAGGTTATAAACAAAAATAAGAGTATATTGTATTATATTAAGAAGTGCAGAGTTTAAATTGCAATGCTGTAAGAAACACATTTAGAAAGAAATGAGCATGTGAATTTGGTAAAGAAAGGAATTCAGCAGAATATCAGGGATAAAAGGAGAGTAAGACTGCTGATTGCTAGAGGGACTTCAGTAGTGATAGAAGGGGGTCTATTATGGTAGGTTTATAGTAGTAAGGGGATGTTGGCAAGGAAGGAGAATTGATCAGCTTTCAGTATGGACTATTACTTCTATGTTGGCACTAGAACTTGATTTGCAATAATGAGGATGTATTGGGGAGGCTAGAAAGAAAATATAACAAAAAAATGGTAGATTTTTGAAGAAATTTATGAAAATATTTGATATGGAAGGTATGAATTCAGTAGTAAGAATTCTGATAGAACTTGTATATTATTCCCCAAGGTGCAGTAACTAGTCTAGACTGGATAGAAATTATATTTCATAGGAACATCTGCTTTTAATGGAAAGTTTCTGTGTACATCCAATAACTTTCAGATAATGCGCTGATAAAAACTAAGCTACAAATGTAGGGTAATGAAGTCAGAATGAGACACTGGCACTTTCCCACCTACCTGTTAAAAAGAGAGAAAATTAAAGAATAGGTAGTGCAAATTATTTGAGCAGTATTAGGGAAGCTAGAAATGTTTTCAGATGGGATAGCTAAAGAGTGGGATAAAATTATAATGGAGTTTAAAAGTAGGGTATAAATGAAAGATAGAGATGGCGTAGAAGTAATAGGAATTATTTAGATGGGCTAAGGTTAAAGTTTTGCAGAATAAGGGGAATCTCGCAGAAAAACAAGAGCAACTGCAGAGTGCTGAAGAGAAAAAGTATTCAGATAATGTGCATGAGTTTACAAAGACTGCTGTTGAGCAATTATTTTCTGATAACGTCAGGACACAAAAACTTTTAACACAACTTAGGCAACAGAAAGAAAAGATTATTACCATATTTAGGGAGTGTATGACAAGAACAACTGGAGGTCATATAGTGGCATTAGAGGTATTTCAGAAATTTTATGAAAATTTGTATAAAGCAGAGGAATGTGGAAACCAAGAAAGAACCCACTTCAAAATATTTATGGAAGACTTAATTATGGCAAGATTAGAAGAAGATGAGGCTCAATAGCTAATAGTTAAGATAGGACGAGATGAGATAAAAATGGTGATGTATAATCAATCTGCAGGGAAGTCCCCAGGGGCATATGGTCTTCCTGTGGAAGATGTTCTTCATCTCACATTGCTGCAGTCCTTACATATGGGTAGTCCGCTGTCCTCGGTCGGCCCGAATACCAAAGTATTAGGCTGACGTCGGTCAAGGTGCTTAAAACTGACATCAGGACGTCAGGGTACAAAAGCGCATGACCGACGTCATTTCCTCAGTCTTTTTTGCCGTATGGTCCGATGCAGAAGCAGCGTTGCAAGTGCCGTTCGGCGTTCTGAAATTTTTCGAATTCAGAGTTTCAGACCGAATCCAAGTTGGCTAAGTACCCCGTTGGGGATTATTTTGTTTTTTTCTTGCCTCAGTGTTTTACCGGATGTCAGAAAAAGTGAATAACTGTATTTCTTGTGGGAAACAGATACCGCATAGGGATTATCATTCTTTGTGCATTCCTTGTTTGGGGCCTGAGCACGACGTTGTTGGGTGTCACTTTTGTGCTAGGTTCAATAAACGCACTATTAAGCGAAGGTTGGAGTGTGCTAGGCTGGTCTTTGGGAAGCGGTGCAATTATAATATGCCGTCGGATTCTCCGGCGCCCGCTTCTGCGAAGAAGCGCAAAGACAAAACAGTTAAACCCAGGCAAGATGAGTCGTCCGTTCCGGACGCCGGTTCTTTAGAGGCTTCAGTGGAACCGGTGGTTCCGACGGAGACTTCTCTGGAGTCTCAGGGGGAGACTTTGATTTTGCAGGAGGTGGTCTCTCAGGAGGCAGGTCAGGCTGAAGGGGCTTCCCAAGTTACTGTACTCCCCTCCCTTCCTAGGGTGGTTAGGCCTTTCCCTTCTGTTTCCAAGGCTTCTCCCAGAGGCAGGCCAGTTTCAGCTTCTGTTGGTGTCACTCCTAGTTCAGCAGGGTCTGTGCCTAAGAAGCACATGCTTAAAATGGCAGAAGATTTAATTACTCTGATTAGAGGTTCTATGCCCCCTCCTGATAAGAGGCCTAGGGTGGAGCCAGAGCTGGGAAGTTTTGAGCAGGCTTCGGATATTTCAGAGTCTTCAGCTGAAGACTTGCAGGAGTATTCTCCTTATTCTGATTCTGATGCAGATGATTCCACTCCTTCTGCTTCTCCTCCAGAGGATTTTTCTTTTTCAGAGACACTTCATTCTATGAGGGAACATTTTAAGTGGGAAGGTCAGGACTTCTCTGATTCTAGGAAAAGGCTTAGGGAGTTTTTGCTGTTACCCCAGCATAGGCCCTTGGCAATACCCCCTGTTCTGGATGTTGTGGAAGATGTGTTTGCAGAGGCTTCACTTAATCCTGATTCTCTGCCTCCTGCTCCTGTTAAACCGGATAGGTATTACAGGGTGCCTGAGGCTCATAAATATCTTTATAAGAGTCCTAGGGCGGACCCAGAAACTATTAGTCAGGGACCTAAGGGTGTCAAGGCCTCTGTTGTAAAAATCCGGTTCCTCTAGATAAAGAAGCCAGAGCTTTGGATAGATGGGGAAAGAAGGTCTATACATCTTCTACCTTAACTATGAGGGCTTTGAATTGCCAGTTTCATATGTTGAAATATCAAAACTTTCTTCTTTCTCAATTGAAGTCTAAGGTGGATGCTCTGGCGGAAGGCATTGAGTGTAAAGAGTTGCAAGATTTGGTGCATGTCTCTGAACAAGTGGGTAAGCATTCATTACAGTGTGGTTTTGATGCTGTGCAGGCCTCGTCTAGGGTGGCTGCCACTGGCTCAGTTCTTCGCAGGCATGCCTGGTTAAAGGATCAGAATTTGTCTGACCATGTTAAGACAAGGATTTTGGATGCTCCTTTGCAGTCTGAGGTGTTGTTTGGTTCACCTGTGGAATCAGTCTTGAAGAAAATGGAAGACAAGGCTAAGTCTATGCAGGCTGTTAAGGATTTTTTGCAAGTTCAGCCTCCGAAGTTTAGTAGGAATTGGCCTGCTAAGGGGTGGACGTATCCTTCTTATGATTCTCAGTCTAGGGGTAGATCTAGACGTGGTAGGGGCAGAGCTCAGAGTTCTTTCAGGCCTAGAACAGGGAGTTCACCTGCACAATGTTCGGGTGAGGGCAGGGGCCAGTCCTTTCATAAACAGGCCCAATGACCTACTTTTTCAGCTGCCAGATCCTTCTTGCCTGGCAGCACCTTTGGGAGGAAGGTTAGCACTCTTCAAGGAAAATTGGATGTTGATTACCCAAGACAAATGGGTATTGGATATCATACACCAGGGTTACAAGTTTTATTTCCATACCTTGCCTCCTTTCAAAGGCATGCCGGACGTTCCTCCTCAGCAAAGACTAGAGGCTCAAAGCAAATTTCTTTACTACTTCAAATAGGGGCCATACAAACGGTTCCTCTGCCAGAAGTGGGCCTAGGATTTTATTCTCGCCTGTTTCTAGTACCAAAGAAAGGAAACACGTGGAGACCAATTTTGGATTTATCCATCCTCAACACATATCTGGACATTCCCAAGTTCAAAATGTTAACGTTACAACAGCTTTTACCTCTGCTGGGCAAAGATCACTGGATGGTGACTCTGGATCTCAAAGAGGCTTACCTTCATTTTCCTATCAGGCCCAGTTGCAGGAAGTACCTGCGTTTTCGGGCTGGGACTTCACATTATCAGTTCTCTGCATTGCCCTTTGGCTTATCTACTGTGCCCAGAGTGTTCACGAAGGTTCTGGCTCCAGTGGTAGCTTTCTTCAGGCTAAGAGGAATACAGATCTATCCTTATTTGGACGATTGCCTGATACTGGCCCAAGAAAAGGACGAACTTCTTCATCATTTACAGTATGTGATGGCAGTGTTAAGATGCCTGGGGTATTCTGTGAACGAAATAAAGTCCAGTCTAGTACCCTCTCAGGACATGTGCTTTCTGGGTGTGAGACTGAATACAGCATCCCAGATGGCCTTTTGACCCCGGACAAACAAAAGAATCTTTCTCTTTACTTCCACCAGTTGTCTCATCAGTCCAGGCTGACTGCAAGGACAGTCCTTCAAGCCTTGGGGTTCATGGCATCTTGTATTCTGGTACTTCCCAATGCCAAACTGCATATGAGGAAGCTACAATGGTATCTCAAGAATGTATGGACACAGCACTGCCAAGATTTGGACACTGTCATTCAAATAATACCTTGCATTCAAAAGGAATTTTTGTGGTGGGCTCAGGAATGTCACCTAAACAAGGGACTCTCTGTGACCCGGCCAGAGGCGAGTCAGATTTTAACGACAGATACCTCAGACAAAGCTTGGGAAGCTCATCTAAATGGAAAATGGATACAAGACACGTGGCCTGCCAGACTTCAACATCTACATATCAACTTGAAGGAGATGTTAGCAGTCCAATTTGCATTGATAGCTTTCAAGGATTTACTTCTTCCAGGGCAGGTGTTGATTCAAACAGACAACACAACTGTCATGTGGTACATCAACAAGCAAGGGGGAACGCATTCTTATCCTCTATGCAGACAAGCAATGATTTTGTGGGAGACTGCTCTCAGTTTACAGCTAAATCTTCAGGCAAGGTTTCTGCCAGGAGCACAGAACTCCTTAGCAGATGTGTTGAGCAGACAAATTATGGATCCCCACGAGTGGAAATTGGATCCTCATGTATTCCAGAGGTTGACAGTGTTATGGGGAACTCCAGACATAGATCTGTTCGCTTCTCCACTAAATTACCAGCTGCCAAAGTTTTGCACAAAAGGTTTCATCCCTCAGCTTGGAAAGTGGATGCTCTCTCATTCAATTGGAGCAATCTTCACATGTATGCCTTTCCACCTCTGCCTCTCCTCCCAAAGGTACTGCTGAAGGTCAGACAGGACAAGCCAAACATGATTTTAATAGCTCCAGATTGGCCTCGACAGCACTGGTACCCATTACTGAGAAGTCTGGTACAGGAGCCTCCATGGCCTTTGCCTTCGATTCCTCACCTGCTGTCTCAGGAGAACGGTCATTTACTCAATGTCAAACTTCATTCTCTACATCTGACAGCCTGGCATATTCTGGTTTAAACCCTGGAGGGTCTCAGCTTCCACAACAAGTTTTGAATGTTATTTTGGAGGCCAGAAGGCCTAGTACAAGGAAAGTTTACGCAGATAAATGGAGGAGATTTTTATTTTGGAGTACAGCAAAGGACTTTGATGTTTCTAAACCTAATTTAAGTGTGGTGCTTCAATACCTTACTGAGTTATTGGACAAAGGTTTGTCCTTCTCCTCTATAAAGGTTCATGCTGCAGCAATCTCTGCTCACTATGACTGTGACCCACCATTATTTTCTCGGCCTTTGTTTAAGCAATTCCTTAGAGGGGCAAAGAATATAAGGCCCCCATGTAGAGCTCCTACTCCTGCTTGGGATCTCAATTTTGTGTTGGAAAAACTCACTCTACAACCTTTTGAGCCTGCAGCATCGGCAGAGTTGAAATATTTATCTTGGAAGACTGCTTTTTTGTTGGCCATTACCTCTGCGAGAAGGGTTTCTGAATTACAGGCCCTTATGGCAGTTGTGCCTTTCTTAATTTTCCACAAGGATAGGGTGTCTTTGCGTACTAACCCTTCTTTTATGCCTAAAGTGGTTTCTAGTGTGGCTTTAAACCAACCTATTCATTTGCCTACTTTTTATGCAAACCCCCAAAATAAAGGGGAAAAGATTTTGCACACTTTGGATATTCACAGACAGTTGCGATATTATTTGAGCAGAACTAAAGGATTCAGGCAGTCTCAGCAGTTGATGTTCTTCATCTCACATTGCTGCAGTCCTAACACTTGGGTAGTCCGCTGTCCCAGTCGGCCCGAATACCAAAGTATAAGGCTGACGTCGGTCAAGGCGCATTTGTCTGACATCAGGACGTCAGGGTACAAATGTGCATGACCGACGTCATATCCTCAGTCTTTTTTGCCGCATGGTCCGATGGAGAAGCAGTTTTGCGAGTGCAGGTTGGCGTTCTGAAATTTTCTGAAGTCGGAGTTTCAGACCGAATCAGAGTTGGCTAAGTACCCCGTTGGGGAATATTTTGGTTTTTTCTTGCCTCAGTATTTAACCGGATGTCAGAAAAAGTGAATAACTGTATTTCTTGTGGGAAACAGATACCTCATAGAGATTACCATACATTGTGTATACCTTGCTTAGGGCCTGAGCACGACGTTGTTGGCTGTCGCTCTTGTGCTAGATTTAACAAACGCACTATTAAGAGGAGATTAGATTGTGCCAGGTTAGTTTTTGGGAAGCGTTGTAATTACAACATGCCGTCGGATGCTCCGCCCGCTTCGTCTAAAAAGCGCAAGGACAAAGCAGCGAAGCCTAGGGTGGAAGAACCGTCTGTCCCGGACGTCGGTTCTTTAGAGGGCTCGGTGGAGCCGGTGGTTCTACCAGAAGTTCCTTTGGATTCTCAGGGAGAGACTTTACTGTTACAAGATGTGTCCTCTCAGGAGGTAGGCCAGGCTGAAGGGGCTTCTCAGGTAGCTGTTCTCCCCTCCCTTCCTAAGGTGGTTAGGCCCTCCTTCTGTTTCCAAGGCTCCTTCTAGAGGCAGGCCAGGGTTAACTTCAGTGGGGGTCTCTCCTAGTTCTTCAGGGTCTCTGCCTAAGAAACATATGCTTAAAATGGCAGAAGATTTGATTACTATGATTAGAGGTTCTTTACCCCCTGATAAGAGGCCTAGGGTGGAACCTGAGCTTGAGAGTTTTGAGCAGTGTTCGAGGCTTCTGAGTCTTCGGCTGAAGACTTGCAGGAGTATCCTCCTTATTCTGATTCTGATGTAGATGACTCTACACCTTCGGCTTCTCCTCCTGAGGATTTTTCTTTTCAGAGACTCTTCATTCCATGAGGGAGCATTTTAAATGGGAAGGTCAAGATTTCTCTGATTCTAGGAAAAGGCTTAGGGAATTTTGTTTCTACCCCAGCATAGGCCTTTAGCTATACCTCCTGTTCTGGATGTGGTAGAGGATGTTTTTGCAGAGGCTTCCCTGAACCCTGATTCTTTGCCTCCTGCCCCAGTTAAACCGGACAGGTATTATAGGGTGCCTGAAGCTCATAAGTATCTTTTAAGAGTCCTAGGGCAGACCCAGAAACTGTTTCTCAGGGCCCTAAAGGTGTTAAGGCTTCTGTTGTTAAAAATCCTGTTCCTTCTGATAAAGAGGCAAGGGCTTTGGATAGATGGGGGAAAAAGGTGTATTCTTCTTCCACTTTAGCCATGAGGGCTTTGAATTGCCAGTTTCACATGTTGAAATACCAAAATTATCTCCTTTCACAATTGAAGTCTAAGGTAGATGCTCTGGCGGAAGGTATTGAGTGTAAAGAGTTGCAGGATTTAGTTCATGTTTCTGAACAGGTGGGTAAGCATTCCTTGCAATGTGGTTTTGATGCTGTACAGGCCTCTTCGAGGGTGGCAGCCACTGGTTCTGTTCTTCGCAGGCACGCCTGGCTCAGGGATCAGAATTTAGCTGAACATGTAAAGACAAGGATTTTAGATGCTCCTTTACAATCTGATGTGTTATTTGGCGCCTGTGGACGCAGTTTTAAGGAAAATGGCGGACAAGGCTAAGTCTATGCAGACTGTTAAAGATTTTTTGCAGGTTCAGCCTCCAAAGCTTAGTAGAAATTGGCCTACTAAGGGGTGGACTTATCCTTCTTATGATTCTCAGTCTAGGGGTAGATCTAGACGTGGTAGGGGCAGAGCTCAAGGTTCTTTTAGGCCTAGAGCAGGCAGTTCGCCTGCCCAGTCTTCTGGTGAGGGCAGGGGTCAGTCCTTTCGTAAGCAGACCCAATGACTTGCCTTTTCAGCTGCCAGAGCCTTCTCGTCTGGCAGCACCTTTGGGAGGAAGGCTGGCACTTTTCAAAGAAAATTGGAGTGTTATTACCCAAGACAGATGGGTATTGGATATCGTTCACCACGGTTACAGATTTTATTTCCATACCTTGCCTCCTTTCAAAGGCATGCCAGACATTCCTCCTATACAAAGAAAAGAGGCTCACAAGCAAATTTCTCTGTTGCTCCAGATAGGGGCCATTCAGCCGGTTCCTGTGCCAGAAAGGGGCCTAGGGTTTTATTCTCGCCTGTTCCTAGTACCAAAAAAGGGGAACACGTGGAGACCAATTTTGGATTTGTCTATCCTCAACACTTATTTGGACATTCCCAAGTTCAAAATGTTGACGTTACAACAGCTTTTACCTCTGCTGGGCAAAGATCACTGGATGGTAACTTTAGATCTCAAGGAGGCTTACCTTCATGTGCCTATCAGACTCAGTTGCAGGAAGTATCTGCGTTTCCGAGCTGGAAATTCCCATTATCAGTTCTCTGCATTGCCCTTTGGCTTATCTACTGCCCAGAGTATTCACAAAAGTTCTGGCTCCAGTTGTAGCTTTTCAGGCTAAAAGGAATACAAATCTATCCTTACTTGGACGACTGTCTGATTCTGGCTCAAGAAAAGGACGAGCTTCTTCAGCATCTGGAATATGTGATAGCAGTGCTAAGATGCCTGGGGTATTCTGTGAACGAAATAAAGTCCAGTCTAGTACCCTCTCAAGACATGTGCTTTCTGGGTGTGAGACTGAATACAGCAGCCCAGATGGCCTTTTAACCCCGGACAAACAAAAGAGTCTATCCCTTTACTTCCATCAACTATCTCATCAGTCCGTGCTGACTGCAAGGACAGTCCTTCAAGCATTAGGGTTCATGGCATCTTGTATTCTGGTGCTTCCCAATGCCAAACTGCATATGAGGAAGCTACAATGGTATCTCAAAATGTATGGACACAGCACTGCCAGGATCTGGACACTGTCATTCAAATAATACCTTGCATTCAAAAGGAATTTTTGTGGTGGGCTCAGGAATGTCACCTAAACAAGGGACTCTCTGTGACCCGGCCAGAGGCAAGTCAGATTCTAACGACAGATGCCTCAGACATAGCTTGGGGAGCTCATCTGAATGGAAAGTGGATACAAGACAAGTGGCCTGCCAGACTACAGCATCTACATATCAACATGAAGGAGATGTTAGCAGTCCAGTTTGCATTGATGGCTTTCAAGGAGTTACTTCTTCCAGGGCAGGTGTTGATTCTAACAGACAACACAACTGTCATGTGGTACATCAACAAGCAAGGGGGAACACATTCTTATCCTCTATGCAGGCAAGCAATGATTTTGTGGGAGACTGCGCTCAGCTTGCAGCTTACTCTTCAGGCAAGGTTTCTGCCAGGAGCACAGAACTCCCTAGCAGATGTGTTAAGCAGGCAAATCATGGATCCCCACGAGTGGAAACTGGATCTTCATGTATTTCAAAAATTGACAGTGTCATGGGGAACTCCAGACATAGATCTGTTCGCTTCTCCACTAAACCACCAGCTGCCAAAGTTTTGCACGAAAAGTTTTCATCACACAGCTTGGAAAGTGGATGCTCTT
This sequence comes from Protopterus annectens, assembly GCF_019279795.1. Classification (NCBI taxonomy): domain Eukaryota; kingdom Metazoa; phylum Chordata; order Ceratodontiformes; family Protopteridae; genus Protopterus; species Protopterus annectens. The sequence continues at coordinate 301,089,444 of NC_056745.1, forward strand.
TCGTTCAGTTGGGAAAATCTTCATGTGTATGCCTTTCCACCTCTGCCTCTCCTCCCAAAGGTACTCCTAAAGGTCAGACAAGACAAGCCAAGGATGATTTTGATAGCTCCAGATTGGCCTCGCAACACTGGTACCCATTACTGAGGAATCTGGTAAGAAAGCCTCCATGGCCTTTACCTTTAATTCCACACCTTTTGTCTCAGAGGGACGGTCATCTACTCAATGTCAAGCTTCACTCTCTTCATCTAACAGCCTGGCATATTCTGTTTTGAACCACAGCAGGTCTCAACTTCCTCAACAAGTTTTGAATGTGATTATGGAAGCCAGAAGACCTAGTACACGTAAAGTGTATGCAGAAAATGGAAGAGATTTTTATTTTGGAGTGCAGCAAAGGATTTGGATGTTTCTGAGCCTAATTTGAGTGTGGCTCTTCAATATCTTACTGAGCTATTAGACAAAGGTTTGTCTTTCTCTTCCATTAAGATTCATGCTGCAGCAATTTCAGCTCACTATGATTGTGACCCACCATTGTTTTCTCATCCTTTGTTCAAGCAATTTCTTAGAGGGGCAAAGAATATAAGACCCCCACGTAGAGCTCCTACTCCTGCTTGGGACCTCAATTTTGTGTTGGAGAAACTTACTCTACAACCTTTTGAGCCTCGGCTACTGCTGAGTTGAAATACTTGTCATGGAAGACTGCTTTTTTGTTGGCCATTACTTCTGCAAGAAGGGTTTCTGAATTGCAGGCCCTTATGGCGGTGGAGCCTTTTTTGATTTTTCATAAGGATAGGGTATCATTACGTACTAATCCTTCATTTATGCCTAAGGTGGTTTCTAGTGTGGCTTTAAACCAAACTATTCATTTGCCTACTTTTTATGCAGATCCCCAAAATAGGGGAAAAGATTTTGCACACTTTAGATGTACACAGGCAGTTGCGTTATTATTTAAGCAGGACTAGGGATTTTAGGCAGTCTCAGCAGTTGTTTGTTTCTTTTGCTTTGAGTTCTCAGGGCAAGCCTGTGTCAAAACAAACTATATCTAAGTGGATTGGGTTTTGCATTGCATTCTGTTACTCCCATCATGGCAAGGAGATTCCAGCTGGGATTAGGCCTCATTCCACTAGGGCTACTGCCACTTCAACAGCATTTCTAAGGGGTGGCAACTAAGGATATTTTGGAGGCAGCTACTTGGAGTTCAGTGCATACTTTCTCCAAGCATTACAACCTTCCTCTCTATTCTAAGTCCAGGGCTGGTTTTGCCACTGCTGTGTTGCAGGGCATTTTGGCAGCTCCTGCTTCATTATAGTTTAGCCATCCTCCCTTACCTCTGCTTTGGGATTCTACCCAAGTGTTAGGACTGCAGCAATGTGAGATGAAGAACATAGTACAGTTTTGTACCTACCATAAATGTAGATGTTCAAGATCCACATTGCTGCAGTCCAATTTCTCCCTCCTTCCCCTCTGTGTTTAGGGGTGGTTGTGTGGGTGAGGTTCTATTTTTTGTAAATTTGTATATATTGTACATATTTTGGGTACAGGAGTGTTTTGGTGTTTTTTGGTTTTGGCCTTATCTTTTTAGGGTCTTCTGACATCTGGGGCAAGAAAAGACTGAGGATATGACGTCGGTCATGCGCATTTGTACCCTGACGTCCTGATGTCAGACAAATGCGCCTTGACCGACGTCAGCCTTATACTTTGGTATTCGGGCCGACTGGGACAGCGGACTACCCAAGTGTTAGGACTGCAGCAATGTGGATCTTCGAACATCTACATTTATGGTAGGTACAAAACTGTACTTTTGTTTCTTTTGCTTTGGGTTCTCAGGGCAAACCTGTTTCAAAACAAACTATTTCTAAGTGGATTGGTTTTTGTATTGCTTTCTGTTATTCCCATCATGGTAAGGAGATTCCAGCTGGGATTAGGCCTCATTCCACTAGGGCTACTGCCACTTCTACAGCTTTTTTAAGGGGGGTGGCTACTAAAGATATTTTGGAAGCAGCTACTTGGAGTTCAGTGCATACTTTCTCTAAGCATTACCACCTTCCACTTTACTCTAAATCTAGGGCTGGATTTGCAACTGCAATTTTACAAGGCATGTTGGCAGCTCCTAATGCTTTATAGTTTTGCCATCCTCCCTTACCTCTGCTTTGGGATTCTACCCATATGTAAGGACTGCAGCAATGTGAGATGAAGAACATAGTACAGTTTTGTACCTACCATAAATGTAGATGTTGCAAGATCCACATTGCTGCAGTCCAATTTACCCTCCCTCCTTCCCCTCTGTTGTTGAAGGTGGTGGTGTGGTTTGTGTTGTACATATTGTAAATATGGTTAGTGCACGGGTGGTTGGTTGGGTTTTGCTGGTTTTGGCTTTGGCCTGTCTTGTTAGGGCCTTCTGACATCTGGGGCAAGAAAAGACTGAGGAAATGACGTCGGTCATGCGCTTTTGTACCCTGACGTCCTGATGTCAGTTTTAAGCGCCTTGACCGACGTCAGCCTAATACTTTGGTATTCGGGCCGACCGAGGACAGCGGACTACCCATATGTAAGGACTGCAGCAATGTGGATCTTCGAACATCTACATTTATGGTAGGTACAAAACTGTACTTTTTGGGGAAGAAAGTGATAAAGATCTAGATGATTTTGTTTAATAGTATTTTGAAAAGATGCGAAGGACCAGCATCTTGAAAGAAAGCTGTGGTGGCTGTTTTGCTCAAAGATGGTGATCTGTTATACACAGCCTCATATCAGCCCATTTAAATTTTCAACCATGATTATAAAGTGTCTACATCTATACTAGTTAAAAGAATGGCAAAGTATATGTTGCAATTGATAGATATGAATAAATGTGGTTTTGTGGAGGGGAAGGAAACATTTGGCAACATTAATAGAACAATAATTCAGGGGGAAATAGAATGTAAGAAAACACTGCTGTTCTTGGTGGGTCTTGAAATAGAGAAAGCATTCAACAGTAGAAGATGGGATTTTATGAGTGGGCAGTGGAAACATTTGCATTTCCTGATGCAATAAGGTTAATTAGGAGTATATATGAAAGACTGAAGGCAAGAATTAAAGTGCAATAAGTTGTGTTTGAACACGGGAACCAGGCAGGGGTGTCCTATTTACCCTTTGTTGTTTGCTTTATATTTGGAGCCATTGGCAAAATAAAAAAAATGGACTCAGAAATTCAACAATATTATTGGTATGGTAATCCAGAAAAGGTTTTTCTTGCAGACAATTGTATTTTGCACTTGATAAATCTAGAAAAGGACATTTCAGTGTTTGGAACATTTTGAGATGCTTACAAGTCTTTTTGGTATATAAAATTAATGAAGATAAAAAAGGCTATAGCTGTAAATTACATACCCGCTCACGATTTGATTCAGCAATACCCATGTTTATGAGGACACAGTAAGATAAAGTATTTAGGAGTATGGATTAGGAAGGCTTCTGTTATGGCAGCTAGGGATATGTGGGAATAGATGTATCTTTGTTTACTACAATCCCTAATGACACAGGGGTAGAATACATAAGGTTGTATTTAATTGAGAAAGGAATATCAAGGGACATGATAATCAAAGTCCTTGCTCTACTTGATTTGGTATTGAATAACAATGTGTTTATGTATAATGACATCTATTATTTACATAGAAAAGGAGTTGCAATGGGCACCCCGTGTGCAAATTCTTATGCCAACCTTGTGTTGGCATATTGGGAGAACACCTATGTGATAACCAATACCATTTATGGTAAAAACATTAAATTCTACAAGCGTTTTGTGGATGATGTGTTTTTTGTATGGGCTGGGACTGCGAGTGAACTAATTGAATTCCTTGAATATATAAATGGCACGACTAATTTTCTAACCTTTGAATATAAATGCTCTGACACCATGATTGGATTCTTAGATGTACAAATGTCGAAGAAAAATAGGGTGGTGCATTCAGAAATATATAGAAAGTCTTGCTGGAGAAATAGCATTTTACATCGTAATAGCATGCACCCACAGCATATTTATGTTAATATAGTGGAAAGTCAGACCTTGAGAATATCCCGCCTTACCTCTGAAGAGGAGACTTTCAATTTTAAACAAGAGATGTTAGCTGACAATTTTCTAGCTAGAGGTTATAGTAAAAAAGAGGTGGCGAGTGTTTATCACGTTAATAATTCTATGAGAAAGGGGAAGGGTAAACTCTATTTATATAGGCATCATGGCCATGTAGTTTCTGAGGACCATAGAGGACAACATGCTAGTGTAAGTAGGATAACCATTCCCTATTCGAATAAGAATTTGAAAATTAAGGATATAATTAATAGGAATTGGAGCATATGTACTACTGATGACAGAATCACGGAAATAGTAGGAAGTAAACCAAGCTTCGCCTATAGAAATATGAAGTAATTGAAAAGATTACTTTGTTACGAGAGTAATGAAAAGGGTGTTATTTCATCAAATAGGAAAGGTACATTCCCTTGTAGAGGCTGTAACCAGTGTATATATATGTCTGGAAGCATTTGTTATACTCATCCAGACACGGGAAAAGTAGTTTTGATTTTTATGCTGACTGTAGATCTAGAAATTTAGTATACCTGGCTATTTGCCAGGTATGCTCATGCTTCTACATAGGGAAAACCAATAGAAGTCTCAGGGAACGTGTGAGGGAACATATAAATGCTATTAATAAATAGGATGATCACAATGCTTTAGCAAGACATATATTAAGTGTGGGTACATCACACTCATTTAAATTTAGTGTATTGCAGTTAGTAAAAAGAACAAATAGGTTGGGTAATATAAAAAATCACACTGAAGAATGTGAGAATAGATGGATTATTAGACTTCAGGGACATAAGGGACGTGGCCTTAATGAAAAGGTTACTTTGAAACCTTTCTTAGCAGCACGCCCCTATAAACACTAGTCTATTAAAATATAAAATATATTTTTATTGTGATGTTTTATATGTTTATATATGTGTTTAAATATGTTTTATTTTGTTTTAAATGATGAATAGAATACTATTTTTGTGTTTTCTGTGTTCTATTCAGCGTTTTATATATTTTATTTGTTGCAACAGGTGATGATATTGTAACAACTTTGATTGGTTGCTTTACATTGATGAGTGTATTTAAATGGAGTGTTTGAGTGTAACTGTTTTGAAGTCTGAGGAAGCTTTTGGGAGAACGTGAAAGCGCTTACTGATACTGCAGTCAATAAAAAAGTTTTTCGAATCGGCCGTGGTGAGCCTCATCTGTTTTGTTTCTTCATATTAATCCTTCTGAAGGGGCTCCTTATCCAGGACTGTTTGCTATGTATTCATATGTAGGAACAGACTAAAAAGGTAATATAAAAGTTGAGAAACTGGAAGATCATGTACATTGATGTGGATAGATTCAAGCAATGTTTTTATTCCGTTTTGTTTTATGTACAGGTTAGGCATATTTTATCAGTCAGAGGAGAATTTATGGACAATAATTAAAAAGTTGAAGGATTTTTTTCTCTGAGAGAAAGAGGTATATAAAAAAAACTAAATCCTGTCAATGGAAAAAAATGGTTTAGGATTGCCTGATTTGAAGGGATATTTTAGAGCTACACAGGGCTCATCTGCATAACACAAGCAGAATATTATTATTCAAAGTGAAAAGGAATAATGATAAAGTGGGGTGAGTTCAAGAAATAAGGACAGAGTGGGATTCTGGATACTGATTCTTAAGGGAAGTAATAACAGCCATGGAGAATATTTTATCCGTAAAGCTACAGGAAGTACTCTAAAAACTAAGCCAACATGGGAATGGAGAAATGAGACTTTGCCAAATGGGATGATTGCATGTAGGGGTACAGAAAATAGGCAAAAGGGCAGAAACATTTCTGGTTCAACCAGCACCCTAGGCTGGTACTATGAACCAGTGCACCACCCACCAGCTCTTCAAGATGCATTAGAAGTGATCAGTTTGTTACACTTAACTCATTACAGCCGAGTGATGTCTCCAGACATTTCTGCAGTTACATCCTACTGTGCCTCTAAGCATCAAATATTGCTTGTTCATATTTGCATTGATAATTACAAAACCATGCTATGTACAAGGTATGTGAATATTTTATCTTGAAGCATACATGATGGCAAACACAATTGTATTGATATATGGCCTCTTGTCAATTAGTATTTGTTAGAACTGTAAGGTGATAATTTCATTTTGTAAAGGCTGAAGCCACATCCACTTGGAGTTAAAGGTACACAGTCAAACGAGTTCTACTGGAGGGTATGAGTTAAAGACCAAAAAAAACCAATCAGGTGGCCCACTGCATGACACATACCCTGACCCCCCTCCTGCACCAGCTATTCAGGTCCCATTTGTGTGCCCTGCCCCCTACCCTACTTTAACATATTTCATTTAAAAAAAATTCTTCTTTAAAACTGCAATAAACAGTCACTACAGTTTACACCCTGGCTGCACAGAGCACTATAGCACTTATGTTTTAGTTTAAAAAAACAGTAATTTCTTTTATTTAAACTGTATAAACTGCTTGCTACAAATGTAGTAAACTGTTGCTGCAATTTATACCCTGCCTGCATTGCGTGCTACAGTGCTCAAATTTTAGTGTAAATTTTTTTTTTATTTACTTTTTAACTGTAGCAAACTGCTTGCTACAATTTAGACCACACACAGAGCTCTACAATGCTCAGGTCTGACTACAAATGCAATACTGGTTTTAAAAGCCAGTATTGCATTAAAGAGCAATTGGGATTGGCTGATTGCACACCCCAACATTTTGCTCCCAGGGCAGTTACTCCTGTCCCGCCACCCTAACTATGTTACTGCAAGAGGGGGCTGTAAATTACTGGAGAAAAATTGGCAAAGGAACCAAGATATTGGGAGCGAATAACTAGAAAGAGAAAGGTAATAGAGTGGGATGCGGCCAAGAAGTAGTTTGGACTACAGTTTAGAAACGGTCTTCCCCACCAGGGACTGATATCAGAGTATAGGCAAAAAGAAAGGGATACAACGTGGAGTCATAAGTGAAAGACCTGCTGTGGTGAAGTTTTTAGCTGACTCTAAAATAGAAGCTGCTGTTAAAAAAGGTAATTAGTATGGCATATAAAATATTATATATTAACTATAAAAATCAATCCAAGGAGGTTAGAAATGATTGAGATGAGAGACTGGGAAAGCAGTTTTCAAGGGAACAATTGGTGGACATGTATGGCTCCAAGAACGCAACAAAGTCCAGAAGGTTTAGGATTTTTCATGAAAATGTCTGTATAGGTATCTTTGTATCCCATTCAGACTTGAAAGAATTTTTCCTTGGGTAGACAACAAATGATGGTGATGTTGGCAAATTTTAAAAATTCCCTACAGAGTATTTTTGAGCTGGGACACAGGATCTGAATTGCCTAGATATAATAATGCTTTATTAATTTTAATTCTGTTGGCTGCCAGAAAAGCAATTGCTAGAGATGGATATCAACTGACTATTCTAAGAGAGAGAAAAAAAAAATGGAAGAGAGATCTTTAGAAAAGGGAAGCAGCAAAATACCGTTCCCACAAATTCCATTTATTTCTGTGTATACACAGAATAATGCTCAGCAGGAGGAGTAAGGTTTAAAGAAGGGCAGGAAGTGAACAGTTTATGTAGTGTTAGACTGCAGGACAGTTATAAAGAAAGAAAACAATGTGCAAAGTGTATAAATGGAAAAATGTTAATATGGTTTCTTTCCTTTTTTATTAATATACCTGTGCTCATGTCTTAAGTGATAATTTAATAAAGCTATTAAAAATGGAGAACCTTAAGTTATATTCACAACTACAAAACTTACTTTTTATTTCATCCCCTCCACCCCTCCTACTGTAATGCTAAAGGGATCACTGTCTCACCAAAGAAGCAGCAAAAGGGGAGAACATGTGTACAGAAAGGAAGTAGAGAGAGCCACCATTCCACTGCAAAAATTCTCTCATTTGCACACACTGATTCTTTTCTTTTATCCTGTCTAAATATGTAAACCATGGTATATATGTATTCAAAATCTCGTGGATAATTTTCCCCTTTAATGCTGTCTGCTTGTCTTTGCTAACTCTTGATTTCTTTTCCAAAGCAGCAAGGGAGAGTATTCTCTCTAATTTAAATATTTTTAATGATTTTTTTTTATTCAAAGTAAAACTGCATTGGTGAGAGAAATTGTATCTGGGTTTCTGTACCTCTGTACCATGTATTGGTTTCAATGACAAATACTCCGTTCCAAGTTTCTTAAACTTATGACTAGAAAATATAGAGACAATTCCCTCTCATTCCTGTACCACACCTTTAGCACTCATCTCTAGTATTGGGAAACATTTACTGGAGCCCAGAGGTATGTAAAGGCAATGATGGAGGCATTTCTAGGCAAATGTGCAGAATCTACTAGACTTAGTAGTGTACTTTGGCATTAAGTATATATGTTCCCACTCTGTCTTTGAGCATTGAAATCTAAGCAGTTCAGACTATTCCTCCACTTGTACATGACTGGTTCCTTAAATTCATTTGGTGACTTAGCCTGCTCTACTCTCCTTAACTGTAACTTTTGTGGCCCCTTGCATATGTGACCCAACTCACTACTTTTGGGCCTTTCTGAATCTTTCCCTTTCTGGTTCCTAAATTTACTCTCAAGCCACAGGTTTCTCCCCCCCACTCAAGAAACACCCCAAACTTACAGTGGAGTTCATCCTGTCTCAATATTTCATCAGTGCTCCATAACTGATGCCAGTACTTCAGTGCTTCCTGCTGCCTTACCCTACTGTCAAAATACTTTTTTTTTTTGGTTATCCTTCTTAACTTATCCTGTTAGTATTAACTCTGCGCAGTTGCATATGTGCTATTTTCATAAACATTTCAACAGGCAGGCTGTCATATATCTAAAAAAATATAACTCTTCCACAGGTACCCCATTCTGTAGATAAAGTCCCTTTTCATTATGCACCTACTCAATATCCGTTCCAAATAAAATCATAAGGTCTTGCCATGCAGACAATAATGCCTGATAGGGTGGCTGTTCTAGGGAAAGTAATGGACCACCCAGAGAAGTTATGAGGCCTGATTCTGCAGGCCTCTACACTCCATGAATTTCTCCAAAATATTTTTACATCCACAATATAAGTTATAAAATAATTTAATGCTAAAACACACTCTGACACAAATGCAGTATCACAGGCATACAGACACTCTGATGCACACATCCAGCGATTACCAACACTTTCTTGACTGGAATACACCTCAGCTGTCTCATTATAAAAAAATAATGACAAAAACATCATACAGTGCAAGGCATTGTAGCCCCCCCATGCCTCACAATTGTCCATTTCTTGCTTGGTCCATTATTTCCTGGTAAATCACTGAGAATTACAGTTAATAAACCCAGACATTATTGTTTCATACTTATTGGGCAGCTGAGCTTGTTGATGGAAAGAATCTTCTTTCTCTACCCTGATTTTTTTTTATATATAATACCTTTATTGAATTTTCATTTATGGCATAGGCAAACCTACATTTATATAAAAGTAATCAAGCCACATTAAGTTCCCATTTACAAACATTATAGGATATATAACAATATATGTTCTGTATAATCTAAGCAACATTACTTAAATTATTCAGTTCCTGCCTTCTCTTAAACCTCATTCCTCCTCCAAAATATTGTTCTGCATGTATTGTTCCCACAATTTCAATTTTTTCCTATGTAATTTTCTAATTGCTTTTTTAACAGCAACCAGCATTAAACTAAGCAAGGCCTTCCTGTGTGTATAGGCAATTCAGGTCCTGTATCACAGCTCAAAAAAATAATTTCCTTAGTTACACCTATTTGCTCACCCTATATTCCTGGCAGGGTACTCTGTACAAAATTTTTAAAGTCATGAATAAATAATATTTTTTTTAATAGAAGAATCCTGGTTGTGGCTTCCAATTACTAGTTTTTTAATTTTTTTCTTTGTCGTTTAATAGTAACCGCTCACTTTTTTTTAGAACATTTTAAAGTCTGCCAACTCATTACACTTCCAAAACATATGTTCCCAGTTACTTCTTTCTTCCGCATCATACCTCCACTATTTGCCATCTACCTGAGGAAAAATTATTTGGAGAGTCCTTGGGGAATAAAAGTATTTATGCATATTATTCTGGGCAAAAGTCCTCAGTCTTCTAGACTTTGTGGCACATTTGGAAGCCATACTTGTGTCCTGTCATTGTTTCTTTGTGAATTGCATGTCTAATCTCTCTTCCCAATCTTTCCCAACCTCTTCTAATTGATTCCTATAGTCATTGTGCTGCTCTGAATTTTTGAGCAAAGAAGTTGAGGTATGCATTCTTCCTGTCTGTCTCACACACGCACAAAATTACCTTTGTTTTTCCTACTTCACTATGCATGTTTTTTAACCCACTCATGGCCAGGTAAAGTTAATGTAAAAACTACTTCTGTGATTGCTTTTGCTAGTTGATTTTCATTATTTTATTTATTTTTATTTACTTTTTTAATTTTGCTCTCCTTAAATACTGAAGTTGTATTTAGTGAGAGTAAAGAAATGTCAACCATTTGCTTTCTTTTCTCATCCTGAGCTTCACAATATCTTAATATGCTGCCATAACATAGTGCACATTTTATTCTGGTCATTATCTGTATATTAAAACAGTGATGGAAAACATTCATTCTTCAATAGGGTTATGATGTACATTTAGCCTATTATCTAAAATATGTAATACAGCTTCAGGTGAATGGCTTGATTAAAATACTCAAAAATCCACTATCCTGAGATTCACACTTCTTTCAGGAGAAGCATCCCTTTTCAACTAACTTTTGAACTTTCTCCTGACAAAATTAAATTAATACTTCCTTTCCTTATCAACTACACAAAATTATTTGGTGATAGAGCTAAACAATGCTTGCTGTAAATACAAAACTTGCAGAAGAATGAACATCCATTGAGCTTCAACTCACTTGATCAAACACTAAATCCACTAATCTTCAGGTACAAAATGTTTCCATACCTTCTCTCCAATGCCTCTTGTACCTCTGACACTGTCTTAGCACTCGGACCTTAGATACTTCAGACTATTGGACTTCTACAAAAATCGAAATCCTCCTGAATTTCCATAGATGGCTTATAATTATTTGAGATCATGGTTGTCATTGTTGTATTTGCCTTATAACCAGAAGCTTTCAAGTGAAACAAAATTTCCAGGTCCTTGTCCAAGTTTAGAATCCCAAAATATAACTTGATCTCCTGTTGTGCCCACTTATAACCTTCCTTTGCTGACTGCCAGACATAGTCAGATCAGTGCAAAGTATCCAAGTCTTATAGTTTTGTGCTTAATGCATGCAGAACAGCTACTGTGATTCCCCTAAATAATGGTGGTCCCTCTGCAGACCTGGATAATTATTGCCAATCGGCTTCACCAGCCATATATGCAAAAAATAGTGGAATGTGTTACAGCAGCACTCACTAGTGTGGAGAGTGACAATTTAACTTAGACCAAAATCGTTTTGGTTTTGGGAAAAGGTTACAGAGGCAATGGGCATGATTTTTGCCACTATCCCCTACATTGATGTTATTGAAAAAAAATAGAATAAATTTAAAATAAAACCCCTATGTTTTGTCTTGGATTGCAAAGTGGCTAGCCAACAAATCCTGAGTTTTTTTTTTTTAATTTTTCCTGTATGTTTTGACCCTGCACCTGCTGACCACCAGGCCTGCCTATTTGGACTACAACCCATTCATTCCCTAGTGGCAGGAATCATTCCTGCTCTACTAAGTCAAGAGCCATCCTGGGAGGCTATCCTATAGGCAGCCATAAGGGTTTTTCATGTTCTGTCCAGCAGCCCAGCAGTATGGACATTTTTACTTCACCTAACCCCTCCCCTAGCCATAAGAAAGTGTGACCCGCGACACCAAGGAGGCCACAGCACCTTCCACTGTGCAACTGCACACTCCTGTGCACTTGTTAATGACAGCTACCACCCAAGAGTGGCTTGGTGAGCTACACACCTGCCTGCATGTTCGCCACTTTCCTCAAAACAGTCATGACAACCAGTGACCAAGTCTGCTCCCACACCCCCCAGGATAGGCATGCCCATTCTCCATGCCAGCTCCATCAAGTGCTCATAATCACTAACCATGTTTGGGTTTCCTAGGCCATAGTCAGAGCTTTGTCCCTCTATGTCATCAGAACAGATCACAAGTCGTGAAAGTTGTTGCCACTCTTGCTCTCTCACTCTGAACTTAAAGTTGTAACTAGTGGGATACCACAAGGTTCAGTGCAGGGCCAGCCCTCTTCTCTTTGGAATTTATTTTGCAGATATAAAAGCCAATATCCCAGAAGTGTGGTGGCTAGGTTTGCTGATGACTGTAAGATGTACACAATTATTTTCTGATCCTGGATACTAAACAGCACAGCAAAGGTTGGAATATGTGCATAGCTGGTGCAGTGAAAATAGTCTCAAGCTAAATGCAAAAGAGCTGCTCTCACATTGTACATTAAAAATTGTACTCCTCTTCAGACACACACACATACATACATATATATATATATATATATATATATATATATATATATATATATATATATATATATATATATATTCATAAGAGACCTGAGTACTTATGTGGACATCTTTCTCTTATTTGAGTATAGTTTCCTCTTGTTAGGATGGCCCTTTAGCTGTCCCATTTAATTTCCACAGGATTTTCCTCAAGACCCAAAGAAATCATCGTAAAATTGTACTCTTCCCTTATTATAACCATCATTGAATACAGCTCCATCTTTGGTATATACAGATCCAAACAAATTGCTCACCTTGTAAGGCCTCAAAGATTTATAGCCTGGAAAATTAAAGGTCTTAAATTCTTCAACAATTCTTGTATATTAACATGAACGTTATTAAGCATAGTAGTCTTCTTGCTGCTCAGAGATAATCTATGATTCAATTTTTGAGCCATGAAAGACACAGTCCTAACTGACCTCACATTATTCACAAAACCAATGGCACTACAAATACCTGCTATTGGGACCTAAATCTACACACAAAATAAACAAGAATCGCTGGAGGAATTTGCCCCTAACTCTTACCCCCAGCCTATAAAATAGTCACATTTATTAAGGAAATGTAAAATGGCTCCTTTTGTTAATTTCAAGTAATAGCTTTATATTTATCCAGAAGTTAGAAACAGAAATGGTAAAATTCCTATTCCAGTTAAGTGCTTTTGCACAAAGAGTTAGAATTCCTCAGATCTAGTTTTTCAAGTAGGTTGGCAACTTTATTTATACTCTTAACAATGTTATCAAAAACTAGTAAAGATTCATCAGAGCACCATTGATTGGTTGTAGAGCACTTATTTGGCTTATTTAATTGGTTATCAAATAGCTTGTTGTGATTGGAGTTAAGGAGAAGGGGTGAAAATTAGAGATTAATAACTTAAGACAATCTTAGTTAATTGGTACTGAGTTTACATTGTAATGTGAATAATTAAACTGATTGATGATTACATTGCCATAGAATCAAGCAAATAGTGTGGGAGCCTTGAGGAGTAGGGCTGCCTGGTACCTTTACCTGTTCGGGGGGTGGGGGGTATTGGAATGTCCATTTTAGTACATATTCACTAGTATTAACCAAAAACTGCAAATTCTTCTATTCCAGGTTGTTTCTGGTATCAAAGAAAGAGGCCTCTTGATGACCAATACTAGATCTTCATTTCTAAATTTCTGTGTGAAAGTTCCAACGTTCAAAATGTTGACCTTAGAACTGTTACAGCTCATTCCTCCCATGAGATACATGGTAACTCTAGAGATAACATAGGCTTTCTACCATATTCCAATAGCCCCAGACTTCAGGACATTTCTAAGATTCTCTGCTCCTGGGACACATTATCAGTTTTTTGCATTGCCCTTTGGTTTCTTTATGGCTGCAAGAGTATTCACAAAATGTCTAGTCCCAGTCATAGCTTATTGCAGACTGAATGTCATTCCCATCTTTCTTTATGTAGATAACTTGCTTATCTTTGCAGAGTCTTTATCCAGATTACAAGTGGAGCTAAAATGGTTAGGGCTCTTAACCAAGCTGAGCTTCCAGATAAATATTGCAAAATCCTCTTTGCCTCTGTCTCACAGGATTGTGTTTCTGGAATGGATTATGGCTTCTGCTCTTCAAAAGGCCTTTCTATCACAAGACAGGGTAGATCATTATCTGGAATTTTTCCTGAACTACTCCAGTCAGTCTGACATTTCTGCAGGAGAATTTCTCTGGATCCTAGGGTTCATGGCTTCTAAGATTTTATGATACTACTTGCCAGATTAATGGCTTCTAAGATTTTATGATACTACTTGCCAGATTACCCATGAGGAAGATGGACCTAGCATTTACATTCTCCACAGTATCAATTTCCAGTTAAGGACTTTATAAAAAGGGAAATGCATTGTTGGAGATAAATTCAATTGTCCCCAAGTCTCTTCTTCTCTCCTCAGCTCACAGCCCTGTCACCACAAATGCATCAGATTATCCTTGGAGAGCAGTTTCCAGAGGGATAAAAGTGCCAGGCCTATGAAATCCTTCAGACAGACCAAGACACATCAACTTAAAAGGGATGTTGGCTATGATCCATGTCTTGAAGTCTCACCATCACCTTTGGTCCCCAAGATGTCTCTCAGTGATTACAGACAATACCACAAACATGGTATATAAGCAAAGGGGAAAGTTAAGATCATACTTCCTATTCAGACTGGCAATGGTAGCATGGGAGTTAGCTCTTCAGCATTTCTTTGCCCTCCAAGCATCTTACTTTCCATCAGAGCAAAATATAGTGGTAGACAAGCTGAGTTAGTACCAGGACAGACCCTCACAACTAGAAATTGAATGAGGGTGTCTTCCAGAAAATGATCCGTTTGTATGGAATACTTCAAATAGATCTGTTCGCTTCCTTTTAAAACAGATAATTAAACATGTTTTGTTCCAGGGCTCTTTGCAAGCAAGCCTGGAAAACCGATGCATTTTCATTCATCTGAAAGGTAATGGTTCTTTATGCATTTTCACCCCTTCCTCTGATATCCAGGGTAATTATGAAGATTCAAAAAAAATACCCAGAAAATAATTGTGGTCACCCCCTTTTGGTCCTGGTAACATCAGTTCTGTCTTCTTATGGAATTGGCCAAGGGCAGTTACCACAAGCTTACTCACAGGCTGGATCTACTCACATAAGATCGGGGGAGTTTTATAAACCCCAGTATCAAACACCTTCAACTGACTGCCTGATGATTACATTTCAATACTTGTAGGCACTTATTTCATGATGATGTGCAGTAAGTACTAAAAAATCCAAGAAAGACTGCTGCTGGAAAATCCTGTGTTGGTAGGAAGACGCTATATTATAATTCGTGCCTGGCCAATAACCAGGGACTCGTTGAGAATTTTGTACCACTGGTGTAAAAATATTTGTGTGTTACTTTCCTCTGACATCACTTATTTCTCTATAAAGGTTCATCCTGTAGTCATTTCAGCATGTCTGCCCATATAGCCTCCTCTTTCTTCTCTATTGTTAAACAGCTTTTGAAAGGAGCTGCATACATGAGACCTCCTTGTAAACATGTTGCTCCTCCTTGTGATCTCAACTGTGTGCTGAAGAAATTGACTATGTCACGTTTTGAACCTGCTCATTAAGCTGATTTAAGATTTTTAACTTGGAAAACTTTTCTTTGTTCTGATATCTGCTAGAATAGTATCTGAGTTGCAAGCTCTCCTGGTGGGTGTACCCTATCTGATTTTCCATAGGGATATGGTATCTTTAAGAACAACCCCCCTAATTTAGAGTTTGCTTTGAATCAAGGTATCAGTCTCCCAGTTTTTCTACTCAGAACCTAAAAACCAGTAAGAAAAGATTTTGTATACTCTGGACTTGTGTAGGCAGCTTATGTACTATCTTGACAGAACTGAGCCCATTAGAAAAGCTGATCAGCTATTTATCCCTCTTCAAGGGGCATAAAGGGACACCTGGTGTCTGAACAATTTCCACGCAGTTGTCCTCAGCTATTTTATTTTATTTTTTTATTTATTTCCACCATGGTAAATGGTAAATTCCAGGCAGTATGAAGTCACATTCCATTAGACCCTCATCTGCTTTGATTTCATTCTGGAAAGGAGTGGATATTGGAAGCATTCCAAAAGCAGCTACATGGTCCTCTGTGCATACATTTACAAGCATTAAACCGCATACCTTTTCTAGGGCCAGGTGTAACTTTGATAGAACCCTTCATCAGGAGCTCATGGATCCATATTTGTCCTCTTCCATGATATCTTTGGTGATCAACCCATATAGCCTAAGGGCTACTGCAGCATTGGAAATGATGAGCACAGTTCATGTTTTGTCCAAATTCCTCATTGCTGCAGTAGCTGCACCAAACCCTATGTTTTATTGTTATTATTGGTTGGTTATTTCTGGTATATTAAGCAATTGTCTCATTGTATGGGCTAGAAAGTCTTGAAGAAAGCTTCACTCTGACTGCTCATTTTCCTCCTGGAAACTAGCCAATCAACAATCAGAGTAAAGGGGTGGGAGGGGACAAAGCTTTGTGAAGCTGCCCAGTTGTTGCATAAGTAGGAGACAACCCGTATAGCCTAAGATTTCTTATAACCAGTACATCTGCTTAAATAAAATTATGGCATCTTCCTGTACAAGCCACCCAGAAAGCAGTTGGTGACATACAGTAGCATTTTCAAGGACCCAAATACTGAAAAATGAAATGTATGGCATTTGTCTCTCCCTCTCTCTCTCTCTCTATATATATATATATATATATATATATATATATATATATATATATAAAATATCACCAAAACATAAAAAAAATGAAATAAGTATAAAGAAACCATGATGTATATTGATGAAACTGTTAATATCTAGCTTTCTGGTAAAACCATGCCTTCAAGGAAGTATGGAACTAATATTCACCAAGGGCACCAATAGTGTCAATGATATTCTGAAGAAAAACTGGAGTACTCCTACAGGCAGTAGCTCCATTTCTAAGCTCCTTGGTAATGGACTAAATTTTGTTTTAGAAGGGCAATACCCACTAGAGACTGGCTTGAGAACACTAGAGCATTCCACATGGACTATACTGAAGCAGGCATCTTTCACTATGGATGAAGAGGCAGCAGATTAAAGAAATTTATAAATTGCTTTGAAAACCCTACCCTATTTGGTATCTCAAAGAGAAACAGCAGCACAAATTTGTCAGAAGCCTTTTTGCAATCTAAGCTCAGTATAAGGAGAGGCTTGCTGTATGTCTGGGCATCCTCTCTGCAATCATCATGGTCTCAGTTATTTTATCATGCATTTGCCACTATCTCAGAAGCCCACACTGATCCAAAAGGATTAAAATTGGTGACTCTTGTTAATCTTTTTAGCTAAATTTCCATATATGATTTATAATCACGATTCAATACTAATATAGGTATGTTGGAGGACAGTAAAACAAAACCCTTCCCCACCTTCTGCATGACAGAAATTATAGCCTCCTTCATGCTGAAGAGACAGCTTCTTCTAAAAAGACTGTGTTAATTAACTACACCCTTAAAGATATAATTGTCTTTCCCTGACTTCCGCACTCCTAAAGGAATACCATCCACTTCTGGTGACTTATTCAAATATTGATCTGAAGTAGTTAACTTAATTTGTGCAGCAACCTATGGGAATCGGATCCGACCCGGCAGTTTTCAACAGCTTTAGATCCTAGCTCCAAGCTCCTCCCCCTACCCATAATCCCCTGCCAACCCTGACTGACCTCAGAGCTAGTATGCCGTGGTTAACAAACAGCAGCTTGATCTAGAGTTCCAGGCGTTAGAGACTTTTTTGTGAGAAAAAAAATTACCTTTTCTTCTCTTTTCTTCGATCTTTGGTTGTGAGTGTTTCCAGGTCCCTTTTTGTATAAAACCCTCTCTAGTTTAACTTTATATTTTTTGTCATCTACCTCCCCCTTCCTTCGTGGTTCCATTAGGGTTGTGTGTGTGTGTTTGGGGCCTAACGTGTGTGGTTTTCACTTTTAGTTAAAATGGCTGGGGCCCCAAAGCCGATCTTTTCTAAGTGCACCGAGTGTGGCCATAAGCTGTCCCCGGCGGATGGCCACACTTGGTGTGTGTTGTGCCTTGGGGTTGAACACCTGTCTTCTGGTTGTTCCATCTGTGTGGCGTTCAACCCCAGGGCACTCAAGGACCGAAAGTCTAAGCTGATTCTGGCGGGTCTTCTGCCCCCGGATTCGGCTTCTACCTCCGGTCCTCCAGTGGCTCCTGCTGTGGCTGCGGCAGCTGCCACTCCTGCTTCCCTCCCCCCGGCCGGGACTCAACCTCTCACCTTAGGCCCAGAAAAGAGGGAAGCCAGGAAAGAGAAAAGGAGGGAGAAACACCATAAGCGGCGGACCGAGGCCTCCGCTTCGGCCCCCCCCGGCTAAGCAGTCTTCTCCCTGCAGGACTTCTGGGTCTCCTCTGTCTTGGATCCCGTCCCTGTGCTTTTCACTGGGTCCTGAGGAGGAGGAGACCCGATCTCCTTCGAGGTCATCAAGGTGACACTCCCGTCCTGCCTCGGTGGCCTCATCGAGATCAACCCGAAGTCTCACGGATGCAGATTTGGACCGGATGATGAGAAGATTCCTCCAGGCCCAACTGCAGATGGGAGTGCTCCTGCCTCCCCCCCCCCCTCTGGGGGGGGGCTTGACCCCTTTTTTTGCCCCAATAGCTCCTTCTTCGTCCCGCTTCCCGGGCTCGGAGTCTTCGGAGTCGGGCAGCCTTGGAGCCGGGGGTGTGTCAGCGCCGACACTTCCCTCGAGTCTGTCAGGTCTATTTTCTTCGGATCCAAGCTCTCGGAGCCGAGGGCTGAGCTTCGGATCCGAGGGTATCGGTATGCCTTCGGCTCCATACAGGTCGGAGCATACTGGTCCGTCTGATCCGATTGCTTTGGTGCCGGCCCCGATCCGTCTGTCGGATCTGAGTGAGGGTCTGCTTTCGGATCCCAGAGAGAGCAGCTCTCCCTCAGCATTCAACGTGGTGCAGAGGGCCCTGTCGAGAGATTCCAAGCCCCCAGCCCTTGCCACGGCTCCACCCTGCACTCCTTCTCTGTTGGGCCTGACTTCCATCACCCAGCCCCAGGGACAGCCTGCTCTGACATCCCAGGTCGTTCCTTTGGAACAAGACGTGGCTGGTGAGACCTCCTCGGACAGCCCCCCAGAGGAGGTTCCTCACAAGCGAAGGTGCAAAAGGAGGCACCTGGACTCCCCTGAGTCCTTGACTGAGCACACGGATTTGGAGGAGGGGGAAGGCTCCCCAAGATCACCCCCCGAAGATGTCTCATTTGGTGACATCATGGAGATGCTCAGGATAAGGGAGGGTGGTCTACCCCAAAGCCTACCTCGGATGAATTAGTGTTCCTGGAGGCATTTGAAGCAGGCCCGTCTACCTCTTGGGTGTCCCCTCTGGCCAACCCCCTGGTAGATTTGATTACTACCAGGGCGTGGAAGGAGCCGGACACTGTGGAGCCAGTCCCCAAGCGCCCGGACAAAATTCTCAGCCCACCCTCTGACAAGTCCCACTGGAGTAAGGGTCCCCCTGTAGATGCCATGTTGGCGGCGGCCACCAAGAGGGAACTAGCTCAGGAGAGTCCCTCGGTTCATCCCCACAGCAAGGAGTCTGGGTCAATGGACCATTTAGGGAAGCGGGTCTTTAGTTCGGCTACCTTCTCTGGGAGGTCGCTGAACTACATGGCACATGTGCTTCGACTGTAGCCGGACCTTATCAAAGAGTATGCTGCGTCGTCCCTCGAGTCCATGTCGGTGGAGGACAAGCAATTGCACTCCACTCGGATGGCCACTCTCCGATCCATATCAAACACCTCTATGCAGCTACTGTCCCATGCCACGGATGGAGCCGCTAGAGCCAGCAGAGCGGGCCTTGTCATGAGGCGTCAGGCCTGGCTCCGGCACTGTGATTTTGCGGAACCCTTCAAGGTGTCTTTTGCTAATGCCCCTTTTGATGGTTGTGCCCTTTTTGGCAAAACTGTTCACGATACCTTGGTCCAGAGCGAGAAGGACGGGAAGACGTGGTCTGCCATTGGAGTCCGCTTCTCTGCTCCCCAGAGGTCCTTCTCCAAGAACCAAAAGGGACAGAAGAAGATGTGGTTCCGGAAGTCGCAACAGTCCCGTCCCGGTCCGGACTCCCAGCCCTTCCACGGCAGAGGAGGGCAGGGTGGACGCCGCCCTAGAGGCAGAGGGGGCCCGCGGAACTTTGGATCCAGAGAACCCTTCTCGGACCAACCCACGCAACACCCCTGAGGGGTTGCTCGACTGCTCCACTCTGGAGGCAGTTGGGGGGCGTTTCTCGAAGCACCTAGCAGCTTGGGAGTCCATCACGACAGACTGCTGGGTGCTTCGCAATATATCCAGAGGATATCAGATTCCCTTTTCTCTTTACCCACGCAGGCTCAGATACCTCCCCGATGTCCCACCCGATCAGAGGGAGGCCGCACAACAGAAATCCAACAGTTGCTGGAAAAAAGAGCCATCCAACACGTTCTCCCAGACCAGTGCGGGTCGGGGTTTTACTCCAGGTTCTTCTTGTTGCCAAAAAAGATGGGGGACTTAAGACCTATCCTCGACCTCTCCCCCCTGAACCTGTCAGTAACCAAAGAGAAGTTCCGCATGGTCACCCTTCAATCCATTCTCCCCCTTTTGCGGGAGAATGACTGGATGTGCTCTATAGACCTCAAGGATGCGTACTACCACATTCTGATGGACAGGCGATCCAGAAGGTTCCTCCGCTTCTGGCTAGGAGCCAGTCATTTCCAATTCAGGGTCCTTCCCTTTGGTCGCACCACAGCCCCCAGGGTGTTCACCAAAGTGTTAGTGGTGAAAGCGGCCCACCTGAGGCTCCAGGGAATTCAGGTCTACCCATAACTGGACGACTAGCTCCTGACCGCCCTGACAAGGCATCTACTCTGTGCAGCCAGTAACTACTTTCTTTGTCTAGCTCCCCGGCTGGGGATCACTATCAACATAGAGAAGTCGTCTCTTACCCCGACTCAGACTATAGACTTCATAGGGGCCAGATTACACACAAACAAGCTCCTAGCTTTCTTGACCACAGACAGGCTACGAACCCTGAGGCTACATGTGCAAGCCATTCTACAATCTCCAGCTCCTCCGGCGGAATTGGTCCTGGGGGCCCTAGGCTCAATGGCGGCTGCAATCAACCTATTGCCAATGGCGCGTTTGAACATGAGGGTCTTACAATGGACCCTCCAGGTCCAGTGGTCCTTTCTTCGATATCCTCTGAGCCATCCCATTCCCCTCAGCAGGGCTTGCAAGAGGGCCCTCTTATGGTGGCTCCAATCTCCGAACCTCCAGGAAGGACGCCCCTTTTCTATGGCCCCTCCCCTAGCCACGGTGTCTACGGACGCCTCCTGCCTCGGGTGGGGGGGGCATTGTTCGGGCAGGATAGTCCAAGGCACGTGGGACCTCACAGAGACCTCTCTGCATATCAATGTCCTAGAGATGAGGGCAGTGCTATTAGCGTTGCAAGCACTTCAGGACCTTCTTCCTGTAGGAACGATTGCGATTCAGACAGACAATATGTCTGTTGTCTGGTACATCAACAAACAGGGGGGAACCAGGTCTTACCCACTCTGTCGAGAGGCCATGAGGGTGTGGGAATGGGCGATCTCCACCAACCGCTTTCTTATAGCAACGCACATTCCGGGGCAGTCCAACATCCTAGCGGACAGACTAAGTCGCACCATCCTGTTACCACACGAGTGGTCTCTGAATCCTGAGATAGCGAATCGGATTTTCGCCGAATGGGGTCAACCCTGTTGCGATCTCTTTGCTTCTCCCTCGAACACAAAATGTTATGACTACTTCGCTCTCATTTCCCCCTCCGCGGAACCTCCGAGAGATGCTCTGGTGCATGCTTGGCCTCCCGGTCTACTTTATGCTTACCCTTCTCTTCCTCTGATGCTGAAGTTTCTACAGAAAGCCAGCCGGTTGGGGAGCAGGATAATCCTCATTGCCCCATTCTGGCCTCGTCAAACCTGGTTCTCTTACCTTTGGTCTCATCTGGTGAATCTTCCTTGGATTCTGGATCCCCGTCCGGATCTAATATCCCACCCCCTAGATCTCCCAGTCCCGAATCTGGACAATCTCAAGCTCACAGCTTGGCTGCACCAGTTCCACTTGTAGCTAGGACTCCCAGTATCTCTTCCCCAGTTAAAACTATTCTAGTAGCAGGGCACAAGCCTTCTACTAGAAAGATCTATAGTAGCAAATGTAGCAAATGGAAACGTTTCTCCATTTGGGCGGAACATCGAAATTTGGATCCCTTCGCAGCTCCTTTGCCCGTGGTATTAGACTTCCTGTCAGGGCTGTTTCATCAGGGGGCTAGCTCCTCCACAATCAAGGTTCAACTAGCAGCTATCTCTCATTATCACGTGGGAAATGAACTGGGCCCTTTGATCACCACGAAATTGTATAAGACTTTTTTGAAGGGCACCTTTCTGCTCAGACCTCCAGTGAAGGATGTAGTCCCTCCTTGGGATTTAACGCTGGTGCTTCAGGCCTTGATAGCTCCCCCGTTTGAGCCTGTAGCTTCAGTAGATCTTAAATTCTTGTCATGGAAAAAGGCCGTTCTTGTCGCTATCACCTCGGCTCAAAGGGTCTCTGAACTACAAGCCCTCTGTATAAACCCCCCATACTTGACTTTTCACAAGGATAGAATTTACCTCAGGACCAAGCCCTCTTTTCTTCCCAAGATTGCCTCTGAATCGAATATTAACCAGTCCATCAACCTACCAGTCTTCTTTCCTAATTACCAAAACAAAGGGGAATACAAATTACACTCACTGGATGTGCATAGACAACTTTGCTTCTACATCCACAGGACATCTGATCATAGGCAATCTGACCAGTTGTTCATCTCCTTTGCCAAATTTAACTTGGGTAAATCTGTGTCTAAAGTCACGCTGTCTAGATGGATTTTGCAGTGTATCCTTTTAGCATATGAAAGTTCTTGCAGGCCCACACCTCAGGGAGTCCATGCCCACTCTACTCTGTCTATGTCTACCTCTGCGGCTTTTAGAGCTGGAGTCTCTTTGGATGATATTTGTTCGGCAGCCACTTGGGCCTCATCTCATACCTTTATCAATCACTATAAATTGGACATTATCTCCAGAGGGAGAACATCCTTTGGCTCTGCAGTTCTCCAAAACATCCTTCCATGAAGGCCACCCAAGGTTCAGGTAGCTGGGGACTCTGTCCCATAGGTTGTTGCACAAATGAAGTTAACTACTTCAGATGAAGAAGTTATGTACTCACCATAATGTTCCATCTGAGTAGGTAAACTTCATTTGTCAGCAACCATCCCTCCCTCCTGCCCCCTCACTTACGAATGTTTTCATACTCAGGTCCATGGGTGTTACCCACTTTATCTTTGAGAGTAATAGTCTTCAAGCAGTATCTGCTTTTGGGCAAACTTGATCTGAGGTCAGTCAGGGTTGGCAGGGGATTATGGGTAGGGGGAGGAGCTTGGAGCTCAGATCTAAAGCTGTTGAAAACTGCCAGCTTGGATCCGAGGTCGGATCCGATTCCCATAGGTTGCTGACAAATGAAGTTTACCTACTCAGATGGAACGTTATGGTGAGTACATAACTTCTTATTTCCTAACTTTGTAATCATGTTCTCTGGCAGTAAATTATTCTATTTGGTCTGGACAAAGCAGGATATTTAGGTGAATAATGCATATAGCCATTCATAGCATCCTCAACCTGCTTTACCTTGTGTGTTCTAATGTTAAAAATGCTGTGTAAACAGAAGTAATCTTCCTCCCCGCATAGTGCTATCAGTCTAGGACCACTGTGTAAATTTGCCATGCTGTAATCAAATTTCATTCTCCTACGAGCAATGTCATAATTTGCTGAAATTACATTAATCTTGCCAATACAGCCCTAAGTTACACATGCTCCACAAAAACAGCTACTTGGACAATATTGTTAGTTATTGGCCCTGACACAATTTTTTGACTCTTGCATACCTACCTGTTCTGGGAGTCTTATGACATCTTTTTGATTCGCAGGGGAGATTTTGACAGCAATACCACCACTCCTGTGTGTCAGGCCTTGGTTTAACTAGCAGATTGCACTGCTTGTATAATTTCTCACTTGAAATTTTGAATGTCATAAGTTGGCTAAATGTGTTTCTTGCAGTGCCTGTTTTTTTTTGTTGTTGTTTTCCCCTACAAGGCAAAAAATTATATCTCTTAATTGTGTTGGAAACACAGTTAACATTCCATGTTTTTATGGACACAGCCTCTGCTATTGACATAAAAACTGAAAAGCACACATTTACTCTTGTTTACTTACTATGTCTTTGTAGGTGCAGTGCCCATTCCAAATCCACCTGTTTAAAACTTCCAGGTGTTGACTACAATATTTATGAAAACCTTGTCAAAAAGTAGAAAGATGTTCACTATCAATACTCCCAAATAACACATTTTATGAACTGTTCAATAACTATATATATTGTTTTAAAATTTTGTAAGCTCAATTTCCAAGACACAGGAGTATGTCCTACATATAGCAATTCAAGCTTTTGTGAAAAGGTTTATTGCAGAAGTACTGCCCTGTTTGATTATGAAAATTAGCACATCATTAAGAAGCATTTCCCAAATGCCTTCCCCTACCATTTTATTTAATTTAGCAATCACTTTTGAGTACACCATGATTATAAGTAAACAACATCATTCATTTAAAAACTCTCAACAGAGAGATATGAAAGAAAAAGTGAAAAATTTACAAGAGAAAATAAATAGGAAATTAGGACTGAGCTCCTCTGAACCCTCTCATGGAAACTGCACATGGTCCATTCAGACAAAGTTTTCACCATCAGTGACAAATTCCCCATTCTCTTGTTGGCTCATCAGCTTTGAACACTAACGTCTCAACTGACCGCAATACACCATTCCAGTAATGCATCTCACCACCAAATGTCAGCTTATTATTTTCCTTGGAATGTGTTTTTCTCGCACTACAGTCTGCTGTATAAAGAGTGAATCACCATAGCCCTGATTAACAGTACGATTGCTATCATCCAGTTACGTGTGCTCCAGCTCCTCAACCTTTGTTATTGCCTATTCTTCCAAAGTAAACAACCAAAAGCTCAGAATACTTTGCTACATATATACTGCAATAGTTCATAACTGGCAGGCATTGTGCAATTTAGGGGCTGCAAACTGAGTCTCAGCTCAACCTTTCATATCCTGCTCATTAACCTAAACAAAACCATCAAAGTATCTGCACAACTAGTGCCCCAGACATTCTCTAGAACCCTACCTTTAGACTGATGCCATGCAGCACCTGCAGGTTTAAAAAATGTAGGTTTATTCTTCCTGAGGATCATTTCCCTTAGCCAGAGACTTGTTTATTTATTTGACATTTGTTAACTGGGAGTGTCCAACTGAGCGAAAGCCCTTTTTCAGTGAAGGCCCAGGGAGAAAAGCACCACAGAAACACAACAGTAAATAAGAGTAAACATATAAGAATGAATACACTAAGAAAAAAATACATATTTAACAGTACAGTATTCATGTTTCCTTGAAGCTCAAAATAGTGCAACTACACTTCAGTGACAAATCTGACATTAGCTAAGTCTAGTAAGTCATTCTAGAGAGCTTTTCATAAGTGAATTACAGGTTCAGATAGGATGTATTGGTTTCTTGGGACAGAGGATTAACATTTGGCAAGAGAAGGATATGGTAATTAGTGGGATGGAAGACAGTTGCCAGAAGTTAAAATTAAGTTTGAGCAGTGAAGAGTTAATATAAGAGAGTTATGGAAACTATTATTAAGTAGGGTCTCTGTAAAGTAAAGAGCAGTGACATAGAAGGTGTTGGGTGCTACAGTTACAGGTAGAGTTGTTGAGTAGGTATGTTTTGTAGGTATTGTTCTCAAATACTGGAAAAATGTTTGTCCCCTTTCTCTATCTCTCTCTCCAGTGCCCTTTGCAACTCCACTAATTACTGAGATCCACTTCACTCTGACTAGCTCTGCTGGGCATTAGGCACTCCCTCATTGGCATTCACAAGTTCAAAATCTCTACTAATAGCAACAAAAGCTTTGGTCTCCCCAGTTAGCATTTAACTTAATATAGGTTTTTGTCTATGTAATTTTTCTGTGTGACCTTTTTACTTGTGGTTTTGTTTCTTTAAGATTTTTGCAGTCATTCTAATGTTGTGAACATAAGACTAAAAAAAATTGAGTGTTTTCAGAAGATTGCAATACTATCCACTTACTGTGTACTGATGATCCCATAAGAAAAGTAAAGCATATCCTGCGTATAGCTAGTTGAGTTTGTCCTTACTGGCCTGACTGCTTCAGTAAAGACATAAAAAGTCAGTGGACATTCAGAACCCATGTAGTTGGGAAGCTAGCATTGTCCTTAATAAGCCATTTTTATTTTCCCATGGACCTCCTTCAAATGAGGTTTAAGGTATTACACAGTGAAAACTCTGGCTTATAATGGTCATTTGATGTTTTTGCCCAATTAGCCTTTATGTGTGGCCATTTTACTTGTTTAATTAACTTATTATATATTTGTATAGCAATTGCTTCCTGATGTGCCTAATCCTGTAGTCCCTCAGAAAGGAAAAATAGTGCCTGCTTCTATTTAGAGAGAACCGAATAGCCATTTTCCACATAGACCCATCTTTGTCAAGGCACTCTATTCTTGCTCCAGACAAGAGACAGTGGGGGTAATTCAATAAAGCCTACACAGAGTGATTTTCCATGTAGGCATAGTGGCACTGCCCCAACACAGTAGGAATAGTGAAGTATCCAGGTTGTGTGCACGGATCAGTATGCAAATGAGCTGGGGTTAGTGTATAGCAAAAATGGGCTACTGTGTCCACAGAAAAAATTGGTGTAGCCTCTGAACCGTGTTGGTGTCCACAGAAGAGGTAGTTCACATCAAAAGGGAGTGTGTCAAATTATGTTTAAGCAGCACACATTTGCGCACTGCTCAGCAAAGCAGGAGGGTGTGTCTAATGCTGCTAAGCTTTGTTTAGCTGCGGGGTGCATATTTTAGCTAGTTTAATAAGTAAAAAACAGCACACATGGAACTGGAGAGCAGGGGGCCAGAGCAATGGACGTTACACATTCACTGAATAACCTAGAAAGTGGCTAGTATAACAAGTCAGAGTAGCAGCAGGATGTACAGGCCATCACATAACTTTGTCAGTACCTACAACAGGTCAGTGGGCACCATGTAGTAACATATCACCAAAAAAAATCTGAGGACCAGAGCAGTCATATGGGGTGGAATGCTGGACATCCTCCTAAACACGTACAGTCAGAGGTGTGAATTCTGTAACCCTGTGTGTGCTGTTACATCATGTACCCCAGTCACAGCATACCTGCAACTACTTAGAGCAGGAAATATGGACACAGCCATGAGCAGGAGCGAGACAAAGATCTATATATAAGGAGAAGGCTTAACTACTGGCCAGACAAATGTAGAAAGTGCAGAGAATAACAGGTTGTGCAGCAGCATGAGTTCCCTGCTGTGTATGCAGTCAGCAACTCAAATGTCTCTCATCAGTTCCTAACATCAATCTATAATAATCTGACACTAATGTACCAGAAAATCACAATGTTATGTTATTTGTACCAGACATATGATGCAAAACCCTGTACAGTCTATTAAAATATGTACACAACCAAGGTACAACTCAGATATTATGTGCAGCTTACAGCTGGGGAATCCTTTGGACATATCATGGAGGTGCTGGACTGTTGAATCAAGTGCAACAGCCAAGTGGCTGTAGCACACACAATCCTGGACTGGAGTACAGGTAGGTCTGGCATGGGAGTCACCTTGGAATTACTGACTGTCACACTGCGCATGCTCCTACATTTAGCTAGAGTTGTCCCATGTCTGATGCCTCTGCCTAAAGAACTGAGATGTGAATATATCTCTGTGCATACAAATATATGGATGGGCATACAGATATATATGTATGTGTATCTGTCTCTCCCTATCCCCCTCAGACATGATTACCCTAATCTATCAGTATGTGGTACATATAGATATATATCCACATAAAGGTTCAAATGTAAATGGTGGTGTGTGCAACTAGTACTATGAGCTGTAGTGTGTAATAGTAGGTAGGTAGGGGTTCTAATCTGACATCAGCCACCTTGTGTGTCTGTATGCAGATATTAACCATATAGCAGTACAGACATGCCCATCAGGCCTATGTCTGTGCAATGGTCAATCATTTTATTGCCCTGTGATTAGCATCATCCATGACAGTGACCTCCCTGGCAAAAACTGCTGATGTCATCCACCTTAACAGGCACTGGCAGACACCCCCAAAACACATAAGCTCCTTGGTGCATGCGGTAAGTACTTAGTGCTATAGTATATACTACTAGATAGAGAGGGGTTCTGATCTCAGAAAGGACAACTCTGTGAATAAGTGTGTGTGTGTAAATATATATCTGTGTGCAATGGTTATACATTTTGAGGCCCTGTCAACCCCACCATTCTCCTTCTTTACAGGGCCTGCTGATGTCATCCACCTTAACAGCAGTAGCAAACATTTGCAAAACACATAAGCTCTGTGGTGCATACAATAAGTACTTAGTGCTATAATGTATACTACTAGATAGGTAGGGATCCTAATCTCAGAATAGGCAACTTTGTGTGAGTGTGTGTGTGTAAATATATCCCTTTGCAGCAGTGTGTCTGTCATACCTATCTGTGTGTAATGGTTATACATTTTGAGGCCCTGTCAACCCCGCCATTGTCCTCCTTTACAGGGCCTGCTGATGTCACCCACCTTAACAGCAGTGGCAAACATTTCCAAAAGACGTAAGCTCCTTGGTGCATGGGATAAGTACTTAGTGCTATAGTATTTCCTTTTAGATAGGGAGGGATTCTGATCTCAGAAATGGCAACTCTGTGAATAAGTGTGTGTGTGTGTGTGTGTGTGTGTGTGTGTGTGTGTGTGTGTGTGAGTGAATATATCCCTTTGCAGCAGTGTGTCTATTTCATCTATCTGTGTGCAATGTTTATACATTTTGAGGCCCTGTCAACCCCGCCATTGTCCTCCTTAACAGGGCCTGCTGATGTCATCCACCTTAACAGCAGTGGCAAACATTCCCAAAATGCATAAGTCAATCGTGCATGCAATAAGTACTTAGTGCTATAGTATATACTAGTAGATAGGGGTCCTAATCTCAGAACTGGCAACTCTGCGAATGTGTGTGTGTGTGTTTGTATGTATGTAAATATATCCCTTTGCAGCAGTGTGTCTGTCTCACCTGTGTGCAATGTTTATACATTTCGAGGCCTTGTCAACCCCGCCATTGTCCTCCTTTACAGGGCCTGCTGATGTCATCCACTTTAGCAGTAATGGCAAATATTTCCAAAACACATAAACTCCATGGCACATGTGATAAATACTTACTGCTATAGTATATTACTAGATAGATAGGGGTTATAATCTCAGAAAGGTTCAACTCTGTGAGTGTGTGTGTGTGTGTGTAAATATATCCCCTTGCAGCAGTGTGTCTGTCTCACCTATCTCTGTGCAATGGTTATACATTTTGAGGCCCTGTCCACCCCCATTGGCTTCCTTTACAGGGCTTGCTAATGTCATCCACCTTAACAGCAGTGGCAAACATTCCCAAAACACACAAGCTCCATGGAGCATGTGATAAGTACATAGTGCTATAGTATATACTACTAGATAGAGGTTCTAATCTCAGAAAGGGCAACTCTGTGAGCGTGTGTGTGTGCTTGCAGCAGTGTGTCTATCTCGCTTGTGTGCAATTGTTATCCATTTTGAGGCCCCGTCAACCCCCTCCATTGGCCTCTTTTACAGGGCTTGCTGATATCATCCAGCTTAACACCAGTGGCAAACATTCCCAGAACCCATGAGCTCCATGGCACATGCAATAAATACTTAGTGCTATAGTATATACTACTAGATAGGCAGGATTTCTAATCTCAAAAAGAGCAACTCTGTGAGTGTGGGTGTGTGTAACTATATCCCCTTGCAGCAGTGTGTTTGTCTTGCCTTTCTATGTGCAATGGTTATACATTTTAAGGCCCTGTGAGTACCTGCTGCCCCTAAATAGCCCACAACTACCCAGGCATAAATGCTATCTGCCGCCATCTACATTTGTAGGTACACAACACTCAAGTGACACATATCAAGGGTGGCATGCCTTGTCATGAGATATGCATGTAAGATTATGCTGTCCACTCCATTGCCCAAGACACACTGCTCTACACAGACACACCTAGGTAACCATGCACATATAAAGCCTTACCTTGCTGATGTCATATTTCTGCTTTGCTACCATGCCATTCTGATCTACTGTTTTGCCACCACGTCCCACAGCATAGCCACTCACACCCCTGCAACAGAAACATAAAAAGTTCTGAGAGATACCTGTCAGTCTGCGACACCTCCTCCAATCTAACATCATGCAACAAAAGAATAAATATGTTAATATGTACTCATGACATGATAGCAGACAGCACCTGTCATGGCATAACAGAACCACAGTAAACAATGTCACATAATGTACTACAGTCACCCTGTGCATCAGACACATATTTGCATGTCCCTGCAATGATGTTATGGACAGCAGGGATGTGGCACAGGTATCATCACATGCACAGGGTGTGGTGTGGGGTGCCAGAAGCCTAGGCTGTGCCAAACAGTTGACATCATATGTGGGAGTCAGGAAGGGGTGGTGGTAAGCTGGACTATGGAGTGGTGCCATGTGTGTTTGTTGGTGACCTGCATATGACACTGATGTATGAGTGTGTGCATGTACACAGTCAAGTCATATGCTAGCCCCACATGTGGGTATGTTGAACAACAGTGGAGCATACATGGCAGACTGGACAGTTCACCATCTCCAGCCATGAACATGGGAACTGGATCTGCCAGGAGTGGCACTGGCACCATGCCCAGGGTCAGATACAGTATTAGTTGATGAAGGTAACTGGTGTCTGCATAAACTAGTACTACATCTGACCCTGGGCATGGAGGTGCCACCATGCCCACGGTCAGATGTGGTACTAGTCGATGAAGGTAACTGGTGTCTGCTGGGCCCATGTCCCTCATGAAACTGTGCCCATGGCCTGCCACATCATGGTGTGGACAGTACCCTCCCTTCTGTAGTGCTGGAGGTACTACCACTACTGGAGCGTGTGTGTGCATGGCCACATCGACTCTCAGCAGATGTTGCTGACCTACGGCCACAATGCCCTACTCCCACCATGTTCTAACACAAACAATGTGTAGTTAAGGACTGACAATGTCTCACCACACCGTCTGTCCACTATTTCAGTGAAATGATGTATGGCATACCCACTGTTGTGGATGGAGTCACGGATGCCAGACAGTGATGCATCCATGATCCTGAGCGTCCATCTGGTGTTGCATTCAGAATGTGCCTGTGCCTCCATGACAGACCAAAATATGCATTGAGTGACTCCTGCTGTGACACCTGTGTCAGGTGGTGCTTGAGCAGCAGTCCTCCTTTGAGCACCCCTGTCAATCTGCCTGTGTGGGACCTCGCCAGCTCTCTGGCTATGGCTTGTGTGTACAGTCAGATGTCATAGTCACCACACACTCCTGTTCAATGCCACCAAACTCTGACTGTCCAGTATCTGTGGCCAAAGGGGACTGGGTATGTGTGGACATACTGTGTGTGGGGACATTGGGGGAGGAAGTTGGATTTCAACCCATGGGACAGAATCAGCCCTCAACAACCCCACCTGTGCCTCACTATGGCCATCATCAGAGTCCAATGAGACTTTAACATCAGGTTGTGAGGGGGACATGCTCCAACACCCATGGTCACCTGTGAGGAGGAAGACAACATACTTACATTAATACTTGCACTATTATGTCTGCTGATCCACTCACACACATACAGGTGAGGTACCACAACTGCATTATACATACTACATCTTATTTCTTATCCCATGCGCAACACAAAAGTAGACTACAACATACACAGACAAGACAGGCCCTTAATAGCATGCACTTCAGCTATGTGCTGTTAATATTGCCAGTACTATACACCTGTGAGATGAGCCATATGTCAGTGTATGTGATGGACCTACACCTAAAACACAGTGCACCCATCTTCACCATGCTACTGCCCCTGTATAGCAGACTGCATAGACATTCACAAAAATAAGTGCAAATATATCACAGCTCCTGCAAATACACTACTGTGATTACTGATTCAATGTACTGCAATGAACCCCTCCAAAACTGAGCATACAAGTATTGTACTCTGGCTAAGCATAACAGTTGTGTCTACCGCAAACTGGCAGCCCTTAACATTCTTAGGGTATATGTGAGGCATACCAAAACATTTTCACATTCTCTGGCTACAGGATGTTAGACTCTGGCCACACCAGATTATGTATGGAAATGTGAGAGAGTGGTATTGTCAGCAAGCACAAATGTGACATTGTTATAGGATAATATATATGTATATCAACATGTGCAGTAGGAAGTGTGATACTGCCCACATTGCTGACATCCTGAGTATGTGTGCACAAGTGTGAGTTACAAACAAACCCCCCCCCCCCAATGCAGATTGATCTGACATCCATGTGCTGGTATGCAGAGGCTGCCACAATGACTGCTACAGTATTACAGGGATGAACACAAGAGGCTTTCCTGGATACTCTTCTGCTGTGGAAGCTGTGCCACCCACCTCCATGACATATGGAGTGATGGATGCTTGGGAGATGGTGGTTGATCCCAGGTTTGCCAGGAACTCCACTGTGGCCAACCAAGGTTTTTCTGCCACAGGCCTTCCACCAGTGGCAGCACGGTCCCTGGCCACAGCAATGGCCCTTTGTCATGCCGCATTAATCATATCAGTTGCCTAGTCTAGGACCTGCTCGTAGCTTCTTTCCTGTAGCCCTACTTGGTTTACTGATGCGATGAAGTCAGCCCACAGTACAGCACATTGCTCCCGATTCTGGTGACTCCTGGAAAGCAGGATGTTGTTCTGCAGTCTGAGACCATCCAGAATCACAGCATTTTTATCAGCAGAAAAAGGCAGGTGCCTCTATCTGTACTTTGTTTCTAAAAGACAAGAAGAGGGGAACATGTCACAGGACCACATACAATGCTCTCCATTATGTACACACCCTGCACATCCAAATTGGCCAGCACTATCCTCCACTAACTACCACATGATACCCTGCCATCTATCAACACAGTATCTATGTGGCTATCGGCAACAGAGTGGTAACACATCCTGTGTTTTCCTGCTCATCTTGCTTTTTCCTGCTACTTGCTGCTTGTTCTCTAAACTGTTCAACTGCATCTTTTCTGTTGCATTTATTACTGCTTGTTTATAGCCTGTCTAAATTGTAAGTGTTATTGTAAGCCTCTTACGTTTGGTTTAAGCACTTGGGCTTTAGACCCATATCTTAGGTCTCCCTGGCCTTTCTCTCTCAGATGCTGAAAGTATGGATGGACAATGTCCTATAGTTTTTCCTGCCAGTCTGGTTCATATGGGCATCCTGACACAGTGTAGCAACTGCCTCATGTACATAGACAACCATCTACTACCACCACCTAGGAACACAATTTGTGAGAGATGCAATTACTTTAGGAACCTAGAGTCCATGCTTTCTCACTCTCAAGCCAGTAAATCTAGCATCAAAAAGGTTGTCAATACAATCACTACACCTGAAACACCACCTACACAACACATACCCACATATGTGGAGGTCCTCAATATAAACATACCCAAACAAAGGAGACCTCTGAGGTAAAAACATGCTATCTCCACAGCACTACACACAGTTCACACACCTGTGTTTCAAAGCCACTAAGCTTCACCATAAACCCTACACAGTCATAGAAGACTCCATTGAAAGGCACACAGATGTGCCTCTCACCAGGCTGGATAAGGAGAAAGTCACGTTTAGTTGTCTGTCAGGTGCCAGACTCTGCCATATCACATGCAGACTGAAGTCTCTCAACAACAGGTACTGTTATGACTCTGTCATAGTCCATGCTGGTGTGAATGACTTGAGATGTACCTCCCTGGACTATATGAAGAGAGACATGATTGATCTTGCTGATTATGTGTCCCAGGCAGGTATGTCCCTAGCCTTAAGCATCATTCTGCAGCCACCCAGAATGATGCTTCAGTACAAACTGGAAATTATTGACTTTAATAGTTGGCTTAGTTTCTGGTGCCATTCCAGGGGGATCCAGTATTTTTTTTTATTTTTTATTTATCATTTGTTAACTAGGAAAGTCCGACTTGGAACAAAGCCAATTTTCAGTGGAGGCCTGGGGAGAAATGCTCCAGATGCATGTCTTTGTAATGTGGGGGGAAACAGGAGCACCCAGAGGAAACCAACAGGAATGCAGGGAGGACATATAGACGCCACACAGAAGGCACCCAAGCCAAGAATCAAACCAGGGAACCTCTTGCTGTGAGGCAACAATGCTACTGCTGTGCCATCCTGGCAGCCTAGAAAGATATGATCGACAGAACACGATGCTTTGCCAGAGATGGCCTGCATCTGTCTCACCTGGGTTTCAGGCTTCTGGCAAAGGTTCTTGGCTCACCCATAGTTCCTTTT
Organism: Protopterus annectens; assembly: GCF_019279795.1. Classification (NCBI taxonomy): domain Eukaryota; kingdom Metazoa; phylum Chordata; order Ceratodontiformes; family Protopteridae; genus Protopterus; species Protopterus annectens. Next base: position 301,124,132 of record NC_056745.1, read on the forward strand.
TTAGGAAAAGTGAGGAGGTTAAGACTACCAACATAAAAATGTCAACAAAATACAACTTAAAGGTCATGCTATACACCAGGAGTCTAAACATGAAACATCACTCATTACAAGCATTCTTAACCCTGGAAAATCAATGCAGAGGAGAGCACCCCAGCCTTACCTGGCTACCCATCCTATCATACATCCAGACTCCAGACTGTGGCCAGTAAAGCTAGGGGAGGTGGGGTGTTAATATATATCAAAGATATACACACCTCCAGGCTCATCAAACAGTATGATGCACAGGAGACAATGCAGGTGCAGTTAACCATCGACAAGACCCCTATTCAGACATAGCTACCTACTGGCCCCCAAATCTGACTCAAGATGCCCATACTGCCTATATGGACCTGTTCGACTCTATCAGGATTCAACCTCTTACCCTAATCTTGGGTGACTTTAATTACCAAACATAGATTGGAAGAACTACTCTTATCAAAACACAAATGGCCAGAGATTCATCAATTTTGTCAATGCAAACACCTTGGAACAGCTAGTTGATACCCCCACAAGAGGTGAAAATATCTTGGACTTGATATTAAACATGAGTAACCACTGCAGCATCCATACAGTATCACCCTCCCTATTGAGATCCAACCATAAAACAGTCACTTTCAAAGTCACCATCTCCCACAATAACAGTCCTCATCACTGCCCTCTCAAAGGCATAAAATGCAGCCTCCATGGGACCCGATAATATCTCAGGTTGTATCCTACATTAACTCAGGCATAAACTTGCAGCACTATTAGGCACTTTATTCAACCAAATCCTGAGTACTGGCTTTGTCCCAGCCAAGTGGAGGACAACTACTGTCATCCCTTTACACTAAGGTTGAGTATCCACCTATCCAGGAAATTATAAAACCATCAGCCTAATTAGCCTGATTTGCAAGGCCATGGAACAGATTATCATGGACCTCATTAACGAGGACATTGGCAACCTCCAAACACTTGATCCCACACAGTTTGGCTTTGTCAAGGAGAGATCATGTCTGCTAAATTTGGTCAGCTTTGAGACAGTCACCAAAGCCATGGATGAGGGAAGACAATGCACACCACCTAGCTTGACCTGGCCAAAGCCTTAAACATTATTTCCCACTCAGCCATAATAGTTAAACTCTCTGAACTAGGCATCAGTCCATATGTTACCAGATGGGTAGCAAACTGGCACACTGATACAACTCATCTAGTCAATATAGGGAAAGCAACCTCAAGCAGTAGACTTGTAACAAGCAGTCTACCCAGGGTTCTGTCTTGAGGCCCTGTTATTTGGGATGTACTTTTCTGAGGTGCAGGGCAAAACTAGTGGGCTATGGCTGACCAAGTTTGCAGATGACTGCATGCTGGATGCTGTCACCAAATCCCCTAGTGATGTGGACATCCTCCAAGAGGCTCTCACTCAGACAAATGACTGGTGCCAGAAACATGGCCTCAAGCTGCATGCCACAAAATGTATCATCATCCCCTTTGGGGAGAGTGACATCCCCACAAATTATGACATTAATAACATCCTAAGCAAGCAATCTGTCGTGAGGGATTTGGGCACACAGGTTGATAGCAACCTGACATTTGACCACCATGTTGCTTCTGTTGTACAGAAAGCCTTCTACATGGCCCACCTCATAAGTAAGGGTATGTTATCCAGGGACAAGGAGGTCATAACATCCATGTATTCCTCCCTAATATGGCCCATTATTGAGTAGAATGCACCTTTCAGCATACACCTCGCAAAGCACATGCAGCAGCTGGACAGACCACAGAGGTTCCTCACCAGGAGAATCCAGGGCCTCAGATATCTGCAATACACTAACAGGCTAAAAGCCCTATCCTTCTACTCAGTTTCATACAGACTCCTCAGAGTTGATCGCTGCCTGGCATACAAGGCAATCACAGACCCCCCACCTTGATGAGACTGCTGCATATCCATAAGTACAGCTCCACTTGAGTAACCTGCACTTGCACCCTCAACCTGGTCTGTGGCATCAACAGGGCTTGTTGGCAAGACAGATTTGTGTCCCAGAGACTCCCCCATCTGTGGAACTGACTCCCTCTGCACGTCAAGCAGAGTACCTCTCTACCCCTTTTTAAGTGCAACCTGGATAACTGGATGGGAAACAGAAAATACACCCTTGGGATTCCACCCGTGTCCCTGTTGGTCTGGTGCATCAGGTGCTGACTTGTATAAACATGGGCTAAACTCTTGGCTAGGCTTCTAAGGGCCTTAGGGCCAATAGCCTAGTAACATCCTATGATCCTATGAATACTGGTTATGGCCCTGTGTGCTGTGACAGTGTGTGTTGTTATATCTCCACTCCCATCAGTGCTGTCTATTGTGGTGTGTCCCCTATGGGTTATGTCCCAGTACCATGTCATACAGCCACCATCCGACAAATAGGTGAGTGTTACTACAAGTATATGGGGACAGTCCAGCAACATCCATGTGATGCAATGACAGACAACACTTGAAACATGCTGTAGGGTATCTTCCCTGTAGGTGTCCAACTTCTGCAGTTCACAGATGTTTGTGGAATGTGTACATATGCCTGATATATGTGGACCCTCTGCCAGAAGAATGTGGATGTCTGGACATTACATAATGGTTGTTCTCAGACTCTGGGGAATCTGGCTGTCATATGTCAGAACCCTCACAAAACAGTTATTGTACTGTAATATCTGGTACTATATTCATTCCCTTACTTTGTATGCTCAATATGTAGACTGTCACTGAGGTCGGGCCTGTCCCCCCCCCCACTACTACTGGCTATGACCTGAGGTCCTGCTGTAGGGATTCACCAGGTATGCTAGCCATAGCTCTAAAGTGATAAGATACGGATGTCCAGTACACAGTGAGCTAGCCAGAGTACATTAGGGACAGTCAGGGACACGTACAATGTTTGAACTATTTTTGTGTAACAACCACAGACAGAGGAGCTGAATGACAGTACATCATGTGATATGCCAGCTGTGTCCACCATTAATTACTGTCAATATTGTTTAAACACACAATCCAGTAGCATTCATACAGGAGCCAACCTTTGTAGGAGGGACTCAGAGGGCCAGATCTGTAATCTACGTCACAGCAGACAGAGTTGAAAGGGAGCATGTAGGTGATCAGCTATCAGCAACACGTCATTCCAAGATATGTACTACAGACCTACTGTTGTAATTCCTATTCCCCATAACTGCATCCTCCCATCTGCGTCCCATTACATGGTGACTTCTATTACATACCTGGTAGAGTGCTGTCCTCCTTTTTGTATAATGCTTGTGATATCACAGTCTGTCTTTGTAAAGCAAGTCACAGACCTGTTTACCATAGGCAGCTGGTTGCCTTTTGTAGGTAATGCTCATGAACAGGTGATTGCCTGTGCACCAATCAGTGGCTTAGACTTACTAACTGCATCCAGAACAGCTGGGTTGCAATTTCATTAGCCAGTGACATGGCACAACAGTGCAATATTTAAGGCCTTCATGTAGGCTTTGGCCCCTTTCCTAGGCTATGAGTTGGATATCACTGAGGTGTGGAGAATACAGCATTGGCCATTGTCAAATGACTTTCTGATTATGTGGCAGTTCAGTGTTAATGTGGGTTGAGGTCAGTAAGGGGGAAGACAGATGTGAGTGTCATACACATCAGAACACGCATGCTGCTGCTGTAGATGCTGGTTTATCAGTTGTGTATGTTTGTTGGGGCAGACTGTGACCCATGTCCCTGTCACTTGACCTTTGCCCCCACCCCTTCATGTATGGGTGTAGTGTGGATCCCTTGTTCTAGGGGGTTGTGAGGTATGGTGCTTGTGCAGCGGGTAGATGAACATAGTGCTGCATATGTTGCAGGCTGCAGCTGCTGCTTTTTGCACAGGACTCATTCTGGGGAGTATGAACACATTAGAGGACTGTAACCTGTATGTGTCAGTGAGGGAGCAGTGCCAGCTCTGTCATTACAGCAACGCCAGGGTGATGCTACCCATAACAGTCCAGGTAAGGCATGTGCTTAAGGTACATATGTAACAGTGCCACTCGGAGAGTGTTATGTGACATATAGGTAGCCTAGACATATTTGTGCAGTGTATCCCTACCTACAGGCCTTTGATATGCTAAGATGGGTAGCAGTGCATGCAGTAGCAAACAACATGTTTTAGTTATAATTGCAGGACTCATTATTTGTTATATTCACATGCATGTAACTGAAGTGCAACACACTGGATTTGAACCCAGGACTTTGGATGGCAAAATGTACAGTATGCTAGGGATTTAACAGACTGAGCTACTGTGTGAATACTGCAGCAGGTGTATTTGCAAGCTGTATGTGAATACATACAGTCTGTTACACAGGAGTCACATTAGCATGTGCGTTTGGATGGGTATGATGTATGACACTGAAATGTTTGTCATGATTTTCTCACCTCACTCTGCACTAACTTGTCAGTACTTTAGTGCACAGAAAAAGGTTTTGTGACAACTGTGGAGATTCTGCAACAGTCTGTGCAGTTAACAGCTATATGTGCTATCCCAGGCCTCACATCCATCCATCATTATTTATTTGGCTATGTACTGGTTTGGTGTCTGCATCACAGTCCCAAGAACACTGCCAATTTTCCCATTATAGGTACAAACAGTGTGTCATTGGCAATCAGGATATGTTTATAGAAACACATATTTTACTTCGGAGCTGAGTGGCCTAGTGAATTAGTGTGTTATGCTGTAGTTGACATGGTCCCGGGTTTGAGACTTGACAGGGGTGATTGTTTTGCAGATGTGCCTAACAGTGTCAGAAACAGAGATTAAGGCAGTTTTAACTGGGTTTACCCTGGTTTGCGTGACACACCGCGACGTGGTACACTGCTTAGTTCCAGTTAAACCCGCACTAATTTAAAAAAAAGAAAAGAAAAAAGGGCTGATAGGAAAGTGGTGAAATGGGGACAATCAGGGGGAAAAACATACTGAAATGCAGGTAGGGATGTGCAGGACAGGTGTAGGAAAGGACCATAGCTCTCCATTTCTTCTACAGCAACAGCTGTGCAGGCTGCAGACAATTTGGAATTTGGAGCCTCTGAGGGCAACATAAATGTGTTGATTGATGTATGTAATGATTAAAGTGTGTCCAGTGGATGTGGGTGCAAAATGGAAAGCTATATATGGGGCAATATTTTTTTTTGTGGGGCAGATGCCCATTTTTTTTAAGAGAGTGGAATGTTGGGGAAGGGATATAGGTAGATGTAGGGAGGCAAGTTGGGTAGGAGAGGTAGCATTTGCAAATAGACAAGCCAGCATACAGGGGTGGTGTAAGACACATGAGGGGGGTAAACACCTTGGATGGGGAGAGTGTTGTGGAATCAGAGAGCCATGTGGCCCCAGACGGCAGCAGTGAGACTGAGCTCCCCACCCATGGGCAGTCAACACTGCTCCTTCACTGCCCTGAAGGTGTCTATGCTGGGGGCTGGGTTCTGGAGCCACCTTGCCCCTCTAGGTTGGCCAGTCTGTTCTCAATCCAATGTAGGCAATCTTCATAGCCATGGTGCATGATCCTGCGCACAATCCCTGGTAGTTGTTGCTGGGTGACGACTCCCTCTCCAGGCCTGCTCCTGGGGGGAGGACGGGCCCCATTGCCTGAGATGATTCCACCCTTAGATGGTGCAGGATCAGCAGAGGGGGCAGCACTAGGTTGAGTCACAGACATGCTGGGACCAGGTGCCATGGCCGGCTGAGGTTGGGTAGGCAGATTACCCAGAACCATCCAACTCAGTTGAGCTGTGGTGTTGAGGTTTTTCAAAGTGTATAGGTTAGTAATGAAGAGAATATGTAGTTAGTTATAATAGCCTGCCAGACCATTACACATAACCCAGTAACATAACATTGCATAGCATATGGAACACAACAAGTGGGATAACAGTCAGTATTGTAACAACATGCCAGTAACAGTTACAGCATAAGGCCAACAACATAGGTAATTCAACAAGGTATGTTAGGGTGCAACTATTGTAATACATAATAATAAAACACAAGGTCCAAAATAACATTTTGAGAACAGTATATGTTAAATGTAAATCATACCTAATGTATAACAATAATAAGTTATGATGCAGATAAGGGGTGGAAGGAGAGAAAAATACATTCCATTACTACCAGTATAGGCTATATGTTTGCAACAGAACTCTTATATACTCTACAGGTCTGCCCTTACTTTATGTATACAAGTGCCTTATAGCTTCTGTAGCATCTACATGCCTCTCAAGCTATCTGCATGTGACAGTATGGGCCAAGATGTAACACCTACAGGCACATAACTACAGGAGACTATTACATGTCAGGGGGACATATATGATTACCAAAGTGTACTGTGGACTGATGTAGTGTGACTGTGCTATTGACGTAAATCAAGTAGATGATACATCTGTGTCCAAGGGATTTGGCAACAGTGATCACAGTCCATGACAGTGTGACACTTGAGAGACATGTATCATGCACAGTACAGAGAGTTTACGTATCATACCATCCTTGGCATGCATGGGGTTAGACTTTCAGTAGACACTGACAGACACACCAGGCATACAGTCGTACCAAGATTAAACAGTTTTATTTATTTTATTAACTTTTATTACTACTGTACTTGTTGACTTTATTTACTGATGTCTTATCCTGCTTATCAATGCTGTTAACACTCTGGTACATCTGAACACAAAAATTATTAACCAGTTCGAACAGCTACTACAGCCATTTATTTACCTGTCATTCCTGTGGGGAGAGCATTTGATAACAATACATAACTGTTGCTATAAATATTTAGTAGTACTTGTCCCTGGATTCAAACCCTGGTCTGTGTGTGACAAAATGTACATTACACCTTGCATTTATCAAACTGAGCTACTAAGCCACTGCTGAATCTTGATTGACTGATATGTGCCTAGAGCTCATCTGGTAACAAAATATGACCTGGTAATAGAGGTAGAGTGTTATACAAGACTGATGTGACACTTGCATACACATGCACGAGATTCATGCATGACAAATATAGTAGGTGAAATGTGCATTAATACATGGAATGCAGGTGCAGACAACACCTAGTGGGTGAGAAAATGTATGATGTGTACAGACCATATCAGAGTGCTGGGTTGGCTATCTGACTCGTATGCAGTTGCAGATGGTATATTTGCAGTCTACAGCTATTACAGTTTCATACTGCAGCAGCGTACCTAAGAGCAGGAATGCATATAGCTGAAATGCAATGGTTAACACAAGACAATCCTGAGATACACAATATACCTTGGACGTTCCTATTATTGGTTCAGATCTTAGTGCAGAACAAATATCGTAATGCATTGTATCTTGTAGTACAGTTCCACATCTACAGTTTAGCAAAACACTTCTTTATTAGCAAACCTCCAGTCACTTAGTGGTATTATTCTTGTTTGTATTTCATAGCAGATGAAATACTTGATTTCATGACCAACAGCCCAAAATACACACATATTGTACAAAACTTTATTAGGGGTGACTTCATGCACTGATTGGTATACATCTACAGTCTTTATTTGAACTGTTCATATAATGCAGGTGTTGTAATACAGCTGTTATTCCATAATTAATGAAGCAGAAACTTTCTTTCCTTAACATTATTAATGCAGTAGAACTTTATTTCCTTAACATTAGTAATGCAGTAAAACTCTTTCCTTGAAATATTATTAATGCAGTTTAACTTTATTTCCTTAACATTATCAGGTTTCATGCTTTCATCTTTATTGAACTGTACCTGGCATTACTCAGTTATATCAGTCCAAGTCTATGACCACATTCATTGCAGTACAATCAACACTGAATATACCTACTGGCAGTTACTAATTAACTCTTTATTGTTCATATGACTATAGTTTGAAAGATACAGCTGTATTCACCACACTCACAGTGCAACCTGACTAGGCGCCCTGCATGGGCCTCCAGGTTGTGAGCTCTCTCCTCTGCAGCTGTGAGGAGAGAAACACACCATGATGCATACATGCCTATCCACATTTAGAGTAGAATTTGGTAAAACAATGATAACAATACTTACAAACTGGTGGGACATTCCCGTCTCTAGTATCTTGGACCCAGGTGGCCAAAAGATCCCCCTTATGACGATTCGGGTCATCATAATGATGATGCACCTACTCACCTGTGTGGGGGATACCAGTTGCACTAGTGAGATTGCGTGCCAGTCCCAGGCTTCCGATTTATCTTCTGACCCCTGGTACTGGCCCTGCAGCAGCTGGACATCATGGTATTTTACAAGGAGTCCAACCATGACCCTGGACTTCAGAATGCCCCATCGCTGCACCTGGAAGCATGCACCCTCTCCAACTCCTGCCATAATCTCTGCCAAGATCAAACTTCAACAGATTATGGCTGTATTCCTGACTGTTACACTTAAATAAGGCTGTTTTCCTGCCCTTTACCACTATTGGGCCATTTTTAAAAATGCTGTTCTTAGCTTAGCACCGTGCAAACCCACTGAGCTCAGCTGAGCAGTGCTTAAACTGACAATACTTAGCAGTACACAAACCAGCTTAGCTGAGCTGACCAATGCTTACACGGGCATTGCTTAGCGGTGCTTCTCATCGCTAAGCAATGCACAAACTAGCCAAGCACTGCTAAAACATTCCTGGTTTAAGTAGTGCTTGGCAATGCTTAGCTGTGCTTAGTGGAGCTTAACTGAGTGCAGCAAAGCAGAATTTAATAATACATTACATAATTGTGTAATTGCAAATTAAAAGGTGTAATAACATGCCTGTGCCTACATACAGTATCCCATCAAGGGTTTACACATACTTCTCATAATCGTGTATTTGCAACATAAATGCTTCATACCCTGTCTGTGTATTTATACAAAATTCAATCAAGGTTTAATACTACTCATAAATGTGTATTTGCAAACTAAATTGAATAACATGTCTGTGTAATCAAAAATATTTAATTGGGATTTAAAAGATGTCTCATACTGTGTATTTACAAAATAACCTGTATGTGTATTCCAACCCTGCACCTACTGCACATAAGGCTGTCACTCCAACTCTTCAGCTACATGGCCACATGAAATGCTGTTATACTTTTACATATATCTCTGCACTATGTTAAGCACAGCACCATGCTGCACAAACCTGCTCAGCTATGCTTAAACTTGACCTTTCCTAAATAATTAAATGTATCCGGTTTCTATTTTTAGATGTCTGCCATGTGTCCATTGTTAAGCGCTGCACTGTACCACACAAACACAACATTGAAAAACATTTTATTACATAAGCATACATTGATATACAGCACTTTAACAGTGCAGGGAGTGGGTTACTCATCTCCAGACACAGTAACACACTCCCTACACTGATTCACTAACCGTGTTACACGGCTGTCTCTCTCAGTAACTCGCCTTCATTAATATGCGAGGTGCACTGCCAAGGGGGATCTGCATACATGGCCACAGTACCTTTTGTGTAGGTCTTCCACTATTCCTACATGGATTTTATTAAATCTCCAGGAGTGATTTCTCATTCAATGCATATGTCTCAAAAACTCAATAATATTACTCTTGGTCTCCTCGAGGCAACATAAATCTGCTTATTCAATTCTCACTTCACTTCCAGTCAATACCTATCTACCGCTCTGTATCAGCTTTTTTTAAAAAAAAACTCTTCTCTTTTTTAGTGGCAGATGAAAACATTCACACAACTCTTAACAATTATTCAGTACACAGCTTCAAACTCCTTTTTAATTAAAGTTTTTTTTCTAAATTAGTTTGCAATTTAGGAAGTACAATATTTTGATATTCTGATTGAAATTACTGTTGTAGTGTTCCTAACTTATGGATTTTCATCCACTGATGTCCAGCCAGGGTACCAGATCTTTACCTACCTGAGGCCATACATCCAACACATGACCTCAGCTCATATGCATCAGGGTATATAGGCAGACGTATGCACAAATTCCTTAGACTACCTCCAAGCCAGCATCCTGAAGACTACTGTGAGAGAAGACTGGTCACCTAGAAGGGGTGTAGCTGGAACAGGTGAGTAAACTCCCCCAAAGAACAGGAATTATGAGATAGCCCACAAGTGAATGAAAGAGTCATTTTGGAGCCAAGGAGGAGAAGAGAGGAAGGAGGAAATGTAAGGAATACTGCAACAGTAATCAGTAGGACATCTACTTTTATGGTAAGTTATAACAAAGCTGTACTATGTCCTGACCAAAATCACTGTCGCAGTATGTCCCTACTGAAATCACTTTTGCAGTATTCTTAACATATGGATGATTCCCAGAGCTGAAAAAGGTAGAGAAAGTGAGGATGGCTAATGGAAGGATGAGCTGTCCAGGAGTCCAAATAGGATAGATCTAGAAAAGGTAGCCCATGGACCTAGAGAAAGTATCAATCTTGTAGTGTTTGGTGAAGGTGTGCAAAGAAGACCAGATGGCAGCTTCCAAGATGGAGCTGGCATCAACACTCTTCTGGAAAGCACTAGAAGAGGCCACTGCCTGAGTAGTGTGTGCTTTTGGGCAGGAAGGCACAGTTTTACCATAATACATATAGCAGAAAGAGATGGTGTTTGATATCCATGATGCAATAGTTTGCTTTGAGACCTAGTGGCCCAATTTAGACTCCATGAAGGAAACAGATAGTTGGTCAGTTTTTATGATAGATGAAGTTTTAGCTGGACAAAATAAAAACTGCCTGTGAATGTCTAGAGAGTGCAGAAGTCTTTACCCCTTGCTCTGGGGATTGGAGAAACAGGAAGGCAGGTGAATAGCCTGATGTAGAGACAGTTCATTCAGTACCTCAGGAATGAAAGAAGTATTGGCCCTAGAAGTCACCCTGTCCCTGTGAAAATTAAGTAAAAGTGTAATAGCCATAAGTGCCTGAAGTTCAGACACTCTGTGTACCAAGGTAAGAGCCAACAGAAGGATAGTTTTCCAGGTGCAGAATTTTAGAATGGCATATGATGTTGGCACAGAAGGGGACAATGTAAGTTTTTCCAACACAAAGTTAAGATACCAGGGAGGAGAAATAGGTTTTCTTGGTGGTGTTAGATATAAGGCTTCCCTCACAAAAAGTTTTACCTCCTTCCTGAATATGAAAGGATGGTCAATAGGCAAGCAAGCATTGATGACAGATGGGCTTTAATGGAAGAGTAGGCAAACCAAACTTTAATAGTTCACGTAGATACTGAAAGACAGTGGAAACCTCTGTTGTTGTGGCACCAAAATATAATTTTTTTCCCACTTAGTTATTTATTATTTATTGACATTTGTTTACCAGGAAAGTCCAATCGAGCACAAGTGCCCTTTTTCACTGGAGGCCCGGGGAGAAAAGCTCCAAGGTAACATATTTAATACAATCTGCATATTTGCAATAAATTTAATAATGAAGTTTCAGTGAATGCAGTATAATACAATTTGTATTGATGTCCATAAACATTAAATTTCAAGCCTCATACTGAGACTTGACAGATAGAGGAATGGTGTGTAAGATAAGAGTAATTTAACAAATACAGTAGATGAGGTATTAGGGGAGATAAGCAAGTCTGTGTGTTAACAGAGAATTGGTGATGGAATAGTAATTTGGTCGTGCTATTTAGAAGTAGGTATAGTAGGTTAAGAAATACAATAAAGTGAAATATTACTGCTGCGGTGGTGGTGCTACGGTAGGGTTGTCGCCTCACAGTTAGACGTTGCCCATTCGATTCTCAGAGTGTCTTCGGTGTGGCGACATGCATGAATGGGCGTTCCTTCATTGAAGGTTGTGCGTTAGGCCCAGCAAGCCAGCATGTAAAAATCTACTGCCAATCATTAGCGGACCGGAGTTCCGCTGTGGCGACCCCTAACCAGTAAAAAGCCGAAAGACACAAACAAGCAAACAAACAATTAGTAGGTTAAGTGATTTAGTGCTTTAGAGGGAGGCATAAGAAAGGTGATGAAGGGTACTATGTCCAAGATAAAGAGCAGGGACAAAGCCAGTAGGCAGAGAGGAAGTCTTAGTAATGGTTTGAAAAGATGAAGGTGTGTGATAGACCTGATTCATGTAGGAATTTTATTCCAAGTTATAGCTTACTATTGGAATGAAGACTGACCACAACAGCCCTTTGTGGTTTGTAGATGGTAAGCAGTTGTTTATTATTTGACCAAATGGGACTGTTTGGAAGATAGTATTGGAGTGTGGTCTAAATGCTGGGCAGGCGGCTAGGGTATGGATGATTTTTTTTTTAGTTATGTCAAGCTGAGTATAAGATAAGTGTTGAAGTTTGTGCCAGTTAATTGTTTTTAGTGCTAAACACTGGTGGGTTTGGTAAGGTCTGTTGCAACTTTATTGTACCACAGTTCAATTTTAGAACTAAGTGAGGCTTGTACATGGGTCATGGTAGGGGCTCCGTACAGGAGAGAAGGTAAGAGATAAGTGGTAGCTAGAGTTAACTTGGCCAGGTCTGTAAGGAATTTCTTTACTCTTATTTATTTATTTTTTTATGCTGTTGTGGCTATATAAATTGAATTTAAGATTGTTGTGGATTGTCATGCCATGTAGTTTTGTATGTCGAGTGATTTAAATCACAATATTATTTAAGGACGAAATTGTAAAGTTATTTTTTCATGGAAATGGGATTTTAGAAAAAGAGTAGTATTTTTTGGGGGGGCGATTTAGTTGTATAAGATTTTTTGGTAGTAGGTTTCCTGGCTTCCTGGAAGACCTGAACCACCTCCTCAGAGAAGTGATGCGTTTTAGGGATCAGAACCTTTTCTTCCACAGAGTGAGACTGAAAGAGGCTAGATTGGGATGGAGAAACAGACCTTGTTGTTTTGTGCCCAGGTCTGGTTGGAGTGGTATCTTCCAGTCATTTCCTTTAGACAGCTGGAGTATGAGGGGAAACAAATTTTGTCTTGGTCACTAAGGAACTTGAAGTAGAGGTTTCCTTTTGGGCCTTTAGAAGGGTTCTTGGGAGCAGTGGTAGAGAGGGGAAGCAAAAAGGAAACCTCCCTGACCACTGGAATGACAAGGCATCTGTCTTCCAGGGTAAGGTAGAAGGGATACTGTTGTAGAACCAAGGAAGCTAGTGGTGGACTGGTGAAGCAAAACCATATACTTGTGGTTTCCCCGCTGATATCTGTTTTGAAGACCTGTCTATTCAAGGACCATTTGTGAGGGTCTTCCAAGGATCTGGACCTGTTTAAGGAGTCTGCCAGCACATTCTTCTGTGAGGGAATGCATCAGCTATGAATGTCATGTTCATTTGTGTGGCTAGGTGCCATTCTTCCTATGCTAGCCTGCACAAAGGTTAACATCTTGTGCCAGCCTGTTTATTGACATACCACATAACTCTGGTGTTGTCCCTTAAAGGAAGTTGGCACACTTTCTATGGTGCCTTGATCTAGTAAGTCCTGAATGTTATGGTCAATCAATAGAAGCTGGGTGAGAGGTGGAAGAGGGATGCCCTTTAGGGATGGAATGTTTTCCCAAGTCATGGCAAACCCTTCTTTGATGATAGTCAGAACCCATTTGTCTGTAGTTATCATTTCCCAAAAAGGGGAGAGACAGAGAAAGTCTTTTAGATAGATGAATAGAGGGACTGAGGAGAGTGAAGGGGTAGTTGGAAAGGTAGTAACAGGTTTATGATTCCAAAGGGAGGCCTCCCCAAAGGAGATTCCTTATAAGATTTGTTTGAACATCTATTCCTTTGTGTTCTTGTTTTTTAGTGGACCTAGGATTCCTTTTAACAAAAGAAGTAAATTTGGCTGGGTATGCTCTACGATATCTAGGGACTGCAGAAAGTAGAATCTGTCTACAGTCTTTCATAGTCATAGAGACAGCAGCCTGTGTATCAAATAAGAAATTGTTGTCTAAGGGCACATCTAGTATTTTAGACTCGAAGTTCTCGGGGATGGGCTGACTGTGCAGCCATGCATACCGTCTGAAGACTGAGCCTGTGGAAGCAGCCCTGGATGAAGTATCCACAGTATTATACTTGCATTTTATGCTGTACCTGGCTATTTGTGTAGTATGAGACAGGGTACAGCCTGAATTTGCTGCTTAGAATCTGCTGAGTGTGGATCTGACATAACCTTTTGCAAAGACTGAAATACAGAGATCAAATACTTGATCATTTCATTCTGGTAGTTAATAGTTCTGAAACCTATGGTGGAAGAGGTCTAGACCTTCTTTCCCTACCTATCCATAGCCCTACCTTCCTTGTCAGTAAGAAGGATGTTAGCACTGGGGACCAGCTTAGGTGGTTTATCTGAGAAAAGGGAGACAACAGCAGGGTCAGCCACAGGATTTTTATACAGGTATTTAAGGTCATCAGATATCTTATAGAACCTGTCTTTTAGGTGCTGGTGGTTGAGAATCAGGAGCTGAAGATGTGTACTTGAAGGCATCCTGGCATGCCTCTAGAACAGGAGGGACTGAATAAGGAGCCGGAGTGCCCATTCCAAAAGGTTATAGTATATCTTTTGTACATCAGAGATTTGCTTTGATTGCCATTCAGAATGTGTCATTGAGTTTTGAATAGTTTCTCCAAAGGAGGCCTCTTCAATAGGAAAATCTGGAGAAAATTATCCCCCTTCATCCAAAGATAGCTGAGCTGGAGAATGCATTTGTGAGGAGTAATCCAGAGAATGATCAGACTCTACATATTGTTCATCCTCAGAAGAAGAATCTTAGGCATGTACTTTTGGGGCCTGAGGTAGGTGGGTTTCAAAGGAAGTAGGCTTCAGGGTCATGATAGCTTTAGGCAAACCCTGGGAGAAATCAATCCATTATTTTTCCTTAGAAGCTATAGGTGGAGTCACATGCCTAGTGTTTTGGTATTTCTTTTAGGCATGATGTCTGCCTGAACAAGTCTCTGAGGTTCTGGACTCCTGGTGTACTTCAATCAGAGCACCTGGAATCTCTCTTCCTGGACTAGGATTTGGGTAACTGTGTGGTTCCTCCTCCATGTAAGGCCTCAGGAGCCATACTGGCCTCTATTTGGGTCTTGGCAGCAGATAGCTGAGAGGATATCTGATGTATAGTAGGTTCTGCAACTTTGGTGGGTACATCTGATTCAGAATAGACTGCAAATCCTATTGTGGTCTCTTGAGTTTCTTCTTTGACAGAAGGGCTGTGTTGGGTGCTGGGGATTCCACTATCTTTGCTTAAGCCAGGTGTTCCTGGCACTGCATTTCAAGGAACATGTTAAGAGATGAAAGCCTCGACCTATGGGTTTTTGGAATGAATAGCTGGCAGATAGAGCAGGATTTGTAGTCATGTTCTGGACGTCAGTAGATAAAAATCCATATGTCAAGAATACTGCAACAATGATCAGCAGGACATCTGCTGTTGTGGTAAGTTCTTACACAAATGTATTTTCTCTTTATTATTCATACATCATCAGAGATGGCTTGTGTTTGACAACACTTCATACTTGGGTAGCATAATACTTGCACAATGTACTAGTCATAGAAAGTCCCCCCATTAGTATGTGGTACACCCCAGTATTTTTATAAATACTTCATAAATATAAGAAAGAGAAGATGCTAGACTGGTTTTTGTACTAGTAGAACAAGATATTGGCAACATTGAGCTTGCCAGCATATAACCAATACTTGAAAATATTTGCACTAAGCAGACACTTTTCCCTTTCAGTCTTGAACTTCAGAGGAAGTGAAAAAAATCACAAGCGGGGAGGCTCATCTGCTGAAAATGCTTATCAATAAGTAATATTGAGTGCTTTCATCTCTGATTAGAAACTTCATCAGAATAATACATTATAAACAACCTCACCCTTATATACATAGCCCAATTACTACAATAATGACATCATTTACTTTCTAAAACCATAATGCATATATATGTATGTGCAAAATAATAATAAAAATTATATAAGATAAAGCTTTTCAACATTCATGCAATATTATCTAAGAAATCTTAAAATGATAAAACATAGAATTAAACCTATATATATATCACAACTTGTACATTTTTTGTATGAAATTAAAATAGTTATTACAAGTGATATTCTGCTTTTAGCCTCAAAATTGAGCTAATGGGGATAGCACTGTTAAGTCCAGGATACTCAGAGGCATTGACTCTCATTTGCCATCTCAGTTCCAAATAATCATTTAAGGGACCCCCTCTCTCCCCCCGAATGTGACTTGATTTATGATGGTGAAGTTAAAACTATGTCCATTATGTGTGGCAATATGGGCAGCTAGAGCATTTTTCATGTCTTTCTTATCTATGTCATAGCTGTGTTGCTAGATTTGAGTCCTAAGTGCATTAATGGTTTTCCCTAGGTAAAAACAGGGGCATAGGGAACACAAGGCTAGATATACCACAGCCTTGCTGCTACATGAATATTTCTTCCATAGGGAATATTTCCCATAATTGGGTATACGCACCTCTTTACCTTCCAGAATGTTTTTATATTGTAGACAAAATCCACATTTCACCATACCCCCCACATTGCCATTCTCATTCTTATGTGTTTCTATGATATTTTTAAGGCTGGTATCTTTCTTTTACACTATCCTGGGTGATGTACCCACTAATTCAAGATGGTCTTGGTGAGCACTAAATATATTCCAGTTATGTATTGAAATGTTCTTAATATTATGGAATTGGTTATTAGATTTAAAAATAGCTGATTTTCCAAAGCTATTCCCATCTTTCCATTTACCTATTCCTTCCATTCCATAATGTCTTCCTAGCAAGGGTATAAAATGTCCATTTTCCCTTTTTACCCTTACTTTAGTCAGAATGTTATTGACAAATGCTATGGGGTACTCTCTTTTCACCAACATATTCTTTAGTACATTAAGTTGTCATATAAATTCCCCATTCTCTGATACCATTCTAGCTATCCGCACCCCCTATCCTTTTACTAAGGACTTCTTTTGATGAATGGGGTGACAGCTATTAAAGTGTAGGAGGGTATTGGAATATGTTGGACATAAATTTAGTGCTTCCATTTTATTGGATAGTAATGTCTAAATAATTGACAACTTCTTTCCTTATATTGCTGGTAAAGTCTAAGAAATCAGTACTCTTACTAATAAATTCCAGAAAATGATTTAACTCTTGTTCACTTTTTCCACAAAACAATTATGTTGTCCAAGAAACGACCATAAAATGTCCAACTTCCAGTAAAGGTACTTTTGAAAACAATTTCTTTCTCCCAAAAAGCCAACACAATGTTGGCAAAAATGGGGGCACACGCTGCCTCCATTGCTACCCCTTTGCATTGTCTAAAAAGCTGTTCAAAAGTCATATTAGTCTTTAAAACCAGTTCCATTAATGTTTTTATAGTTAAAAATACGTTCATGGCTGAGATTAGAATATTGGCAAAGGAAGGAATAAAACCAATCGAATAAAACCAATCAATACCTATATCATGGGGGATTATTGAAAATAAGTCTTTTATATCAATGGTGACAAAAATAAGTTCATCATGATATTTGTCATTGGTAATCTTGCTTAAGCAGTCCCACAAATCTTTCAGTGTCCATGGGCAATCTTTTAACACATTATTGAGTTGGCTGTCTATAAATCTAGCTATAGGATAAGTCTTGGATGCTCTTGCATCAACTATATGTCTAAGAGGGGGTCCAGAAGATTTTTGTGTATCTTCAGTGCCCCAAATATTGTTGGTATTTTCGGATATATAATCATGTCAGCATAAGCATAATAATAAACCAGCAGGTACAGTAGATCTAAAGCCACAAGAACTGGAATTTAGACTGTAAACAAGAGGCACAAATTTTTAGCATGGACAATTTATTTTCCACTTTGGGCATTAGACTTCATTAGCAAACAATACATTCAACAGTAAAAAAAACTTTCAGTTTAAAAATATCTGTAAGCCAATAGAAAGTACTTCATCCAACAATTAAGTGACATCACAAACTCAGCTATTAAAGACATACGCTTTACTACATCATTCAACCCTGGTGCTTTGTCAGAGTTTAACCTAATCTACCTCAGTGCTTCTTTTTGTTCTAACTCTGTCTTAAAATCCCCACCCCTTATATGATGTGTCCCCTGTTCCAGAACTGAAAAACTTATTATAATGAGGACACTTCAAAGAGTGTTTAAAAAATGCATTTCTACCATCCTTCTTTTTTATGTTATAGTAGTGCTCTTTAATCCTGGCACAGAGAACCCAGGTGGTCATCCCAATATGGAATGCAGTACAATGAGAACATAACCCAATGTATACCACACCTTTGGTTTTACAGTTAAAATAACCAGGCACTGGAATAGTGGCAAATGGGGGAAATTTACAAAAGGTTCCTCTAATATGTACCTATAAAAGGTACAACTTCCATATTTGTGTGTGCCAAATAGTTTATTTGTGTGTAAAATAGTCCTTTTCTCTGTTTTTTTTTTCATCCTTGCAAGTAATGATTTTAAATTATAGTGATTTTTATACACAAAATGGGGGTGGGGGCCAACCATCCCAAAAAGGTCCTGATTACCCTCTAAAATTTTCCAGTTGTCCTGTATAATGCCTCTTATCAATCCACTATACAAAGTCATATTCAAGTTACAAAATATTTCTTTGTTGGACTTGTCCAAGACTTTGGAGCTACTATAAGGAACTTGTAATATGGGCGTGTAGAGTGACATCCAATTGTCCATGATATACTTAGCTGTACTTCTTAATTTGTCTTTATGTTAACCTCTTTCTAAAAATAGTGAACAAATAAAATCTATTTCATTATTAAAATCACTGTCTTCACTGGTCATTCAACTGGCCCGTGGGTATGTTGTCTCATAAATTGTGGGTGAAAGCTTTTATAGTGTAGGTAACTGTTAGTAAAAGTTTTTTATGGTGAATCCTGCTTACAAATCTCTTTAGTACCTTAACCCATTCTAAAGTGATATCCAAAAAGTTAACCTTTAAACCCACGTCACCTAAAATAAATTTTAGAAACTCAGAACCAGAATTTAAACAATCTATAAACTCTTTCACCTGGTTGAGGTCACCTTCTAAGATGAAAAACAAGTCATCAACAAATCTTTTAAAAAACAAAACATGATGTCTACCCATTATAGGCTCCAAATTGTTCTCACCAGCCAACAGCAATGTTTGCAAATGAAGGGGCGGCTGGAGACCGCCTAGCAACCCCTCTGTACTGTTTATACACTTTGTTATTGAACATGAAAAAAAAAAATGTTTTTCAAGAGAACATCTATCAAATCACAGCAAAAGTTGCACTGGTCATTAAGTTAGAAAATCTCCCAACATATTTTCTTAACATATTCTACTCCTGTTGCATGTGGAATACACGGAAAAAGTGATACCGCATCAATGGTGAACAAAATATGTTTTCGTGGCTCAGATGAGAAGATGTCAATAAATTTCTCGAACTGTTCGAAAAAATCCCAAGAGTCCTGTAAAAAAAAGAACTCATTTTACTGACTAAGGGGTTTAAAAAAGCGTCAGCCATAAGAGAAATTCCTTCTGTGATATAATTAGGCATTGAGACAACAGGCCTAAATGGAGAGTGGTTAAGGTCTTTATGGACCTTCGGTATTCCAAACAAACCCACTAATTCTCAATATTACATAAATCATAAGAAAGTTTGTCTAAATTGCTACTCATTAAACTGTCAAACAAAAAAGAATAAGTTCTCAGATAATATGTTAATACATCACTTACATTGGCTGCCTCATATTCTAAGGTGTTACATAACATAGCTTCAATACTATGAATATACTTGTCTTGATCCATCACAACTAAAGCACCACCTTTGTCACTTTTCATAATTCTAACCATACTGTTACACTTAATTCATTCAGAGCAGATTTTCACTCATAGTTAAGTTGTAATATTTACACCTTGTTTTATTATTGTCTAACAAATTTCTAATTTGTTTTTCACAAGTATTCTCAAACACTTTTAAAGTGTGTACCAAAGGTGGGTTAATCAGGATGGTTTAGCATATTTACTTTCACTCTTTTCAACATCTTTTAAAATGTAATTTAAGTTCAACATTATTGTATATTTTTTCAATTCTAGAACAGTGCTGGAAATATCAGCTCTACTTGGAACAACATTTAAACCCAAATTCAACACTTTATAATGCTCAGAAGTAAGGTGAAGTTTAGACAAGTTTATAACATTGTTTTTGTACATCTTACACTCTAATAATTGTCCATGGATGAATCCGAAGGAATCCTTTCCATTTTTCTTGTCATTCTTGTCCTCAGAGACTTCCCTTCCTTTTCTAAACTTAAAAAAAACTTTGGTCCTTGCTCCAAGTTCTGTGGAATTACTAAGACCATCAGTGTTACTTAATTCACCCACAGGAAAGCATTGACTGTGTTAGTTTGCAGGAAATCAACTGCTAAAGCCCCAGTTGCTTGACTTCCTACATGGTCAGTAGCCTCATTCTCATTTTCCATCAGTTGCTCCCTTTCAGTTTTCTTAAAAGCATATTGTCTACTTTCATACTTGGCTGTTGAAAGTTAGAAAAATTCCTCTTGGAAAATGTATTGCCTGTGTTGGAAAGCAAATTATCATGCTCACTTTCATATGCTTTTATGTCTCTGTTTTATTTGCTGTTTTTGTGTTTAATAATTTGCTCATACTTCTAGGATGTTATGATACTCTGAGCATTCACCAAACCTACCATGAAACCCTCTGTAAATGGCCTGATCAGTGGTCATTATTTGTTTTTAAACTGGCCATAATTTTAACATTATTGTCCACAAGTAATTTTAGAAAATTAAGGCCAACACTGTTGAATTCCTTTAGGGTGGAAAAAAAGGAATCTGTAGCCTTGACACCATTTGGGCTTTTGAAATGTCTTAGCCCTTTAGGAACTATACTAAGTTCAATGCATCACTGGAAATATTTGTTCTCTAAATCAAGACCTTTGTACTTCTTCAACAGTCCAGTTAAAGCCTCACAATTCTCTCTGTAAGATAACATAGCTGTGTTTATAAGTTTTTCTGTGGTAAAAAAAAAAAGGATCAGTACCACTAGTAAGAATAGATGCAACATTCACATCTTTTTAGAATTTAAATGAACTTTAGTGTGGTCACCTTGTGCAATAATAGGTTGAACACCATCATCTTTGGAACTGGTGTACCCATGGGATTCTGTCACTCGCTCTTTCACCAGCAAATCCAAGGATATTTGAATGCCAGCCATGGTCTTATGCAGTTGCACCATGAGACCATTTTCACTGCTGCCTGGTGTAGGATGAATACTGCATTCTCTCAGCCATAGCAAGTCAAATAAAAACAAAAGTTTTTTATTGTTGAATGTATTGTTTTCTGATGAAGTCTAATGATGAAAGCGGAAAATAAATTGTTGTCTACACTAAAATGTGTGCCTCTTGTTCTCAGTCTAAGTTCCAGTTCTTGTGGCTTGTTGTAATAGTCTGGAAGTTTTAGTCTGTTTTTGTGGTCTAACAGTAGATCTAAAGTTTCTGTCATGGATGGCACTTTTCCTGGTAGCTATTACTTCGGCAAGATGAATCTCAGAGTTATAGGTCCTTTCTTCCAAGTTCCCTTACTTAATATTTCACAAAGATTGAGTAACCTTATGCACCAGCCCTTCCTTATTACCTAAAGTTGCTACAAAATATAATATTAACCAATTTATTAGCCTCCCATTTTTCTTTCCTAACTTCCAAAATAAGGGGGAATATATTCTTCATTTACTTGATGTTCATAGACAACTGTTTTTTTACCTAGCAGAACAAAGGCTTTCAGGACATCTGAACAATTGATCATATCTTTTTCAGACAATAAAAGAGGTAAAGTAATTATCAAGACATCTTGACAAGATGGTTTAAAGACTGTATTTCCTTTGCTTATTCTTCAAAGAACATCCTTTGACACAGTCAGATTAAAGCTCACTCTACAAGGACTATGGCACCTTCTCAAGCCTTTTGGTCAAGAGTATCTATTGATGACATTTATGCAGCTATGTAGTCTAATCCTCATATGTTTATTACTCATTGTAAATTGGATATCATTTCCAGGAATAGAAGTGCCTTTGGCTCCGCTATGTTCCAGAATATCTTCCATGATGGCCACCCTGGGTTTCTCTAGCTGGGGACTCTGTCCCACAGGTTAATTGAATGAACGAAAATGACAACATCAGATAAAAAAGTTATGTTCTTACCATAACGTTCCATCGGTGTCAGTTTTCATTCTTCATTAACCTTCCCCCAGTCCAAGACTTCTAAATTCCTGATGGATATGTTCATAGGAATGACAGTCCCTGTTTGAGCTCCTGTTGCTCTATTCTTTCTCTGTGATAGATAATTGTTTTTTGGTGGACAGTAGATAAATAGTTGCAGCAAACTTGATCTGAGGTACTTTGGGGGAAAGAAGTATTATGGGTAGAGAGGAGAAGCTTGAGCTTCAAATCTCAAGCTAGTGAAACTCTGAGTCAGTTCTGAGACCCACAGGTAAATGAGGAATGACAACAGACAACGCAGATGGAACATTATGGTAAGAACATAACTTTTTTTTTATGTATACTGTTAACTAAATACTGAATATACTGAGCACAGGAATACTGGACTGTTGAAAGGAAACTCTAACAAAGTGGCTGATCTAATCAACTAAATCGATGCAAATAAAAGATCCCATTCCCTACTCATTTTTTTTTACAAACCAGGTTTAAAAAGTTGGCAAACATTATGCAGTCATATTAAGGACAATTGATCTGCTATCAACATTTTTAATGGAAATCCACTTCAGACACTTATTTGGACAAATACAAGGTTGCAACTTAGTTGCTTCAGAAACACTGCTGTCACTATTATTTCCTGTCTCTAACTTACCATCTACAGCACACAAAGACACAGATATTAAAACATTAGTATTTTTGATTGTGTCTTTTATTGTTCTGAGACAACTTAACTGTTTGCTGCAAACTTTTATCTTTTGCTAACAAGTAACTCTTTCGTACCAGATACAAAAAAGTTCTGAAATTTCAAGAATTTGAACAGCTTATTTAGTAAATCTTTAATTGTTTAATTATTGTAGCTGTAGAAGCATATTTTTTTTTGCTTCCCTTGCAGCTCAAATGCTACTTCCACTTGTGCAACTCACGTATTTTGTACACCATTGTGTTTTGCCATAACGAAGGAAAAAGTAATTAATCCAGTCCAGGCACACCAGTAAGTAATCCACATGTAAATCCTGATTAAAAGCCCCAATACAAGGAAGATAATATAAAACAATGTACCAGAAAGTACATGGAGAGCAAGTTTCACAGCAGCAAACTTTATAACTATAAAGTATAAAAATTCAGAGGAAAATTATGTATGTAAGATGAGTCTGTGTTGCAGCCAAAAATGTGAATATAATCCAAGCACCAAAAGTATTTAAATCATTCTCACAGAAACTACAGGAAAGGAGAAATATTTAGACTTAATACCAAAACTCTGACTTAAGTGATGCAGTTCTCCAGCTCCTGGCCTGTCCCTACTTACATGACATCCACACGAGTACTTTCTCTCCAGATTGTAGTCTCACCTATTATTTATTTACTGTCATTAGGGAATAAATAGTTAAGTAAAAGTTGATTCTTTGAACTATATTTACAAACTGTTTATCTGCAGACATCATATGCGATATATCTTTGCCTCGTATCCCAAATTCAGAAAATATTACAGCAACATTTGTGATTTATTGCAGAACTTTTTGCTCCATAACAAAATATTCAGTTAATCTGTGATTAACACTCAGAAGTGCAATCAAAAATAGCAGGTAATACATTCCCTTCTTGAAGATGCCTCTTTCAGTGAGATTCAAGGGAAGATAAGGCAGTGGGGACCTGGCCCATAAACACCTCTGCTAGATTAAATATGCAACTAATACATGTAGTCCTATATGAATTACAGTAAGGTGCAGCTTTGGGCACATTGCTGATGATGATAAGTGCACTTTTGGCTAACATCAAAGACTGAAACAATACTGATTTAATGAACTCTAATTGTACCATGACACAGGAATGGGGTCCATTTCTATCATGGTATTAGAAACCCAAAACACTTGGAGAAATTAAACCAGAGGAAGAAATCCTGCAGGAGGTTTGCAAGTTATCACCCCCAGTGGCCTGGGTAATGCCACTGTCAGACATGTTAGTAGATATAACATGCTGTAAAGCCTGGAAGGAACAATGTGTGGCTGAACCCATACCCAGTAAACCTGACAAAGTGCTGCAGACCTCCGAAGATAGACAGGACTGGAGTAAGTAACCTGTTGTGAACTCTGTAATGGTGGCTACTGCCACCAAGAAAGATGCCCAGAGGATGCTCAGGCTGTTCAACTCATGAAGAGAAAATCCAGGATGATGTATAGACTATGAAAGTAAGTGCATGCATCTAGTAACTTCTTAGTGTCTTTAGCTATATGATGTATATTGCTCAATTTCAGAGGGATTCAGTAAAGAAAACTCTTGACATTCTGAAACAGTTGTCTGTGGATGATATGAGGACATAGAAACCCAAGTGGCAACTGTAAATTCCATTTCCTCAATTACCATGAATTTAATCCATAATGTGACAGATGGTGGAGTTAGAATGGTGGGATTTGGCTTGTCAATGAGAAGACAAGCCTGGCTGCACCTTACTGACTTTGTGGATCATTTCAAGGCATTGTTTGTCAATGTCCGTATTGTTAGCATCTCCTTGCTTTGGCAGAAGGTGAAGGAAAAGTTGCCACAATGTAAGCAGGTGGACAAAATGCTCACAACTGTTGGGGTGAAGTTTTGGGCACCTGAAGGACCTTTCAAAAAATCAAAAAAGGTGATAAAAACTTAAGTTTCATAAGTCCCAACATCCCCAGAACAGACAGCAGAACAACAGGAATTCTCATGGCAGAGGGGGACTTCCAGTCTAGCCATTGCCCTAAAGGCAGAGGTGGACCTAACCTGCAAGACTTTAGAGATACATCAGTATGACTCCTGAAATGTTGCCTGACTGTCCTCTTCTGGAGGTAGTCAGACCCATTTCCTTCCAAAAGCTGCTATATTCCCTTTTTGAAAATGTCCCTAAAACATGCCCTCACATCACAAATAGATCCACCCTCCCACCAAAAAAAGGCAGCCTTGAAGGAAATCAAAATACTTCTACAAAAATGAGACATCATAGAGGTCCTGCCAGACTAGAGAAGGTCCAAATTCTACTCCAAATTCTTTTTAAAGCTCAAAAAGACAAATGACCTCAGACTCATTATCAGTGAAAGATTACTAAACCAGTTTGTGAAGAAGATGTCATTCCAGGTGGTTATGGTGCAGTCCATCCTGCCATGCTTACAAGCAGGAAATTGGATGTGCTCTTTGGATCTCCACAATGCCTACTTGCATATAAAACAGCCAAGGCATTGTGAAGATTCCTAGGCTTCCAAGTGGGGGACAGACATTATTAGTTCCTATCCCTGCTATTTGGACTCATCACAGCCCATTCCACATGTTCACCAAGTGCATGTCTCCTGGCATGTTTCACATATCACTACTTAGCATTCAAATCTTTCCATACCTCAGTGACTGGCTGCTAGCAGCACCTGCTATAGAGAGACTTCTATTTAGCAAGATACACACATCCTGAGTACATACCGTATTTCCCCGAAAATAAGACTGGGTCTTATACTTTTCCCCTCGCCGAAATATGTATTAGGGCTTATTATCAGGGGATACCTTATTTACCCCTCCCCCATACAACAATCTACATTTATTCATTTATTCATGTATACAAATCAACATTTATTCATGTACAAAAATAAACATTTATTCATGTACACAAATTGATATTTATTTGGTACTTTTCTGTTATTGCTCAACAGTTCTAGGTAACGTGTTAACAGTTGTGTGAGAATTCTACATAAACAGTGCAACAAACATTTCAACTTCAGAATATCTATACCTTGGCTTTTACAGTGCAATATTTCATGCTTAACAGAAAGTGCAGAAAAATCTCAATATATGTGTATTGGAGGAGGGGAATAAAACAAGTGACTAACTGCCACTTTTTGAGTTATAACTGTTTGTGTGCACCAGGCTTTTTCGGTTTCAAGAATGTAAATATCTGAAACATGTTCAGTCTTATCTTTTTTGCCCTTACTAATGATTAGAGGTGGGGTTTTCTTTCCATCTAGACGAATTGCCAAAATATAGGTAACACGTGCACTTTTGTAACCAGTGGAGGGAATGTAGATTGACAAGGCACCCCTCTGATCAATTGTTTGAGATCCTTGGCCCATAAATTCTGCAGTTTCATCCATAGCAATCATGTTGGAGAGTTGGTATTTAGAAAACTTGATGCCATCAACAAAGGACTTCAATGCAAGTGCACGTTTAATAATGTCAGTATCTTCCAGCTTGAACAGTGCTGTTGATATTCTCAAAGACAGTTCATATTGCTGAAGGAAGCCATCCAGCTAATGTTGTAATGCTTTGAATATTTCAGGGTATATTTCTAACTGTGGTGCCATTGCAAGGGCAAATGCTTGAATATCAGCCCTGCACACAACCAAAGCTTTTGCTCTCCTGTTAGCAATCCATTCACAGATGATGTCTTCCAGCTCAGGAAATAATGGTTGCCAACCTGATCCACACTTGCACTTCTTAGCATATCGTACGCTGCACGCCATTTTAGGATCATTCGGAGATCCAACTTCTCTTTGCAGAAAGCCATCAGATTCTTTCCCTGGGAGTCCTCCATGATTCCTTTCTTGTACTCGACGGAATAGCTCTTTCTTTTTGCACTCATCTTGTCTGGGGGGGGGGTTAATTAAAGACTTATGAGACAGGAGTGGCAACACAAAATGGCGGTGGTTAAGAAGACACCACAGCCATTCGTTATCAAGTGCGCACGTTTTACGTCTGTTGTCTGTACTTTGACCAATAAACTACACTTGCCAGTGTTTATGGGTCAAGGATCTCAACCAGCAAGTGTGAGTGAGGATTAGGGTTACAGTAAGAATGGTGGAGGACTCCCAGGGAAAGAATCGTATGACTTACTGCAAAGAGAAGACGTTGGGTGTCCAAAAATGGTGAGCAGAGTACAATAACCTCAGTCAACAGGTGTCAATAATATTATTTTATAATTCAACATGTTCATGTGTTGTTGACGATCTTAACTGGGGCTTATTTTTGGGGTAGGGCTTATATCATGACCACCCTGGAAAACCATGCTAGGCCTTATTCTCTGGTTAGGTCTTATTTATGGAGAAATATGGTACTATCTTTGCGGATCACAGTCAATGTGGTCAAATCCCAACTGAACCCATAGCAGGTCCTAATTGTCATCGAATGCTAGCTGGATATAATCAATCAGAGAGTAAGATTACATCCTTACAAAATGTCCTTATAGTCTATATCTGTCTGAAGCAGCTGTTTTCAGATACTGTCAAGGTGCTAGGCTTGATGGCTGCTTCCATTCAAATGGTTCCCTATGCATGACTGAACATGAAGCTATTACAATGGATACTCAGAAATCAGTGGAATCCGGCCCTTTAACTTATGACACACTTGATAAAACTTTCAAAGGTCTGCATCAAGAGGGTGTTTTGGTTGATGGACCCACCGAATCTGTGCATACAAACTTTACCCAGCCATACTCTAATGCTACGGTAACCTTGGATGCATCCATACTGGGGGGGGGGGGGGGGGCATTGCATACACAGGACAATCCAAGGTACATGGACTGCACAAGAGGTCCAGTTGCATAACAATGCACTCAAGATGGCAGCAGTTGTCTTAGCATTTCAGGCATTCGAGGACTTGCTCCCTTGAGGCAGCAGTATGATACATAAACAAGCAAAGTGGAACAGGTTCATACCTCTGATGCAGACAGGCTATGAAGGTTTGGGAATTTACCATACTATCACACCACTTTCTCACAGCAACACACATACTGGGTCATCCAACCTGATCGTGGACAGGTTGGGCAGACAATATTGCTCCAACATGAATGGTCGCTTGATATGAAAATAGCATCCAACATATCTCAGAGCTTAAGAATACCATGTTGTGATCTCTTTACTTCACCATTCAACACCAAATGACAAAATTTTTTCAACGTTGTTCATCAAGAAGGGGAGCCACCAACAGACACATTCTCCCAAGATTAGCCCCCTAATATCTCATATCCTGTCCCCTATTTCCTCTGATAACCAGGTTCCCTCAGAAAGCAAAAGCATGTTCAGAGTCATTCTGACAGCCATGTTGTGGCCTCACCAAATGTGGTTCCCCTTGCTGTGGCTTCATGTCAAAACTCATTCTCAGTCCTCAGCATCCTTGTCTACTGTTGCAGCTGCCTGGAAGGCCTGATCCCTTCATATAACTGCAAGGTTTCTGTACATCTATTGATGGCCAAGAATCAGCTGTTACCTGTTGAAGTAGTTACTCTAATTGCTGCATCGCAAAGTTCCTCTACAAGGAGAATGTACAAGATTAAATGGAAAACAGTTAACTAAGATCGGCGCCTTGAGACAAAACAATGTCTCTTTATTTAGCACCTTTTGCTATTACTCTCACATTTCTAGTCAACCTGTTTAAGAAAAGGGCTAACTACTCCTTGAGTAAGGTACACTTAGCACCCATTTCATATTCTCATGTAGATTTTTCTACACACTCATTGGCATCTCATCAGACATGTAAAGCCTTTTGGAAGGGATTTTTCCCCCTTGAGATCTGAATTTTGTTTTGGAGATATTAAAAAAAAAATCACCCTTTCAGCCTGCAGATTCCATACTGATTAAATGTTTGACTTGTAAGATGGATCTTCTGGCAGCCATTACTTCTACTGAAATCCAAGTCTTATCTTTAAAATATCCTTACATTATCAGAGTCAAACTAAGGGCTAGTCTATCCTTTATACTGAAAGTAGCTATAAAGACCAATCTATTAATTTGCCAGTCTAGTTACCTAATTATTTTAATAAAAGAGAGTACTGTATTCATTGTCTGGCTGTCCGTAGACATCTTTACTTTTACCTTATTGCATTTCAAGAAAGATGAACAGTTGTATCTTTCTCAATAGCCAAGGAGGGTCAAAAGGTATCCAAGGTTACTCTAGACAAATGGATATCTGATTGCATATCTCATTGTTAATCCTCTGCTGGAAAACCCTTGATTATCAGACCAAACATGCACTATAAAAGAGTTCAGGTCAGATCTAATGCCTTTCCACTAATCTCCCCTCAGATGTCATCACTGCTGCTGGTGCATGGTTATCCTTATATAGTTTTGCCAGATATTATAATATGAGTACCCTTTCCAGGGCTAGCGCTTCCTTTGGATCTACTATTCTAAGAGTCTTGTTGAAGATTCTGCCCATTTGATTCAGTGCCTGGACAGGACCAGAAAATATGTAAGTTATGTACTTACCAACATGTTAGATTTATCTGATTTCTGCAAGATGGCTGTTGTTCTGTTTTTCCTTAAAGTCTGACCAGAAGTGATCTAATTTTGTTCATTTTCTATTGCATAAAGTGGATAGTTAGTCCCTTAATCAGTATGCAGAAGGCCCTTCACAGCAGGGATTTATGGAACAGGGGAGGAACACAAGCTTGTGAGGAGCGTTGTTGCCATGCAAGTTAGCAACAAGGTGACCATTCCAAGTGTTCCAGTGTCTGACCAGATGAATCGAATTCCAAACACCAAACATGAGGCTGTTTTGTTTTATTTTCTGTTGAACTGATGCCTTATTGATACTCTTATGAAGTTTGGAATTAAGAGATAATGCAAGTTAAAATACATAGGCTCCTGACCACCAGACTGCAATCTTGAACTTTGTCACATGTTCCCAGGCAGTTGCAGTCATTTCAAACAGCTAATGCTGTGTAAGACTATTATATAGCAGAAGGAATCTAGCAGTCATAAGGGACATCTCTTTATTGTATCACCTAATTCCTAGGTGACCTTACAAATTTTTGTGTGTGTTCCATAAATATGGATTTGAATTAAGTTTTAAAATAGTTCTTGATTTTACCCAATGCAGTTGAAATTGAAAGAATTAGACCTGATATGGGACTTAAAAAGTATATCCTTTAATGGTGGAGTTGAGATTGGTGGTATAGAGACCATTTTAAATGTATTAATTTCTGTATTCTGGCAATAACCACTAAGAGGGTTACAGAGGCCTTATTAACTACAGAATATCTACCTGAATTCTAATTGGAAGGGAGAAAATATATGCTGGTAAGTTGTCTTTGACCACAGTACAGAACAAGATAACCATAATAATGCTACAGGGAACACAATGAATAAAACTTTGATAAGGATAATGAATACTGTTATCCATCAATCCATCCACAACCCATTTTTCCAATTTTTGCACATAGGTCAGACTGGCACTTTAATGGTGAGAATTATATAGAACAAAAGTTTACACCAACTGGCAGATAGCCCTGCCATGGTAGCTCTTACACACCGCATGCTCACATGCATACTCAGACCTATCACCAGTTTAGAGTGTTCAGTCCACCTACTACATGTCTATAGTAAACATAACAGTCACTGTTGTGGAACAGTAAAACTAGAGACATAAAGACAGTTACTAATATTAAGCAACAGTAGCCCAGCTGATTAACTCTACAGTGAGGAAAAATGTATATGCACAAGGCAGGATACTTGAAACCTCCAGGCTTCTTACCATGGAATTCTTTTTGAACAACCTTGTAAATAAATTTCTTCTTAATGTATTATACTACTGCCTTATGCCTTTGGGTGCAATCACAGTATTCTTAATGAACAACAAAAAATATATATATTAGCATTTTTAGAAGCATCACCAACTTGATTCCAATTCAGTTTTTCTGCTCTCAAGTAAATTAATACATCCCAAAATTTAAATGAATCTGCTATACTAGTTGGGAATCATAAAGTTAAGTTTTGCTGAATCTTAACTGATGGCTTCATGAAGAATTAGTCATAACTCTTAATAAATCCTCTACAGAAATTAACAATTTATAGGGCTGAGAACAAATGCAAAAAAGTCAAATCTCAGTGCCCGTCTGAGTAGCTCTAAACTGTTTCTAGTTAAAGGGGACAAGAACAGACTTGTTTTCTCATCATTCCAGTATCTGCGCTTCTTCTCTTTATACTAATAAAAAGGGACATAGGGGAAAAAGCACCTGAACAATATTCATAACTGATGAACTGATTGATGATCAAGTTTAGCTAAAAGGGGTCTATATTATATCAGTGAACCCTTGAAATTGAGAATGCTGTATAATTGGCCCAAACACTTTGAAAATCCAAAATGCCGAACACACGGATCAGCCCCCCCACACAAAATAAAGTGGGGGCTTCACCCCCCAATGTGCCCCCACACGCCCCTACTTAAATATACCAACTCTGAGATGGCACCATGGCGGAGGAAATGGCAAGGTCCTGAAAACAACCCAGTGATTTTTTTTTTCTGGGAAAAAAATTGCTGTTCCGTACGTTCGGAATTTTGCCATTTCAGTTAAACACGTTCAATTAAGCAGCGTTTGCAATTTTAAGCGTTCGCTTACATAATAGGAACCCACTAAAAGTACAACAGGTTATCCGTAGAACGAGGGTGGGAGGTTGGCATAACGTTTAAGATGTTTACCTTAAAGCTACAAGGCACAGGGTTTGATTCTCACATGGGGTAATTGGCTAGGCTTAAAATGGCCCACAAGGGCAGTTAGCCTAGTACTAACCTCTGAACATATGAAGAGCCTTTTGGACATCACAGATGATGATATTTTATGTAAAATAACCTTAATTTAATTCTCAGAAGCAATTTCTTTCAGGTACCAACTATGATTGTTTGCTAAACTATTGTAGTCTGTGTTAGAAAGAACAGTTGGACTGTAATTCTACATCATTTTAATTCCTGTCTCTGGTACACAAGGTAAAATAAACTGTCCAATATTGTAATACTTCTCAGGTACGATAAATTGACTAACAATGGAACTAACAGGAGTAAAATTCCATATGAAATTTTTTAGGCAACTGATCTCACCCTGGTGTTTTATACTTGGACAGCTATTGAATAACAGTATTCAAGACTGTAACTTGTACAAAGTTCTTAAAAAAAAAAAAAAGAAGTTATGTGCTCGCCATAATGTTCCATCTGTCTTGTCAATTTTCATTCTTCCTCAACATGTGGGTTTGGACCCAATCTTTGGATCTGACTTGGCTGCTTTTTTACAGCTTGTGGATACTGCAAACTCTCAAGCTCCTCATTTTCCCATAATGCTCCAGTCCCTCTCCATACCTCAGATCTTGTTTGCTGCCCTTTATTGCTAAATAACAATACAAAAAATAATGGTTGTATGACAAACCACTATCTGGAGCTCATAGTATCTTCTCATTCTTCCAGAAGTCATAAAGAAAAAGGTAGGGGGCTGGAGGGAGGGGAGTTGAGGAAGAATGAAAATGGATAACACAGATGGTACATTATGATGAGCACATACCTTCTTTATCTGATGTTGTCAATTTTTGTTCATTCCTCAACGTGTGGTACAGAGTCCCCAACTATCTAAAACCTGGGTGGACTCTAAGAAAGGATATTCCTGAGTTCTGTTGAGCTGAAGTCTGCTCTTCCCCTTAGAGACCAGATCAACTTTATAATGAGGAATAAAAGTATAAGGATTAGCCCAAGCAGCTGCAGCACAAATATTACCCATGGAAGATCTGGATAGAAATACTGAGGAAGTTGCCATGGATCTGGTTAAATGACCTCTCAAGGTTTTTGGCAAAGATAAATCCAATTTGTTGTAAACAAAGGAAATGCAATCACTTAGGCATTTAGCTGAAGTTACTTTGGTAACTGGCTTTCACATTCATGATTCTGAAAAAAAGAGACAAAAAATTGATCTGATTTTCTGAAGTTTTCAGTTCTATGCAGATAGAAACTTAATTGTCTATGAATGGCCAACAAATGTAAAGATGTATTCCCCTTTGTCCAAGAAGCTGCAGAAAAAAACTAGGAGACTGATAGATTTGTTAATGTTGGATCCTGACACCACCTTAGGAAGAAAAGATGGACTGGTTCATAAGGACACCCTATCTTTATCAAGAGGTTTAGAAAATAAGGCTTGAAGTTCTGAAACTCTCCTAGCCAATGTTAAGGCTACCAAAAATATATGTTTCCAAGTTAAAAACCTTAATAGACACCTTGCAGCTGGTTCAAATGGTGATTGAGTCAGGGCTTGTAACACTAAATTCAAACCCCTCTGTGGAGTAGGATCTTTAAAGGGGGGGTCTCAGTAAAAAAGGCTCCTTTAATAAATGCCTTACAGAGTCTTGATGAAGCTAAGGTAGAATTAACTCCTATATGAAAATTACAAATGCCAGCTAATTATACTTTAACTGCTGAGGAACTACCCCCTTCATTAAAAATAGTAGCTAAATATTCAAGAAGTTTGGGTACTGGCACTGCAAAGGGGTCAGTGTCTTTCTGTTATGGCCAATAAACAAATCTTTTCCATTTACTTTTGTAAATATTTCTAGTGGAAGCTCTGTGGGAAGGCAATAGAATGTGAAGGACAGGGGAGAACAGCCTGGGTTGTCTAGCTATCAATGGAATTGGAGTAGCTATTCTGTCAACTTTGGGCCCAAAAAGTCTGGGTGAATCATGTCCATCTGGTGAGACAGAAGGCCTGGAACTGGTACCACAATCCAAGGAGGAAGAACTCGATGAGGTCAAAGGTAGGGGAACCAAATCTGATGAGGCCAATAAGGGGAAATAAGGAGGACTGTGCTCTTCAATCGAGATGCTTTCTGAAGAAACTTGGGGATTAGAAGAGTTGGGGGGGTAAGCATACAGGAGACCAGGGGTCCAGTTGTGGAGGAGACCATCTCTCGGTGACTCCCCTGGTGGGGGGATCAGGGGAAAGAACCTGCTGCACTTCTTGTTGAGGGGAGATGCGAGAAGAGGTCACAGCATGGCTGCCCCCATTTGCGGAATACCTTCTCCGCAATTTTCTTGTTGAGAGACCACTCGTGATTCAATAGGTTAGACTTCCTCAACCTGTCCACTGTCATGCTGGATTTCCCTGGAATGTGCATTGCTATTAGAAATTGATTGGATGAGATAGCCAGTTACCACACTCTCGGAACATCTCGACATAAGGGCTAAGATCTAATTCCTCCTTGTTTGTTGATGTACCAGACTACTGACATACTGTCTGTCTGAATCACAATAGTCCCTGAAGGGAGAGTGTGTCTTGGAAAGCCTGTAATGCTAGGAGAACTGCTCTCATTTCTAGGACATTGATATGCATGTTGGCCTCTTCTGGGGACCAGGTGCCTTGGACCATCTTTCTCAAGAAGTCCCCCCCACTCAAATTGGGATACGTCCGTGGTCACTATGACCTTGGGCTGAGGAAAGTATGAAAGGATGGCCTTATAAAATCTGTCCTGAGCAAATCTACCATCTGAGGTACCTTGTGCATGCCTGAGTTATTTTGATCTAGGTGGACAAAGGCTGGTACAGGATGGACCACTGAGTCACCAGGGTCCATTGACGAATTCTCATATGGTATCTTTCAAATGGAAACAAAATTATGGCAGCAGACATTGACCATAAAAAGCCTGTAGAATCAGTCAGGCTGACAGTGAGGAAGTTTGAATTATCTTTTTGACTTAAAATCAAACAGCGTGTACCCTTGGCAAGGGAAGGGAGGCTGTCACTTACACAGTATTGAGCAATGCTCCTATGAATTCTAGCACTTGAGCTGGTAAGAGCTCGTATTTGTTGAGATTGATGGTAATGCCTAGATGAGAGCACAATTGGAATACATTTCTTGCTTTGATGAATAGATGCCTAGTCAGAGTAGTTATGAGCTAGTCATCCAGGTAAGGAAACACACTGAATCCACACAGTCTCAAGTGAGCTACTACTACTGCCATGCATTTGGTGAACACCCTGAGGGTTGTGGTGAGGCCAAAAGACAGTGCTCTGAACTGGTAATGACCGACTCCCAGCTGGAAGCATAGGTATCTTCTAGATCACCTGTTAATTTTTATGTGATAGTATGCATTCTGAAGATCTAGTGAGTGCATCCAGTCATCCATGTGCAGAAAAGGCAAAATGGACTGAACTGTGACCATCTGGAACTTTGTACACTGAACTAATTTGTTCAGATCCAAAACTGGTTTCCAGTCCTGTTTTCTTTGGCACTAAAATGAATCTTGAGTAAGTTCTGGATTCTTTCTGGTCTGGGGGGACCTCTTGGATGACTTTTTTTGATAGCAGCTTTTTTTTTATTTATAGAACTGCTGCTTTCCTCTGTCGGGGTGGAACATCGGGAATTTTGTTTACTATTGAAGGAAGGGGTCGGGAAAAGGGTATTATATAATTTCTGGAAATAATCCTCTGTAGCCATGTATCTTTTGTAGTGTCCAGCCAGGCTATCTGGTGCCTCCACAGTTTGGAAATCAGGCCTACCTTCAAGAGTGCTGGTAGGGTCTGTCAGAGAAGGAATCTCTGTACCCCTGGTTCTGTGGGCCTCCTCTGCCACATAGATGGCATTTTCTGTCATAGTTCCTCCCTTTACCCTGGGGGAACTATCTCCACATGGATAATGAAAAGGACTCTGGGACTTTCTGAACCACACTTTACAACTGCTTCATTGATTCCTAGAAAAAGTTCTTTGAGAAGATGAAAAACATACACCCATTGCAGACAGGGTCTTACCATCTTGCTCACACCTGGAGAGTGAGTCTTTAACTTCATGGTCAAACAAAGAACTTTCATCAAAGTGTGTATTAACAAAAGAGGACTTGAAGGGATTTGCAAAATCACATAAGTAAATCCAGGTATGTCTACTAATGAAAATTCCTGAACCCTTACCTTTGAGTTACCTTCAGCTGCATGTGAAATGAGCCTCATGGATGCATTTGCAATGGACTATAGGGTAACCAACTGTGAGGCAACAAAAGTCTGTGCCTCATCAGTTATTACTCCTGAGAGAGATTTGGAGAGTTCTTTAATCAAATCCCTCTGAAGCCTGGTAAAGTGCGCCAAATAATTCTGTGATCTAAGTGCGAAAGTTGCTGAAATGTAAACATGCTTCCAAAATCAGTCCAACACCCTAGACTCCCTGTTAGGGTGGTGAACAGATGAACTCTGCTCCTTGATTTCTTTGTAGACGCCACTACGACCATGGTATCCTGTGGTACTCCTTTGTTTCAGAGCTGTCTTCCCTTTGGTGGTGCCAGGATCTTATCTGGTCTCTTAGGGATCAGATTAACAGAATTGGGTTTCCGCCCACTGAGCGATCAAATCAATGAACTCATCTGTGGGCAGAGTCACCCAGGAAGTAGATGGACCAGACCCAAATGCCTCCAGGAATATGGATTCCTCTTGGGAAGGGTTATGGCTAGACCAACTACCCCTTTGCTTAATGATCTCCAAAATATCTCCAAAGAAGACGTTATCAGGTGGGGATCTTGGGGACCCTTCCCCTTAATCAAAATCAGTATCTTCCATGACCGACCTTTGAGGGGCATCTAAGTGTCCTCTCTTGCACTTTCTCTTCCTAGGGATTTCTTCAGTGTGGTACTCTGGACAAGTATCAGAAGATGCAAGTATACCCTGCTGGGTACCTTGGAGACTATGGACTGGCTGCCCCTGTGGAGTAGAGTGTTGAGGCTCAAGGCACCACAAAGACATATGGGATCTAGAAGGAAGATCCGGGGGGTGAATCGTCTGTCCTCTAGAAGAGAACATTCTGCTACCTCAAAAGCAGAATTCCCCAGGAAGAAAAATGCCAATGGAGCTTAGAAGACATGCTTCTGGTCCATCGGCTCCCTCTAACCTGAAAGCAGTCCACTCGAGGCAGAAGTCAAAGTCAAGCTGTCTAATGCCAAGGCTCTAAGGAGCAGAGATGGCTCCAACAGCTTTAGAATGAATCTAACACCTCAGATCTGGCAATGATGCTTCAGCTTTGAGAATTATTTGACTCCAACACACTCTGAGCTAGTCCACTCAAGAGAAGGTATCGGAGTTGAAGATACGACCACAATCTTCAGATCTAATAGAGACGGTCCCAGAAAACTTGGATCCAAGGGTGCCGAAGATGATGGCTGGATCAGAGAAGGAGCCAAACTGGGTGGAGTAATACTGGTAAAGGTTTCTGGACCAGAAGGGGTAGGAGCCAGGAG
The DNA here is from genome assembly GCF_019279795.1 of Protopterus annectens. Taxonomy (NCBI): domain Eukaryota; kingdom Metazoa; phylum Chordata; order Ceratodontiformes; family Protopteridae; genus Protopterus; species Protopterus annectens. The sequence goes on from NC_056745.1 coordinate 301,161,279, forward strand.
AACTCCCATCTGCATCTGTGCCGAGATAAGCTTCCTCATCATTCTATCCATATCTGTTTCTGTAAGATGTCTGAAAGAATGGGAAGAAGAGGCTACTGAAGGGGACCTACAGCGATGGCGTCTCTCTAAAAATGGGGATGGTAGCTGAGAGGGGATAGGGGCAAGAGAAGACATATCGGGTTTGGGGGAGCTGTTTTGGCTCTGAAAGAATTAGATCTGATGATGCAGACCTTGTATCTGAAACAGTTGGATCTGAGGATTTGGTCTTCGGATCTGATTGTTTCGAGATTTTTCCATGCTAGCTCTGTGGTCAGATCGAAAGAAGAAATAGAGGATCCAGAAGGTTCCGTTCACTGCTTTCTGGACTCTTTTTTTTTTTTTTTTGCCTTGGAGGGTTGAGCTCCAGCCAGGGATTCCGAAAAGGATGTCAGAAACGGATGTCAGAAGTCTTTTCAGAATCAATTTGTTCTTATGATCAGTCAACACCATGGGGTTAAAGGCTTTGCAGACATTGCAGGATACCTTTAAGTGCACAGGGCCTAAACAATACATGCAGGAGCTGTAGGCATCAAACAGAGGGATCTTATGCCCACACTCTCTGCATTTCTTGAAACCTGAAGGTTTTTCAGTCATTTTAAACAACAGTACTGAGTACTGTAGGAAAAAAAGGCAGAAAAGTTTTTTTTTTATTTTTTTGGAAAGTCAGAAAAATTACCAAAATGGTAATAAAAGAGTTACTGTAAGGTAAAAGAGAAAGAAAGAGAGAAATACTAACAATGATAATTAAATTATGCTGAATAAGCATAGGATAAGGGAGGCAATTTGAAACTAACTAAAATAAAAAGTAGAAAGAAATTTAAAGATAGCCCAAAAGGAAGAAAAATTATATCACTTATCTCTTATGAAAACACTAATGCTCGAGAGCTGACAGAGACCACGTCCATATGTGAAGGACGCAAATGAGGCCTGATGTATGGAGGGGGACTAGAGTATTATAGGTAAGGGAGGAACTCAAGAGTTTACAGTATCCCTGAGCTGCAAAAAGCAGCCAAGTTGGATCCAAACCCACGTTTATATTCACTAAGCTGACTTCACACTTCTTAACATTTTACAGGATTTCAAAGTATGTCACAAGCTCTTCGCTTAATACAAACTACTTTGTAGATCTCAATCAGCTTTACTTAGCTACCCAATTTTTCTGAAGTACAATAACTACATTATAGTACTGGAAATTCAACCGACGATGGATAAAAAAGCAAAAGCAAAAAAAAAAAAAAAAAATACAAAGATCGGGATCAGGAAAAAGAAAAGATAAATGGAAAGATCACAATTGTGGCAAGATGTACAGAGATTTCCTGGAACAGCCACATACTTCCCAAGAGTTGCTGTGCAAAGAGCTTAGACTAGGTGAATTTAAACCAAAAGATGAAAGGTTAACTGGTAGCAAAGGATAGTGGATTGCATACTAGATGGTTCACAAAATCCATAGAAAAGCTAGAAAATACAGATAAATGTAGGCTTTGCAGAACAGAACTATTAACAGTTACACATCTTGTTGCAGGATGAAATACACTAATGGCTGAAGTTTGTATACTGAAGGACATAATAAAGTGGCAAGGGTGTTATAGTAGAGACTTTGTAAACATTACAGCACAGAGGCAGCTGAGACATTGGAAACATGAACCACAAAGGATAGTTGAAAATTATGTGTAATGGATTGCATGTGATCACTCCATACCAGAAGGTAGAAGCAAGCAGATCTGATATTTTAGTTCAAAAGAAAAAAACAGAAATAGCTCTGATTATTGAAACTGCTACACCCAGTGACTACAGTGTCTTACAAACTGAAATATGTACTTTTGTAAGATGTCTGGACTTGCAAGCAGAAATTAGAACCATGTGGAATAAGGATACAGAGACAGCACCACTTGTAGTAGGAACTGGGCTAATAAAAAAGAATTTTCAATCATATCTAAATATGTCACTGATAAAAGTAACCCATTATGAACAGCAACACGCAATTCTGGGGTACATTGTGGATGCTGAGAAGAACACTCATATCAAATTTCAAAGACTGAATCAAAACTGATTTCATGAACTTAAAGTTATGCCCTGATGTAGGAAAGGGGTGCATTCTAGTCAAAGTATGTAAAAACCTAAACACTTGAAGAAATTAAAACCATAACTGCCATGCATGTGAGGAATACCTTAAGGCCAAGATAAGACTAAAGAAGAGTACAAAATTAAAAATGGTTGCCACCTTTGTGAAAGCATAAGTTTGAGACTGCTTTGCAGTCTTTATGTGTATATAAGCATGAAGGTCCAACAGCATATCCAATCTCTTTCATTATGACACAGAAGGACAGATTGCACAGTGACCATGTGAAAGGGCTGTTTTGAATAAATCGTGCCCACTGAAGTCCATTTCAGTGTGCAGGGGCCAATCTGCTTATCTTCTCTTTTTTTCTGTGTTGCACATCATACAAATGTACCTCATAGCATGTGACACAAATGATTAACTCTTAAAGGATACTGTGAATGAAACCAAACTCCCAAAAGTTACAGCCAGTGAATAGGTAGTTAACAGAAACAAGAAAATTGAATAATACATAAGTATTAATTAAAATTATTCAATTGATCACATTAATTCTCTAGTCAGTGGCTGAGTGTAACTGTGAAAAACAATTCTTATAATCCTTCTGGAATGAGACCCAGTCAGTGAATGAAGCTATACATTAACCATACATCATTTAGTAAACTACAACAGACCATAGTAATGATCACTTATTGCTCACTCTGTAGCTAAAAGTTCACACTCCTTTTCTAAAACCCTTTATTGCTTGCTGTCAGGCTCATCTGACATACTATGAAGAACAATCCTAAAATGCCCATGCTGTTTGCTACATACTTTTGCACTGTAACATTGCTCTCTTGTGCAAATAGATCAATTTCAAGTTCATAGATTTGTAAGAGTGAGTCTCAGAATATTAAGAATGTGTGTGAAAATGGGGACTTAAATTCATTTATTTATTTAGTCATTGCTGATTGGGTTAGTCCCACCAGCCAAGTATACTCTTTTCAGAGAAGACCAAGGGTGGCATTCATACAGACTACAGAAAGTTTGGCTAGGGTACCGAGGAACTTCCCCTTACATTTTTTGAGTGGGAATGCTGCTTGTTGTAGGACATCCTGCTTCCTGTCCTGGAGCAGAGGCAGCTTGGAGAAGCAGGAAGGAGTATGGAGAGTGTTGAGAGTTCAGAGGAGATGGCTGGAAAAGAAGTCGAGTGAGAAATGGGGGAATTCTGTATGAATGTGAAGGAATTCATTCCATTGCAAAAGTAAATGGCAGGAGAAGTCATGGTGTGTGATGGGGCAAAGAAGAAGTTCAAGAAGGGAGAGACAAATGAGGAGAGTGATGTAATTGTGGTTGAGCCCTTACAAGATTTGGAGATCTTATTCCAGGAGGGATTATTTGAAGGAGAAAGTAAGTCACACACAGGATGCATTATTGCAACCCTCCAATTGGAAGGGCTGTGGGATGTATATTTAAATGACTTAATTAATCAAAATTAACCAGACAGTGAAAAAGCTGTATAATGGAGGGATATTATGGATAGAATGGTGGAAGAAATTAGAAGAGTTAAGAAATTGTATGCACAGACAGTGAAAGGGGAAAACAAAGAAGAGAAGAAAGTGGATTTGGGAAGGAAGAAATTTTAGTAAGAATAAGCAGTAAGAAAGAGAAAGAACACGTGAGGTATGATATTTGGAATAATATAATTTCATCTTTGAGCATTTCACCTAAAGAGGTAAGAGCATTTATACATATTAATAAAAGACACATTCTGTGACATTCTTATTTCAGATTATTTCTCAGTAAATCCTATGCAAATTGTGACACAAAAGGAATAATATACCTGGCGTAGTGTAAAAAATGTACCTCCTTTTATGTGGGTAAAACTGAAAGGGCTTTTAAAAGAAGAATTTACGAACATATATATGAGATCAACAAAAAAGATACTAATAATTCCCTTTATAAACGCACTATAAGTTGTAAGGAAGTTTCCTTTATGTTTTTTGTGTTAGAAGTTATTCTGCAAGACATAAGGGGAGGTGACTGGGAGAACAGAATAGAAGTAAGGGAACTTTACTGGCAATTGGTTTTAGAAGCTAGTAAAAGCCAGGGATGAATGAATGTATATCTATGGTTCCTGTTTTAAAATTAAGAGCTGCTAGATTATGAAATATGTACAGTTTTATGCTAATAATATTTATGAAGTATGATAAGGTATTTTTTTTTTGGATATGTGTGTATATATATGAAATGGATAATACATCTGAAGTAATAAGGAGTTATTATTTACTGTAAAAAGATTGATAAAACTTGGAAAGAAAATTTATTTTAAAAAAGGAACATGAAATGCTTTTACTTTGTCACAAGATGGTGTTATTGAGTTGAACTAGTCATGAAATTTAAAAAAAAATATATATATATATATAAAACTTATATTTTTAAACTACCACTATATTAAAACTGTTTTTAAGGATATTCTTATGTATATAAAAATAAATCATAGTACTATTAATGTTTTATAAATTTTAACTTTTTATAATGTATGAGATTACTTTTATAAATCAGGTTACATATGTTATAATGATATGTAAAGAACAACTTTGTGAATGCAATGTTTAAACTGATTGGATAATTAAAGGGGCAAGTCCTTATATAATAAGATCTTGAATGTAATTACCATGCTAAGGAAGTTACATAGATAACAAAAAAACGCGGTGAATAAGTTAAGCGTTTATCGTTGCAATTGTGTTTTTAATCTTTTGGTGTAATAAAGTCATGTTTGAAGAGGTTTGTGGCTTCAAGTGCTTCAATTTATTGTGTATGGTCTGGTTTGTTTGGTGTGGCACCCTTTCTATATCTTTTTGTGGTCGAGTAAACTTTATGGGATATACTGAAAGATTATAAATGAAAAAGTAATTAAAAAAATTATATCAGTACATGAAATAATAAAGTAAAAATAGTAGTGAATGGTTGGTTAAGTCAAGAAATAAGTGGTATAAGGCAGGGATGTCCAGCAAGTAATATTTCATTTGCATTGATCATGAATGCAGTTGTTAGCGAGATGAATACAGCTTTAAGAATAGCAGGATATAGGACGAGAAAAGGAATCCATCTGCCAATGATGTTTGCCTATGCAGATGATATAGTTTTAATAACAAAAAATAAAGAATGGATGGAAGAAGGTATTAAGCAACTTAATCTATATTTAAAGACTATTGGTATGTGTATAAATAAGGTTAAAAGCAAAGGCATAGGAACAATAGATATTAAAATAAGAGGTATTCAGTTTAATAGAGAAGTAATAGACATAGCAGGTATAAATTTTGGTATTGACTTGCATAGAATGTAACAATGGGATAATACAAAAAGTAAGGAATATATGTTTGTTCTGCATGACATATAAGTTGACGTATAGGAAGAAAGTATACTTAATTCTGCCTTATTAGGAAAATTGCATATTTAGTGAGTGTGTTTATGGTGCCTGTACTAATGTCTTTCGGCTTTTCCAGGTTAGGGGTCGCCACAGCAGAACTCCGGTCCGCCAATGACTGGCAGTGGATTTTACAGTGCTGATGTGCCAGCCTGATGCCCAACCTTCAAAGAAGGCACACATATTCACGCATGCACCTACCTGCATGTCTTTAAATGTCACTCGACCACAGGGAGGACATGCAGAAGCATGAAAAAGAACTATGTCAATTCCTTTCTCATTTATGTGGGGATCCAAATTAAATCCAGTGAAAAGAGGGGTGTTATATGTCAAGGAAGAGGAAGGAGGATTAGGTTTAGTTAATCCTGTAGTCCATGCAGCATCACTGAATTTATATAAAGTGATGACATGGTTAGAAGGTAATACATCTTTGCTAAGTGTAATAATGAAAGAAAATATATGGAAGTATGGGAAAGGGTGAGTACATTGCAAAAATGGAAAGGATATTTGAATGAGGAAATAGAGTATCAAGACAAAATGTTGGTATGGAAAATAAATATAAATAATATAGAAAAGAACAGGAAAGAATGTTACTTAAATATAATGAAGAGGTATTATTGTATATATCCATAGAAACAACTACAGAATGAAAAAAGAAAAGTCATAAAAGCGAGATTAAAGTGGTGTAAAAAATATTATGAATGTAGAGATTTTTTTGTGGAGATTACCAATAAAGAAGTTACCAGTGAAAGCTAATATATCAGATAAAAAAATAAAAGAAAAAAGAAAATTGATAAACAGATGTTTTATATAATATGGACTGCATGGAATAAAAGATTAAATGAGATAAAATTTAATGGAAATAGATATTGTCAGAAATATTAAAGAAAATATGATTTTGGTTGTGGAAAAAAGGATAAGAATTAAAAATGTATATAATTGTACATAGTATATAATATGTAAATATTGTAAATAATGTAAATATGACATGGTGATTAATAAAGAACCCCTAAATTTTGGAAGACTCTTTCTGAGGTGGTCAATATGTGGTGTCAGAGGGCTGTTACTGGTCATCACTTAATGGAAGCTGTCAGTGGAGGTGAGATAAATGGAAAGTGTATTTTATAAGAGAAAAAAATGCTTTGGATAGGAATATTATGGCTTCATGTGGTCTGGATGACTTTATCATACAAAGAAATGATGGATGAAGGAGAACCAGATGAACTGGAAGCCATGCAGTGGAATGTGGTAATAGACAAAATAGCTGGCAATGACGAGATAGCAGCAAAGAAAAATGCTGTAAAATGATGATATGGATGGAGAATGGAAACATGTCTGGCTGGTGGAGTAGCTGGTTTTAAGGGCCTTCTCTGTGGTTAGCTGCAGGAAGATGAAACCAAGAGTGATAGAGACAGAGAAAAACAATTACAACAGTGTTACTAGAAAAAAAACTACACTGCTGCAGCAGCAGTTTCCAGTGAAAGACTGCAGAAATAAAATGCAACACAGGCAAACTAATGCTGCTGAGATCTGGGAGAAAAGTCTTATGGTGAGGGAAAAAACAAAGGATGAGCAGAAAAAAACCAGGTACTGCATTCTAGACAGTAATGCTATGCCTTTAAGGATTCAGTTTGTCAGATATTAGCATATTAATAAATATAGAAACTGAACCTTTATGTAAACTAACTTCTGAAACACTTGCACTAGCAGAAAAACATTGTTAATGAAAGCAAAATGAGAAGTAATGCACTTCATTGGAAGGACTGTTTATCAAAATGTAACTGTACAGTTAAAAGAAAACTTGTTACAATTTAGAATGACTGACAGAAGAAAATGTGTTTTTGTTTCTAAGCTTATGTCAGGATATGCATGATACTAAAATAGTTGTGGATAACAAAAAAGTACGGAATGAGGGATGGGAAGTCTATGTAACATAAAAACAGAAAATAAGTTGCAGTATGTATCTAATGTAATAATAAATTGGGGGTGGGGTGCAGAGTGTTAAGTACTGGAGACAGCCAAAAGCATGTTTTTTTTTCCTGTGGAGATGAATCACATTTAATCCAGGACTGTACAAAAAAAAGAAGTGTGGACAAGTGGGGAGTTTCTGCATTCCAGAAAAAAATGTAAACCGTGTTGTAGAAAATGTGGAAATAAAATAAATTTTGTTTGGACTGTCCACTAATTAATGAAGAAAAAACAACAAAACGTGAGGAAAATGAGGGGAAGAACAAGTACATTTGCAATAAAGGATGGAAGATAATCATGAAAGGCTGTGGGTGGGGTGAGGAACTACAAAGCGAAAACATAAAAAAAGATGCACTAGAGGATATCCAGAATTTAATTAATGAAAAAAAAACACTTATGGAGATGGAAATAGGTTTGGAGCATTAGAAATAGAAGTGAAAGAAGTAGATGTGACCTCTGAGTAAAAAAAAAAAAAAAAAAAAACTGGAAGGTACTATTAGGAGAAGGGTTGGGAGGAGAAAAAGGAGACAGAAAGATGAACTGAAAAATACAAAACTGGGGAAAAAGTTTAAAGTATAACATCACTGAATGTGAATAACATAAGTGATGTTTGAAGAACGATGGTATTTGGTGTGAAAGAAATAAGAGGTAATTTGTTTACTTGATAAGGAAAAAAGTGTGATTTGAGATGATATATAAAAGAAAAGTGGTGTGAACTATACAAAGCGATTCATGTTTAGGTACTGAAGTATTATTAAAAAACAAATACATTAAAATATTGGCTATAATGGTGGTGGTGGTGAGTGTTTTAATATGTGATATAAGAAAGGGCCAAAAGGTGTTTAGAATAGTAGCATTGTATGCATGCACAAATGTAAATGAAAAAAAATAGTTTTTGAGGAAATTCTAAGCTATGTGATAGTAAATATGTCTATTATGGTGGTGGGAGACTAATTGCAATTTATTAAAGGAGAAATGGAAAACAGAACAAGATGCAAAAATGATGACAGTAGTAGTAAATGGTAGGTTAAGAATAAGTTAAGGAAGCGAATATACTTTTAAGAGGGGGCTATTTAAAACAGAGGTTGATTATATATTGTTTTCAGATATGACAAGAAAAACAACAGATGGAATTAGAGAAGCAAAGTTTTCAGATCACTGAGCTGTATGGGCAATGGAATTAGAATAAAGAATGAAAAGGGTTAAAAAGACTGACAGGAAACAATGGAGGAATATTATGTCTTAGAAAGAAGGCAGTTGTGGGCAGATCATATGATGAAGCTGTTTTATGGAAGTTTGACAAAAGTGGTGGATGGTGTATAAAGAAAACTTTAATATACTTCAAAGGAGAGAAAAAACTATTGAAAAAGGAAAAGTACATACAAGCAAAAATGAATACATGAAAAAAATAGTTGAGAAATGTGTAAGGGATCTCTTCAAGAAAAAATAAATTATATTAATATGATAAAGAAAAATGTAAAAGTGATATTTAGATAAGATATTATTTGAAACAGAAAAAAGTTGTTTTCCTATTTTTAGGTATGAAATTGAAATATAATAAAAAGTTGGATGCAATTAAGGATAAAAATGGACAGATAAATATAAGAGAGGAATTTATGGATATAGTTGAAAGGTATATACAGAATATGTATGAGGAAAAAGAATTTAAGTTGGTATATGGAAAATGAAGATGAAAGAGGAGGTAGTGAAGAAATGGAAAAATGAGATGATACTATAAAAGAAGGTAAAGAATATGAATTGGGGTATAGTTTTTATAAGGAAATTTCAGATAACAAAAAGGACATTTCTTCTGGAAATACTGAATGGATGGAGGAAGGTATTAAAGAAAAGATTTGTTAAGGGGGTTATAAAATTAATATGGAAAAAGAGGAAAACAGAGAAAAAATAGAGACATTATGTTGGGAAGTACTGACTATAACATATTTATGAAGCTTATTCAGAAAAGAATGAGTGCCACAGAACTGGATGAAGGAGTATACAGGGTTAAAGGAGAGTGTAAATGAAATGTTAATGATTGTTAAAAGTAGTTGATGGTATACAGATAAAAGGAAGGATAAGGAAAGTAACAGTATGTGATGTGGCTAAGGCATTTGATAGTACTGATCATAGGGAAATGCTGAGCATTTTAAACAAATATTAGGAAGGAAAAATATAATAGTGCTGACAATGTATGAAAATTCTTGTGTGTCTGATGGTGACTGGATGGATAGGAAAAGGATAAAACAACAAAAAGAGGTAAAGCAGGGTTTGTCCATTACTGTCCATTAAGCATGTGGTTATTTGTGATGGTAATAAATGCAGTTACACAAACATGTAGCTTAGGGTTAGAGGATGGCAGATGGGAAGTTATGGAAGTGATAAAGTACCACTAATGTTAACCTATACTGATGATTTTGTTTTAGTACAGGAGAACAAACATTGGATGAAAAATATTTTTTTATGAACAGAACACATTTTGAGTGCAGTAGAATTACAGTTAATAATAATTTAAAAATTAAAGGGTTCAGAGAAATGGTAAGAGTAACAGGAACCTATTTACCAGAAGTGAAATTGATGTTATAGGGGCTATGTTTGGATGGGAACAAATAGCAAAAGAACAATGGAAATAGTTCTTAAAAAAAAAGTTGACAAATTGGAGGACGGTGTTTCTGTTGTCCCCAAGTAAAAGGGTACGTGTGTTAACTTTGCATTTTAGGAAAGCTAGCATATGTAGGTGGTATGCATATGTTTCCAGGCTGTATTTAAAGCTGTAGTGGAAATGTATTGTGTGCTCACTATTGCTTACTGTTTTGTAACCTCAGTCTGAATTATTTATTACAATTGCAGTCATAGTATTTTTTTTTTCGGTCTCTGCTTCATATAGTGGAATGGTTTGAAAGCCTCTATCTGTGATAGCACAAATTCCAAGACAAAGACCTATTAGATCTAGAGAAAATGATATGCAGGGACACCTGATGATTTAATGCAGTTATTCTAGTATCACCAGTGCATCTTTTATATAAGGTTGTTTACGATCACCTATAAGTAATGTTTATTTGTGGTTTGCAGAGTAGAGCTGAAATGTGAGCTTCTTGATTTCTTTAATAAATGTACATGCTTACATGTATATTCTGTAACTTGTCTTAGATGCAAATTCAGTGATTCTGCCAGGCCAAATGTGTCATCATACATTGTTTTACTAACCATGCACTTCTGGACAGTATGATACATTTGTTATTAGATACAGCTTATCTAAGAAAAACTCCTCAAAACATTAAGAATATATGATGTAAAAAATACAATTATTGTCATGTCTTAGAAAAAATACGAATATCCAATTACAATTAAGTGAAATCTTTATAATAATCAGCAAATGTTAAGATAACACAAACCCAACCTATTACCATTGGCTATAAAAGGTCTAAGGTTCAGACAGCTAGTGAAGTGTTCTTTCAAACGGACAATATGACAGTTTTTGAATAATGTTTCCCTTATGCAAATAGGAAAATAGAATTGTAGTTGGTTATTACATAAATAAAACTTCATATACATTTCTTATAATGTCAAGTTTTATTTCTTAATATTATCATTTACATGAGAAAGTTTTTGTGGGGAACAATGCTAAATCCAATCAAAAGAGGAATAGGCCTTAATGTAAAAGAAAGTGCACCTTGAATTTAATACTATTATAATCTGTTTTCTTACCATCAATATCTTGGGGGGGGTTGAAAAGTATCTGAAAAAAAACAAAACTAGGAAATTAAAAAAAAAAAAAGATATGTGGATGGGTGGGAGTAAAAAAAGGAAAAGAGAAAAAATATTTAGAAGAGAAGGAATATGAAAGTAAAAACAGACATGGAAAACTGATATAAATAAAGTAGAAATGGAAAGAAAAGAATGGTATAAAAATAATGAAAGCAAACTAATATATTGATCCTTGGGAAAAAGTGGTGTTGGGGTAAATACAAAATAACAGGAAGAAAAAGGCATAAAAGATTTGATTCCTTTATTGAAGTCAGTGATTTTCAATGACATTATTGGACAAACTGCCAGTGAAAAGTAACATAATATAAAGCGAAAGAAGAAAGAATGTGTAATAGCTGTAACGTTGAAGAGACATATCCACATTGTTTTTGGACTTTAAAAAAATGAAGGTATTTGCACATTATTCAAAGTTATTTATGACTACAAAATATTTAAATGTACTGAGAGGGACATAGCACCATAGGAAATAAAGTTGGGAGTGAAAAAGAAATGGAAACATGGGATAAATATTCATTGCTATGTGGTGTTTATGGAAAAGAAGATGTGAAGATTTGATGTTTAAGAAAAGAAAGGAAAATATAATGAAGAAGTAATATGTGATTTACGTAAATGGTTATGGCACAAAGGGTGGGGAGAAGAAATGGTTGTTGAATGTATTTAGGAAAATTATATGTGAAGTATTTTATTAACATGTATAAAGTGTAAATAAAATGAATGTGTAAATAATGAAAGAAAGATGGAAAAGTGTTGATAATAATGTCACATCTGAAGGATGACACAGGAGTACAGCACCCCACTCCATATGCTGCACTGCAGTGCCACTATTAGAATATTAATCTAAGTGCCTTCTGATCTTCCAGCACCAAAGAAGAGCTGTGTTACTTTTTGAGCCACTGACATTACCAATCAAGTTTGAGATTGTTGTTCATAGGTAGGTACTAGGCTATCGGCCCAAGGGCCTATGTAAGCCTAGCCAACAAGGTTGCCTGGCTTTCGCCACCCAAGAAGGTTATTTTCCTAAGGCCCCTGTCGAGCAGGGCCACATAAGTGATCCCCAGGGTGAATTTCCTATTTCCCATCCACTCATCAAGATTTTTCTTGAAGAGTGCTAGTGAGGAACTCTGCTTGACATGGATAGGTAGCTTGTTCCAGAGTTTGGGAAGTCTCTGGGATGAGAATCTATCCCTCCAGCATGTTCTGTTTACTGTGGTGACAAGGTTTAGGTCTCTAGAGTGTGTAGCTCGGAGGGATTGGGATTTCTTTAGGTGTAGCATGTCCAACAGCTCTGGGTTTGACATAGCTTTGCATGTTAGGCAAAGATCACCTTGAAGTAGATGATATGCTACGGAGTAAAGTTGGTGTTTTTTGAGATGGTCAGCATAGGGTATCTGAGTCCCATAATCCTCTTTGTGAGGTATTTTTGTGTCTTTTCCAGCTGTTGCAGATGTCTTGTGAGGTACATTCATAAAGGGGCATTGTACTCAATAATGGGGCTAATGAGAGCTGAGTAGAGGGGAACAATGACCTTTTTTCCTGGATGAAAACTTTTTCATGATGAGGTGTGCCACGAAGAAGGATTTTGTGACTACTGTGGTGATGTGGTTATCAAAGTAGAGACTACTGTCCACCTGAGTCCCAAGGTCTCTTATAACACCTTCAACGTTAAGTGGACTGCCACCTATGTAGTAGTTCACAGGTAGTGGGTTTTTACCAAAGGGGATGACAATGCACTTTTTGGCGTTGAGCTCGAGGCCATGGCTCTGACACCAGGCATCAGTCTCAGTAAGGCCCTTCTGTAGGATGTCACGTTGTTTGGGGATTCGACTATGGCACCTAATTTGCAGTCATCTGTGAACTTCGTCAGCTAGAGGCCCTACGTATTAGCCTGTACTTCAGATAAGTAGATCCCAAACAGGAGAGGGCCCAAGACTGAACCCTGTGGTACTCCACTTGTCACATGTTTGAAGTCAGATTTGAAGTCTGCAACTTTTACAGTGTGAGTTCTGTCAGTGAGCCAGTTGGCAACCCATCTTGTGATGTATGGATTTATACCCAGTTTAGTGAGTTTATCTATGTTTCCAGAATGGGGGGTAGTGTCAAAAGCCTTGGCAAGGTCAAGATAGGGTGTGTGAACTGCCTTACCCTTGTCTACAGCTTTGGTGACTGTTTCAAAGAAGTTGATCAGGTTCAGGAGACATGATCTGCCCTTCACAAACCCAAACTGGATGGGGTCCAGAGTTTGGAGGTTAGCAATGTCTTTGTTTATGAGTTCCATAATGATACGTTCCATGGCCTTGCAAGCCAGGTTCGTCAGGCTAATAGGGCGAGAGTTCCCGAGGTCCATGGTGGCTCCCCCTTTGTGGAGTGGTATAACTGTTGCTGATCACCATTCAGTGGGTAAAAAGCCTGTCGTGAGGCTATGATTTAACATGGTGTTTAGGTGGGGGGGGGGCAGTTCATTCTGAAGTTCGTGTAGAACGCAGCCTGGGATGTTGTCCGGTCCCGTGGATGCTATGTTTTTGATGTTGGAAAGTGCAGTTTTTACCTGCTCAGTTGTGCTTTCAGGTGCACTGCATTCTGCCAGTATGGATATGGGCCCTTTAGGGGGTGAGGGGGGGGGTTAAATTTAGCACTGAAACTATCAGCCAGGATGTTGGCAATATCAGTTGGTTTTGTAATTTTCATGCCATTGTGCTGCAACTCAGACCAGATCTGGGTGTTGCCATTGAGATTCTTGTCATAGTTATAGAATGCTTTGAGTTTTCCTTAGAGTCAGTGGCAATCTTGTATTTCCTTTTCTCTGACATGTCAGTCTTGGTGCAGGGGGCTTGGCCTCTACAAAAATACATTTAAAAACAAACAAAAGTTATGTACTTACCAAAATTATAGATAACATCTTGTCTTCTTTTCATCCAGTTCAACCTTTGGGTTATTGGATCCGACCAGATCCAACCTCAGCTCCTTTTTGAAGCTGTGGAGCCAGGCCTCTGGCTCCTCCACTACCCATAGTCCCACTCTTCCCCAAATATATCAGATGGAGTTTGCCTACTTGGCAAGAAACAATTTTCATTATCTCAGCAAAGGAAATACGTGATAATTTACACCAGGACATGACAAAGAAAAGTTGCAATGAAATGAGGTTGTAAATTGACAAGATTTTTGTTTAGGACTATTCAATCAGAGGAACATCGGATGAGAATTTTGGAAGGGGGAAGGAGAGAAGGACAATACTGATCTGTCATTATGATGAGTACAAAACTTTTGTATCCAATGTCTTTTTTTTCATCTGATTCAATCTTTGGGACAGATTCCCTAGGCACCAGAAATCACTGGGAGGTATCAAGGAAGGATATTTCTGAGAAATGTAGAGCCAAAAGATGTACAGGATCTTGATTATACATCTAGCTTGTAATGGAATATCAATGTGTGGACCATGAACAAAGTTGCTGCAGCACAGATTTCGTCAGTAGGAACTCTACATGTAAAGGAAGTAGAAGTAGCAACAGACCTTGCTGAATGAGCTTTTGGTTTCTTGGTTAAAGACCACATTTTTCATAGGAAAAGGTTACATAATCTAAAAGCCACCTTGACAGTGTGAATTTAGAAACACTCTGGCCTAACTTTGCTCTTAAGAAAGGTATGAACAGTTGGTCAGACCTCTTACAATCTTTAATCCTGTGTAGATAAAATCTAGGTTGTCTGTGAACATCTAATAAAATGCAGGATATATGCCCCTTTGTTAGAAAACTTTGGAAAGAATACTGGTAAATTAATGGTTTGGTTAAGGTTCATTTTGAATGCCACTTTTGGCATGAACATGGGATCTGTTCTCAAAGAAACCCCATCCTTACGAAAGATCAAATGAGATTTACAAGAAAGTGCTTGCAACTTGGAGATCCTCCTCACCAAAGTAATAGTCTTCCAAGAAAGACACTTTAAATTGTCTGTTGCTGCTGGATGGTTTTGTTAATACTTGAAGCATGACAGTAATGCCTCATGGAGAAATTGGATCCCTTATAGGAGATCTCAATAAAAAGGTTCCTTTCAGAAAGTCCTTTGACATTTTAGTGAAGATATAGCAGTCTGTGTCCAATATGGAAACTGTAGATCACCACTAATTGTATTTTGATTGAAATTAAAGCCTTTTTGGACAAGATCCAACAAAAAGTCTAGGATAGCAGGGATAGGAGATGAGAAAGGATCTATCCCTTTAGAAACTGCTCATATTGAAAATTGCTTCCATTTGCTGATGTAAACATTCCTGGTACTCTATTTTTGTGAAGCTGATCAAATATGAACCTCTCGGACAGGAAAACCTGGCATCTCTGGCCACTGGTGGTTAGCTTTGGTGTCTGTGGCTCTAAGAAAGACTTCCTAGATTGGTGAGTCAGAAGATCTAGGCAGAAGCCCTGCATCCAGGGAGGAAGTACTAGATGAAGCCAAAGGAAGGGGAACTAAACTTCCCCAGGGCCAAAAAGAAGAATGAGGATTACCTTGGCATTGCACCTTCTTGATTTCTGAATAAAATTTGTCATTAGAGGAAAGGGGAAAAGGCATTTAGGAGACCCATGGGCCAACTGTGGACTACAGCATCCTCAGTGACTGTCCTGTGGAGGAATAGGGGAAAAGTAACTGCTGCACATGCTGTTTAGGTATGAAGCAAAAAGATTGCAGCATGTTTGGCCCCAGTGGATGAAGATTTGATTCACCATTGTTTGACTGATGGACCACTTGTGGGGCAGAAAGATGGATTTGGTCAATTTGTCTGCTACTACATTAGAAGTCCCCAGGATAAGCATTGCTATGTGAAAACAATGGGAAGACATCACCCATTACCACACTGTCATGGCCTCCTGTCATAAAGGATTTGAATGGGTTCTGCCTTGCTTGATGTGCCAGGCTACTGCCATGTTGTCCATATGAATAGAGAACACACCCCTGGGGAAAGAGTCCTGAAAAGTCTGCAATGCTATGAGAAATGCTCTCATCTCCAGGACACTAATGAGAAGACTGGCCTCCATGTGTTCCCATGAATCTTGGACCATCCTCCCTTTGAAATGCCCCTTCCCCACCCAAGGGAGGGAAGCATCTGTGGTTACTATCACTGTGTGAGGTTGGGGAGAAAAAGGTTGGCCTTCCAGAAGAGCTGTTTAAGTCAACCACCATCTGATGTGAGACATGCAAACTAGCATCAAATGAATCTGAGCATGAACAAGATGCAAAAACTGGGACCATTGCACAGTTAAGGGTCTATTGAAGAACTCTTGTGTAATCTGGCTAATGGAAGCAATGTTATTATCAAAGCCATCGGTTCTAGCAGTTGTAGAATAAGTCTTGTAGGGTGGGGAGGGTGAGGGGTGTTGGCAAACTTGAAAGTTTACTTGATGTAAAGATACAATCCTGGACTCTGGTAGGTTGGCTATCTGATTGCTCATATTCTGGTGGCATCCAATGAACTCTATCTGTTGTGCGGGAGTCAACTGGCTCTTTGCTTGACTGACTGTAATTCCTAATTTTGGAAGAAGTTGGAGCAAGAAATCCTGTTGTTGAATCAGAAAAACCCTGGCTGGGGTGGTGAGGAGTCAATCATCTAAATATAGGAACACCTGGAACCTTAGTAGTCATAGATAAGTTATAACCAATGCCATACCTTTGGTGAACACTTGTGAGGCTCTAGTGACACCAAAGGGTAGCGCCTTGAATTGGAAGTGATTGGCTCCTGGCCAAAAATGGAGACATCTCCTTGATTACCTTGTTCTTTGGATATGGTCGTAGGCACCCTGGAGCTCTACAGAGCACATCTAATCATCCTTACTCAGAGGAGGTAGAATGGACTGAACTGTGACTATCAGTAACTTCATCTGTTTTACAAACCAACTGTGATGACTGAGGTCCAAAATTGGCCTTGGGTCCCGTTTTTTTTTTTTTTTTTTTTGGAGCTAAAAAGAACTTGGAATAGATTCTGGATGACTCCTTTTTCCAACAGCTTTAAGACTTCTGCTATTTTTGATTCCATCTGATTGGGTGGCACTGCTGTAATCATTTTCTTTAGAGAAGGAGAAACAAAGGGAATTATGTAGTCTCTGGTGATTAGCCACAGCACTCAAGTATCTAGTGTGATGGCCTGCCAGGCTTGAGGGCGCAGGAATAAGCTCTCCTAACTGTCTCCAGAGTGTAGCAGTTAGGCAATCCTTCAGAGCGCTGGAAGGATTTCTCAGAAAACGGATTTAGAAATCCCTGATTCTGCAGTGTGCCTCTGCCCTTAGGTCGATGCCCATTGAAATTACTTTCTCCCCTGCCTCTGGAGTACCTGTCTGCAGGAGCATCCTGGTTGAACCCTTGAGATTTCCTGAACCATGTTCCTGGAAAATGTTCTCTGAATGGTAGAGAAGTGGATTCCAGTGGCAGAATGAGTCTTACCATCCTGCTCATTCCTGGTGAGAGTTTCCTTAACCTTTAGTCTGAAAAGTGTGGAACCACCAAAGGTGACATTAAGGAAGGATGTGTTGAAGCCTTCTGCAAAGTCACACAATCACATCTTGGAGTGCCAGCAGATGGCTATGCTGGTTCCTGTTGCGCTCCCTATACTATTAGCATGTTAGAAAGCAGATGCATGAATACGCTGGACAACAACTGTAAGGTAGACAACTGGGACTCCACTGTTTTTTGGCAGTCCGTCAGTAAGTCACCTGAGAAAAAAGTACAGTTTTGTACCTACCATAAATGTAGATGTTCGAAGATCCACATTGCTGCAGTCCTAACACTTGGGTAGTCCGCTGTCCCTCGGTCGGCCCGAATATCAGAGTATAAGGCTGACGTCGGTCAGGGCGCATTTGACTGACATCAGAACGTCAGGGTACAAATGTGCATGACCAACGTCATATCCTCAGTCTTTTCTTGCCCCAGATGTCAGAAGACCCTAAAGAAAAAGGTCAAAACCCATAGGCAACAGCTAAACAACCAACCAGCCTAACACCAAGAATATGTACAATATATACAATATATACAATAAACACAATATACCTCAGATGGATAACCCAACCCACACAACCACCTCAAACTACAGAGGGGAAGGAGGGAGGGTAAATTGGACTGCAGCAATGTGGATCTTCGAACATCTACATTTATGGTAGGTACAAAACTGTACTATGTTCTTCATCTCACATTGCTGCAGTCCTAACACTTGGGTAGAATCCCAAAGCAGAGGTAAGGGAGGATGGCTAAACTATAATGAAGCAGGAGCTGCCAGAATGCCCTGCAACACAGCAGTGGCAAACCCAGCCCTGGATTTAGAGTACAATGGAAGGTGGTAATGCCTAGAGAAGGTATGCACTGAACTCCAAGTGGCTGCCTCCAAAATATCCTTAGTTGCCACCCCTCAAAAAGCTGTTGAAGTGGCAGTAGCCCTAGTGGAATGAGGCCTAATCCCAGCTGGAATCTCTTTGCCATGATGGGAATAACAGAAAGCAATGCAAAATCCAATCCACTTAGAAATAGTTTGTTTTGACACGGGCTTGCCCTGAGAGCACAAAGCAAAAGAAACTAATAACTGCTGAGATTGCCTGAACCCTTTAGTTCTGTCCAAATAATATCGCAACTGCCTGTGTACATCTAAAGTGTGCAAAATCTTTTCCCCTTTATTTTGGGGATTTGCATAAAAAGTAGGCAAATGAATAGTTTGGTTTAAAGCCACACTAGAAACCACTTTAGGCATAAAGGAAGGATTAGTGCGTAAAGATACCCTATCCTTATGGAAAATTAAGAAAGGCTCAACTGCCATAAGGGCCTGCAATTCAGAAACCCTTCTTGCAGAGGTAATGGCCAACAAAAGCAGTCTTCCATGACAAATATTTCAACTCAGCAGTAGCTGCAGGCTCAAAAGGTTGTAGAGTGAGTTTCTCCAACACAAAATTGAGATCCCAAGCAGGAGTAGGAGCCCTTCGTGGGGGTCTTATATTCTTTGCCCCTCTAAGAAATTGCTTGAACAAAGGATGAGAAAACAATGGTGGGTCACAGTCGTAGTGAGCTGAAATTGTTGCAGCATGAATCTTAATAGAAGAGAAGGACAAACCTTTGTCTAATAACTCAGTAAGATATTGAAGAGCCACACTTAAATCAGGCTCAGAAACATCCAAATCCTTAGCTGCACTCCAAAACAAAAATCTCTTCCATTTATCTGCGTACACTTTCCTTGTACTAGGCCTTCTAGCTTCCAAAATCACATTCAAAACTTGTTGTGGAAGTTGAGACCCTCTATGGTTTAAAACAGAATATGCCAGGCTGTTAGATGAAGAGAGTGAAGTTTGACATTGAGCAAATGACTGTCCTCCTGGGACAACAGATGTGGAATCAAAGGCAAAGGCCATGGAGGCTTCCGCACTAGACTTCTCAGTAATGGGTACCAGTGCTGCCGAGGCCAATCTGGAGCTATCAAAATCATCCTTGGCTTGTCCTGTCTGACCTTCAAGTACCTTTGGGAGGAGAGGCAGAGGTGGAAAGGCATACACATGAAGATTTTTCCAACTGAAAGAAAGAGCATCCACTTTCCAGGCTGTGGGATGAAACCTCTTTGTGCAAAACTTTGGCAGCTGATGGTTAGTGGAGAAGCGAACAGATCTATGTCTGGAGTTCCCCAGGACACTGTCAATTTCTGAAATACATGAAGATCCAGTTTCCACTCGTGGGGATCCATGATTTGTCTGCTTAACACATCTGCTAAGGAGTTCTGTGCTCCTGGCAGAAACCTTGCCTGAAGACTTAGTTGTAAACTGAGAGCAGTCTCCCACAAAATCATTGCTTGCCTGCATAGAGGATAAGAATGTGTTCCCCCTTGCTTGTTGATGTACCACATGACAGTTGTGTTGTCTGTTAGAATCAACACCTGCCCTGGAAGAAGTAAATCCTTGAAAGCTATTAATGCAAACTGGACTGCTAACATCTCCTTCAAGTTGATATGTAGATGCTGTAGTCTGACAGGCCACTTGTCTTGTATCCACTTTCCGTTTAGATGAGCTCCCCAAGCTTTGTCCGAGGCATCTGTCGTTAAAATTTGACTCGCCTCTGGCCGGGTCACAGAGAGTCCCTTGTTTAGGTGACATTCCTGAGCCCACCACAAAAATTCCTTTTGAATGCAAGGTATTATTGGAATGACAATGTCCAGATCCTGGCAGTGCTGTGTCCATACATTCTTGAGATACCATTGCAACTTCCTCATATGCAGTTTGGCATTGGGAAGCACCAGAATACAAGATGCCATGAACCCTAAGGCTTGAAGGACTGTCCTTGCAGTCAGCCCGGACTGAAGAGATAGATGATGGAAGTAAAGGGAAAGATTCTTTTGTTTGTCCGGGGTTAGAAAGGCCATCTGGGATGCTGTATTCAGTCTTACACCCAGAAAGCACATGTCTTGAGAGGGTACTAGACTGGACTTTATTTCGTTCACAGAATACCCCAGGCATCTTAGCACTGCTATCACATATTCCAAATGACGAAAAAGCTCTTCCCTTCCTTGAGCCAGAATCAGGCAATCGTCCAAATAAGGATAGATTTGTATTCCTTTCAGCCTGAAGAAAGCTATCACTGGAGCCAGAACTTTCGTAAATACTCTGGGCGCAGTAGATAAGCCAAAGGGCAATGCAGAGAACTGATAGTGAGAAGTCCCAGTCTGAAAACGCAGATACTTCCTGCAACTTAGTCTGATAGGAACATGAAGGTATGCCTCTTTGAGATCCAAAGTTACCATCCAGTGATCCTTGCCCAGCAGAGGTAAAAGTTGTTGTAACGTCAACATCTTGAACTTGGGAATGTCCAGATAAGTGTTGAGGATAGATAAATCCAAAATTGGTCTCCACGTGTTCCCCTTTTTTGGTACAAGGAACAGGCGAAAATAAAATCCTAGGCCTCTTTCTGGCATAGGAACCGGCTGTATGGCCCCTATTTGGAGTAACAGAGAAATTTGCTTGTGAGCCTCTATTCTTTGTTGAGGAGGAATGTCTGGCATGCCCTTGAAAGGAGGCAAGGTATGGAAATAAAACCTGTAACCGTGATGTATGATGTCCAATACCCATCTGTCTTGGGTAATCAACCTCCAATTTTCTTTGAAAAGTGCCAACCTTCCTCCCAAAGGTGCTGCCAGGCGAGAAGGTTCTGGCAGCTGAAAAGGTAGGTCATTGGGTTTGTTTACGAAAGGACTGACCCTGCCCTCACCTGAAGACTGTGCAGGAGAACTCCCTGTCCTAGGCCTGAAAGAGCCCTGACCTCTGCCCTGCCACGTCTAGATCTACCCCTAGACTGGGAATCATAAGAAGGATACGTCCACCCCTTAGTAGGCCAATTTCTACTAAACTTCGGAGGCTGAACCTGCAAAAATTCTTTAACAGTCTGCATAGACTTAGCCTTGTCTTCCATTTTCTTTAAAACTGCCTCAACAGGAGAACCAAACAAGACATCAGATTGCAAAGGGGCATCCAAAATCCTAGTTTTAACATGGTCAGATAAATTTTGATCCCAGCCAGGCATGCCTGCGAAGAACTGACCCAGTGGCAGCCACCCTGGGCGAGGCCTGTACAGCATCAAAACCACATTGCAAAGAGTGCTTACCCACCTGTTCAGAAACATGCACTAAATCTTGTAACTCTTTACAATCAATACCTTCCGCCAGAGCATCAACCTTAGATTTCAACTGTGAAAGGAGATAATTTTGATATTTCAACATGTGAAACTGGCAATTCAAAGCTCTCATGGCTAGAGTGGAAGAAGTATAAACTTTCTTTCCCCATCTATCCAAGGCCCTGGCCTCTTTATCTGCAGGAACCGGATTCTTGACAACAGAAGCCTTAACACCCTTAGGCCCCTGGCTAACAGTTTCAGGGTCTGCCCTAGGACTCTTAAAAGATACTTATGAGCTTCAGGTACCCTGTAATACCTATCAGGTTTAACAGGAGCAGGAGGCAAAGAATCAGGATTAAGAGAAGCCTCTGCAAATACATCTTCCACCACATTTAGAACAGGAGGTATAGCCAAAGGCCTATGCTGGGGTAAAACAAAAATTCCTAAGCCTTTTCCTGGAATCAGAGAAGTCCTGACCTTCCCATTTAAAATGCTCTCTCATGGAGTGAAGGGTCTCTGAAAAGAAAAATCCTCAGGAGGAGAAGCTGAAGGAGTAGAATCATCCACATCAGAATCAGAATAATGAGCATACTCCTGTAAGTCTTCAGCCGAAGACTCAGACACATCCGAAGCCTGCTCCCAATCCCCCAACACTGGTTCCATCCTAGGCCTTTTATCAGGAGGGGGCATAGAGCCTCTAATTAAAGTAATTAAATCTTCTGCCATTTTAAGCATGTGCTTCTTGGGCACAGAACCTGAAGAACTAGGAGTGACACCCACAGAAGCTAAACTAGACCTGCCTCTAGGAGAAGCCTTGGAAGCAGAAAGAGGGCCTAGACCCCTTAGGAAGGGAGGGGAGTACAGTAATCTGAGAAGCCCCTACAGCCTGACCTGCCTCCTGGGAGGCCACATCCTGTAAAATCAAAGTTTCCCCCTGAGACTCCAGAGAGGCCTCCGTCGGAACCACCGGTTCCACTGGCCCTCTAAAGAACCGGCGTCCGGTTGGACGACTCCTCTAACCTAGGTTTAACTGCCTTGTCCTTGCGCTTCTTTGAGGAAGCCGGCCGGAGCATCCGGCGGCATTTTGTAATTGCACCGCTTCCCAAAGACCAACCTGGCACAATCCAACCTCCGCTTTATAGTGCGTTTATTGAACCTAGCACAAAAGCGGCACCCAACGTCGTGCTCAGGTCCCAAACAAGGTATACACAAATTATGGTAATCCCTATGCGGTATCTGTTTCCCACAAGAAATACAGTTATTCACTTTTTCTGACATCCGGTAAACCACTGAGGCAAGAAAAAAACAAAATATTCCCCAACGGGGTACTTAACCAACTCTGACTTCGGTCTGAAACTCCGAATTCGAAAAATTTCAGAACGCCGAACGGCACGTGCAACACTGCTTCTGCATCGGACCATGCGGCAAAAAAGACTGAGGATATGACGTCGGTCATGCGCATTTGTACCCTGACGTTCTGATGTCAGTCAAATGCGCCCTGACCGACATCAGCCTTATACTCTGATATTCGGGCCGACCGAGGGACAGTGGACTACCCAAGTGTTAGGACTGCAGCAATGTGAGATGAAGAACATCTTGGTGAGTTCCTTAGTCGAGTCCCTCTGGAAATATGTCATGTGGGTAAGGTAGTTCAGTGCTCTGAATGTGAATGTTGCAGACGTATATGTCCATTTCCCAAATCTGTCCAACAGTCCTAATTCCCTGTTAGAAGGATGGACAGACACACACACACTTCAGAGAGTTTCTTCATAGTGACTGCCACCACAACCATAGCATCTACCAGTGGATACTTGCTCCAGTGTGCTCTGTCCTTAGGTGTGACCAAGATTTTTTCTGGCTTTTTAGACAGTGGCTCTCCATATCAGGATCCTCCCACATCTACTATACCAGGTCTTTAAGTGTATCAGCAGACAGTACCACCCAGGAGCCAGCTCCAAATAACTTGAAGAATGCAGATTCTAGGGGAGAGTGTACCAGGGGATCAACCACCTCACTGTTTCATCAATTTCAAAATACCACCGAAAGTGACATCCTCTGGAGGGAATCTTGGGGATATATTCCAGTCATCCAAGTATGTGTCTTTAGTGATGTATTCTGGGAAGGAATCTAAATGCCCCCGCTTACATGTCTGTTTTCTGGGATCCTGCCTCAAAGGAAATTCTGAAGATGGATTAGAGTCAGACTAGGAAAAAAAAAAATGTCTTACCATAACGTTCCACTGTATTATTAATCGTCGTTCAGTCATTACGCATGGGTATCAGTTCCGACCTTGGAACCGAGCTGGCCATTTTCCAAGCTTGCGTCAGCTACAAACTCTCGAGCTAAACTCTTACCCATAATCCCCCTCTCCATGTTACCTCAGATTGAGTTTGCAAGTCAAAAGAAGGTAGAGGCTACCTCTGGTCAAATGACCTAAGAGAACCGGATGGTGAGATCCACTAGAAGCCACAGGAGGGGGGAGGAGGGAGGGTCGTAACGACTGAATGAGGATCAACAATACAAATGGAATGTTATGGTAAGACATAACTTCTTTATCTGATATTGTTAATCCTCGTTCATTCTTTATGCATGGGATGGAGTCCCCAGCTACCTCTAATCCTGGGAGGCTCTCATGGAAGGACATTCCTGAGCACCATAGAACCAAAAGATGCTCTTTCCCTTGAGGCCAAATACAATTTGTAATGATTGATGAAGGTATGAGGCATAGCCCAAGTTGCAGCTGCACAGATGTCACGTAAAGAAGCTCTGGCATGGAAGGCAGCAGAAGTTGCCATTGACCTTGTCGAATGAGCCTTCATGGTAGTAGGCAACGGAATCTTACACTGTGTATAAATGAAGGTCGCACAGTCTTTCAACCATCTAGCTAATGTGACCTTAGCAAAAGCAATTCCTAATCTAGGTCCAGAGTAGGCCAAAAATAACTGCTCAGATTTACGAGAGGACCTAGTCCTGTTTAAGTAAAACAGATTTGCCTGTGAATATCTAGGGTATGTAGGCAATGCTCTCCTCTGCTTGAATGATTGGGAAAGAAAACTGGCAATTCAATGGTTTGATTAATGGACATTTCTGAGATGACTTTTGGCAGAAATGAAGGATTAGTTCTCAAAGACACTCTGAAAAATTAAGTATGGTCTCTTGATGCATACAGCTTGAAGCTCAGAGATACGTCTGGCAGAAGTAATGGTGACCAAAAACAAGGTTTTCCATGACAAATATTTGAGGTCGTAAGAAGAAGCTGGTTCGAAGGGTGTCATTGTCAGAGTTGTAGAACTAATGATAGATCCCATGGTTGAATAGGTTCTCTAAAAGGTGGCTTCAGATGATTCACACCTTTTATGAAGGTCTTGCACAATTTGTGTGACATAAGAGAGGAGTCTTGGACACCCTCATGGAAATTAGATATTGCAGCCAAATGAACTCTAATGGTAGAGGCTGATAGACCCGATTGAAAAAGGTTGGCCAGATACTCTAGTATTTTCGACACTGGTGCTGAGAAGGGATCTACTTGTTTTTCTTTCAGCCAACAGGTAAATCTTTTCCACTTGCTTAGATAAGTAATTCTAGTGGAAGACTTTTGAGATGCAATGAGAATGTCACGTACTGGTAAAGAAAGATCATTCTGCCTGGCAATCAAGGGAATTGGAGTAGCCAAGCTGTGAGCTTCAGGCAGTCCAATTTGGGATGAATTAGGTTCTGTGGATGTGAGATCAACTCAGGGGTTGGATGGAGAATCCATGGTCGATCTAGTAGGTGAGGCCATAGGAAGGGGAACCCAATCTGACAAGGCCAATATGGTGCTATGAGGATCACCTTGCTCTTCAACCGACGGGCTTTCTTCAGAAACTGGGGAATGAGGAGAAAAGGTGGGAATGCATAAAGAAAACCTGAGGGCTAATCGTGGACTAGAGCATCCCTGGGTGACTGTCTCTGAGGGGGAATCAGGGCGAAGTAGTTGCTGCATTTGTAGTTGGTCGGGGATGCAAAGAGGTCGCAGCAAGGACGGCCCCAGTGGTGGAAGATCTCTGCCGCTATCAAGGGATTCAGAGACCACTCGTGAGGTTGTAGAATGCACCTGATGAGTCTGTCTGCTATCACATTGGAACTCCCGGGAATGTGCGTTGCTAGAAGAAAACGGTTGGTAGCCATCGCCCATTGCCATAGCCTCATGGCCTCTCGACAAAGGGGGTAAGATTTGGTTCCACCTTGTTTGTTGATGTACCAGACCACTGCCATGTTGTCCGATTGAATCACAATCGTCCCAGACGGTAGCAGGGGATGGGATGACTACCCTCAGCTCTAGAACATTTATATGCAGTTGGGCCTCAAATTCAGACCAGGTGCCTTGGACTGTCTGTCCCTGACATAGCCCCCCCACCCCATCAGGGAGGCCTTGAGTTGCTGAGGGAAGAAGGGGCAAGACAATTGTGATGGACTGTGCATCATCCACCAATTTAAATCCTGTTTGCACCTGTGGGTTACTCGAATCTTGGCTGAGAGAGGATGCTGAAAAGGATACCATTATCCAGCAGTAGCCATTGTAGTAGCCTCATATGAAACCTGGCCAGGGGGACAATGGTGATGGAGGCAGCCATGGAACCCAACAGCTGTAGGACAGAGTGAGCTGTGGATTTCTCTCCTGAATGGATTGGGATCAGTTGTTGCTTTATCCTTAGAATTCTGCGCTCTGGAATGGCAGCTCTGCAGTTCTTCGTATCCAAGATAACTCCTATGAATTCTGTGGACTGAGATGGGGTGAGATTGGATTTTTGCCAGTTTATGGTTATGCCTAGCATTTGTGCGAGGAGAAGGTATGCCAGGGCTTCTTCCAGTAGATGTCTGGTGGGGGTGGAAATGAACCAGTTGTCTAGGTGTGGAAACACCTGGAATCCTTGTAGTTGCAAGTGAACTGTGACGACTGCCATGCACTTTGTGAACACTCTGGGGGCTGTAGAGAGTCCGAAGGGCAGTACTCTGAACTGGTAGTGACTGGCTCCCGCACGGAAGCGCAGAAATCTCCTTGATGGCCTGTCCACTTTTATGTAGTAGTATGCATCTTGAAGATCTATCAAGCACATCCAATCGTCTTTTTCCAAAAGCGGGAGGATAGACTGTATTGTGACCATCCGTAATTTTTTACTCTCACAAACTTGTTCAATACACTGAGAATCCAAAATTGGTCTCCAGTCCCCGGTTTTCTTTGGCACCAAAAATAGTCTTGAGTGGAATCCGGATCCTATCTGTTCTGGAGGGACTATTTTGATGACTCTCTTTCTTAGCAGCTTTTCTATCCCTAATGTTGCTTCTTCCCTTTGACTGGGTGGAACGTTGGGAAGGTTTTTTGAAGGGACAAGACAAAGATCGAAGGGGATGTGATAACCTCTGGTTATAATCCTTTGTACCCAAGAATCGGTGGTGATGGTTAGCCAGGCAGAAGGGTACAAAGAGAAATGACCCCCAACCACTTCTAGAGGAAAGAAGTTGGGCCACTCTTCAGGAGCGCTGGTAGGTTTGACCAGGGAAAAAGTCCCTGGAACCCTGGTTACGCGGACCCCCTCTGCCCCGAAAGGAGCGTCTTCCCTGTGAGTTTCCCGCTCTCCCTCTAGGGGAGAATTTGGCCTGTGTGTCACGGAAAGGACCCTGAGATTTCTTGAACCATATCTTCCCACTCTTTTGGTTTCGGGAGAAAGCATGTTGAGGGGAAGAATAACGGACACCTATTGCAGAAAGGGTCTTACCGTCCTGTTCACATCTGGCCAATGTGCTTTTAACTTTGGGTCCAAACAACGAAGAGGCCTCAATGGGAGCATTAAGAAAGGAAGCCTTAAAGGGTTCTGTGAAATTGCACAAGCGCATCCAGGATTGTCGTCTCAAGACCACAGCTGAACCTGCCGCTCTAGCTGCTTCTTCTGATGTGTGAGATATCAGTCGCATAGAGGAGTTAGATATTGACTCAATGGTGGCCAGCTGAGAGGCCACTTTGTCACGGACCTCATCAGACATGGCACCAGCCAAGATTTCAGAGAGCTCGGAAATCAGATCCCTTTGAAGCCTGGTAAAGTGTGCCATATAATTCAGGGACCTGATAGTAAAGGTCGCTGATGCAAAGGTGCGCTTCCCTGTCCTGTCCAGGGCCCAGGGCTCTCTGTTAAGCAGGTGGATAGTCTGGCTTTCTTCTTCCGCCATATCCTTTTTTGTTGCAGCCGCCATCACCAGGGCATCCACAGGGAGACCTTTAGACCAATGTGGATCCGTAGCAGGTGGGGACAAAAATCTTATCTGGCCTCTGGGGAATAGCCTCGACGGTGTCAGGAGCCTTCTACACACGCTGCACAATGAGCCGGACAAGTTCATTGGCAGGTGGAGTAACCCAGGAGGTAGGGGGCCGGGTGCGAAAGGCCTGCAGGAACACAGACTCCTCAGAAGTCGGATTAGAGGACTGCCAGTCACCTCTCTGTTTAAGGATTTCGAGGATATCACCAAAGGATTCCTCAGAGGGTGACTGAGGGGATCCTTCCCCCTCATCAAAATATGTGTCTTCAGTGAGGGACTCCTCTGTGGAGTCCATGTGCTTCCTCTTACACAAACTTTTCCGGTGGACTTCCTCAGAGGGAGAAGCTGGGGAAGACAGCAGAAAAGGGGTTTCCTGTGGGAATATGTCCTGAGGTCCTTGCACCCGGTGTCCGCTAGGTGTGACTTGTGAATACAATGTACCAGAGGAGGGCGGGGGGATAGACAGCACAGTATCGCCAGCAGAAGCAAGAGCCTTCAGTTGAAAGGATGGTCCACCTGAAGAGGGGTGAGTGTCCAGGACAGGGGTCACCCCTCCCCTAAGTGGCTCAGCCTGTCTACTCGGAGTCCCTGGATGGCTGTGAAACAGCAAATTATGCATGTCACAACTGTCATCCTGAGTCGTAGCAAAACTTTCCTGCCACAAAGGCAACTGGGGTTCCTTAGTGAGATCCATAAAGGGAACCACAGAGGGGGAAGACTGTGCTATATCCATGGATTTCAAAGGTAATGAAGGAGGTGAATACGAGGGAGTCTTTGGAGAAGGGTGATCACCTCCCAAGGAAGGATTGGTCCTGGGGGGGGGGTACCTCTGGCCAGAAGCACTTGATCCACAAGACGCAACACGTTGTGTTTGGAAAGGCTTCTAGTGGACCTCACGGAAACTGAGAGAGAAACAGGTCTGTCCACAGAAGAAATAAACTTGGTGCCCACCTCACCAGTCCGCACTGACAACGGTGCCGAGAGAGACTGGACTACGGGTGCCTGCACCGAGTTAATCATTGGTACCGAGGTCACGGTCTGCACTGACACAAGAATCTGTGCTTAAGTGGTTGCTGGTACCGAAGCTGGAACCGACAAAATTGGAGCCAATAACTGAGGCGTTGGTTCCGAGTAAGATGTCGAAGCCGATGTGGTCAAGGTGTGCGCCGACTGAACGGTTGGTGCCAATGCAGTAGTCATAAGAGACTGAACCGAGGAGCCCCTCGGTGCTGATATAGTGAAGGCTACAAGGGAAGATGGAGCCGAGATCACTGATGGTGCCTAATTCCTCGGTGCTGAAGGTCTAGGCACCGAAAGCACTGGGGCTGACTGAGTGAGCTCCGAAGCTGAAACTTTTGCCTTTTTAGGTCTTGGTTGGCGGGAGTCCCCAGCCGGGGATGAAGGCAAGGACTTGGCCTTACTAGGATCATCCAAAATTTTCTTATGGGTTTGAAGCCTCCGACCCAGAAATAGACTCTGAAAAGGGAGATTTGAGAAGTCCCTTCAGCAACAACTTATTTTTCCTTTCCAACAAGGTTCTGTTAGAAAAATTTTTACAAATAGCACAGGGTGGGTCGACAGATAAGTGGGACACATCCAAGCAATAAACGCACAAAGAGTGTGCATCCGATGTAGGTAATTTGTGTCCACAATCAGAACACCTTTTGAATCCCAGACTACCTTTCTTATCTGCCATGATAGAAAAAAGGGGACAGTAAAAGGGGTACCAGCAATGGTACAAAAGAATACCCGAAGGTATGAAGAGAGAGAGAAAGATTACCAACAATGATAAGGGAGAAATACCTTGTGGTAAAAGGTGCAGAGTAAAGAGAAGAAAACTCAAGAAAATGTGGTCACTAAATGCAATAGGGTAAGAGACAACAAAATAGAAACTTTTCTGACAGAAAAGGTTATATATATGACTAGTCTGACAAAATATATCTATACTTAGCTCAAGAGAAGCAGCTTGACATGACCGAATGGCAACGTGGCAGACGAAATCTGAAGTAACAGGGAGAGGGGGATTATGGGTAAGAGTTTAGCTCGAGAGTTTGTAGCGGATGCGAGCTTGGAAAATGGCCGGCTTGGTTCCGAGGTTGGAACCGATACCCATAAGGAATGAACGAGGATTAACAATATCAGATCTCACATTGCAAGCTGCCCCAATACTGAATTAAGCTGACTATCCCTATCAAACTGGATATGTGGAGTCAGATGCAGTGTCCATAAGGGATGGGACGGAGACAGGCATGTGGAAAGCATCTCTTCACTTGGCCTAACAAAAACATTTTTGAAAGTCTGAATAGCTGGGGCCAAAGAGATTCTCACTCCACCGAGGTGAGATGTAGAAAGAGCGTCCCCTCACCCAACCAGCACCACATTCAAAGTCATCTATGGAGCTGAGCTATCGAGTGCTGAAACATCAACAGAAAGAGATGGTTCTTAAAGTTTTAGTGTCGAATCCATGTCCTGAACTCTGGCACTGATGCTTTGGTTCTGAGATTCATCCCGATCGAAAGGTACAGGAGTCAAGAAAGTAAGTGATACTATTGGAGCCGAAGATGACAAGACTGTCGGCACTGATGTGGATGCTCATGGGAGGCCCAGACCCATGAATGGGAGGGTTGTTGGAGCCATTCTCTGAATGCCCTGTTTGGACACTGCCAGAAGAACTCCTAGTTGAATTTGTATCCAAAGGAACCCCTACATCACCCTGTCAACATCTGCCTCAGTAAGATTCCTTGATCAAACAGGCCTGGAATATGAAGCTACTGAAGGTGGTCTTGATGAGCACCTCTACTGCAAGAAAGGTTATTGGAGCCAAGAACTCACCAGCTCTGGTAAGAAATGAGGAGAAGACATCGGCAATCTAATCCAAAGAGTTGGTTCCATATGACAAGGAATTTTGGGTGCCAGACCCAAAGGTTCCGATGGGACCTGAGACCATTCCTGGGCATACCCGACCTCTTTTCTGATGATTTGTGTTTCTCCCTTTCTTTTTCCTTTGGTTTCTCTTTGTCTTTTTGTCTAGGTTTCCACCCACTTTTTAACTGGGCCACAGAAGGAGTAAAGGTGGAAGTCGAAGTCTAGGTAGATACTCCTATTTCTTGAGGGGTGAGACCTTTTAAAACTAGTTTGTCCCTAGGATCTTGAAGGTCCCTGGCACCAAAAGAGTAAAATGCCTCACATTCAACATCAAGATGAGCTGCCCCCAGGCAATGGACACGCTGCAAATCCTACAAAGGTATTTTCTGGTTATAGGCCATACTATTTTTAATCCTTGTACCTCATCTATCATGGTAAGGACAAGTTGTCAATCAAAGCGCAAGGCGGTCCTGTCAAAGTACAAAAACAATATACACTTGCCAACCCTATACAAAATGCCAAGAAATTATGCTTTAAAGATAACCGATTTAAGTAAACAGTGCTAAAAGAAAAATTATTACCACATATAAGTATATAGATTTTTTATAAAAAAAAAGATGTATAGAAATATTAAGGGGTGGGGAGGTGAAATAGGAAAAAGCCTGCTGAAAATGTCACCGAGAAGAAAAATAGCAACTTACCAGCAAATTATTTGTCAGAGCCCTTGAAAACACACCCTTGATCAGGTGGCAAATTAGCTATGAGGTATTTGGGAGAAGAGAGGGATTATGGATAGGGGAGAAGTCAGAACTCAGGATCCACAGCTTCAAAAAAGGCACTGAGGTTAGATTTGATAACCGAAAGGTTGAATGAATTGGGGAAAAGAAAACAATATCAAATCAGTTGTCAAAATTTAGCTCTCCCTTAGTTTTGCTGTTTTTTGTTTTTTTCCCCTTATAATTCTGGGACTCACAATTTCAGGACTCAGAATTACAACAGGGAGCTATGCAAAACATATGGTGCTCTTTAATTGCTGTAACAGGTTATTATATTTTTCCATGCCCTCATGCTTAGTGACATAGCCTACTTACTGCTCATATGTTTTAAGATAATTTACAAGCAGTCACATTCCTGAAACTGCTTTTTCTTAAATATACTGTGACTAAATTAAAATAAAGTACTTCTTCCACAAGCATAATGTTATTGGTACTTCAGCATACTTACCCTGGAGAGGGGGGATGATATGTATAGCAAATAAACATAATTCAATGTCAAATACCTTCAAAAGCAGAACAGGCAATGCATATTTAAAAACAGCTGCACTTTCTGTATCATATAAACAGCAGAACAACTGTACATTAAGCTAGAATTTTGCATGCCACATTTCTGACATCAGCCTGCCTATTACAGTAACATACATACATGACAAGTGGTGGTGTTTTGGGGAGGGGGTTGCAGACTCTTAAAAATGCTGCAGAACTAAGTAATTCCATGTGTTAAAAGAAATGCATGACTTTTCAGGAATTCTTTTTCAAATGTGTATTCACCAACATAATAAATAGAAAGCAGAAAATATGCTAAGTACAGAGTAATACCTCTCAAATGTCCGGACTTTTGTCTCATATTTTTGGCATGCTCCTCATAAATGTTTTGGATTCCTGGTAAATCACATAGGATTAAAGAAAGAAAATCTTTTTCTTTCGGCTTCTTCCCAGTTAGGGGTTGCCACAGCGGATCATCTGTCCGCTCATGATTGGCAGTGGAGTTTTACAGTGTCGAGTTGCCAGCCCGGCACCCAACCTTCCACAGAAGGCACACACACACACACACACACACAGACACTGACACCTAGGGCCAATTTTAGAGTGCCCAATCCACCTACTGCATGTCTTTGGGATGTGGGAGGAAACCGGAGCACCCGGAGGAAACCCATGCGGCCACAGGGAGGACATGCAGACTCCACACAGAAGGCACCCCAGCCGAGAATTGAACCGGAGAACCTCTTGCTGTGAGGCAGCAACGCTAACCGCTGCACCACCGTGGCCACCCAGGATTAAAGAAAGAAAATAATGATTGAAAATTGAGTTTCAGACTTCATACCCTTCAGAAAAACCATGTAAATACAAAACCAGTTGTTCTATCAACTTTCTAAGACTGTAAGAGCAACATTTAAACATTATCCATAGGTTTGGGCCTTTGTCCCCCTATTTTTTTATAGCTTTGTTCAGATTTCTTGCTCTAAGTTGAGCGGTATAAGTGCAGTATTTATTTACTCATTTGTTGAATTACCAAGGCTTCATCCTCACGGTTTTATTCCAGTGCTCATGGGTAAATGTTACATAACCACTCTCCCAGCATTGTTTGTTGCTGAAATATACCATAAAGTTCCCATATTAGAAACATCCACACACAGATTTAACTGCAGGCTTAACTCCAACTAATTCACTTAGTACAACTGTCGAATATCTGTTTTCAGTCTGACACATATCCATTCTTTTAGAAAAAAAAAGGTTTAGGAGTAGCCCGATTCAGAATCAGTAATTTTATTACTGTTTTTGTGTGTGTGTGTGTCTGAACAGTAGTTTTTTTTTTTTCTGGTAAACAACGCCTTGACCCCTTTTTGGCTGTTATTTGCCCATTCTGAGTTTGGCAAAGGAAGCTTGGTAAAATAACCTATGTCATTTCTTCATTTTACTGATCATATTAACACCACATACTACACTTCGTGTATTCAGATATTTTCCATATTCAGTAATTTCTAGGACTGCTACAATATACAGGCAAAAGAGCACAATGTGATATATTTCCCCAACAGTACAGTCAGTCAAATATCTTTCTAAGATGTGGCCACTACATATGTCTGGTTGAAAGATGAACTGCCTTCATTCAATGGTGCCTCATTGTTAAGATCTCTGCCTTAGAGCTCTGGGGTTATATCTTGACCTTTTGCCATTTTTTGTGTGAAGTCTGCATGGCTTATCTTCTAGGTTCTCTGGTTTTCCTCACTCCCCCACCTACAACGCTGGTTGACTGACTGTCTTGGACTGCCTACATATGTTAAACTTACTCTTGGCCCTTATGGCACAAATTATGGATGAAATGAAAGGGTCCACAGAACAAGCCGTGTATCCAGATAATGGGGACAGATAAATAAGCAAAACTTTTCAAAGACCAAGGTAATATTAGACAATATTAGATGTATTTTGACAAAAACAAAAAATGCCACTCTCACTGGAAAATAAAGTTGCTCATCATTAAGGAGAGTCAGACTTTCACTCACATAAAATACCCTGGCCTGTGGTTTGACTCCCCTCTTACCTTCATCTACCACATTGTCCTTCTCCAGACTAAGACTTAAAGCAGTGCTCAGCATTTATAACGTACCCACCTAATAGACGAGATTCAGTTATTTGGTTAAGAAACACACTTCAGGCAAGAGGAGGCTGAGGAAATCACACCTAGACTACATTATGAAGGTTAACAACTCGCAGCCTTAATCATCCATCTGACATATTTCACTCCAGTACAAGGGTAAAAAGTTCCACTACCTCTGGTACTAACACAAAAAATCTGTTAATTAAAACAGACAAATATCATGCTTCAGACACTAACCAGTGAATATCACAGTGATATACTGGACAGTTTCCTGTAACTGTCACAGCTATCACGCTAAAATTCTCACTTATCTAAAAATGCAGACTCTGAGGTGAAGTGCCACTCTTGTTTTTTCTTCTTCCTTAAGTTGTTGGTTTAATATACTAAGACTTATTACACAATCCTTACTCTGCTTCTCCATGTCTCATTGAAAGTTACACTGTAGTGGTGGTGAGGCAAAACTTGTCCAAAGTATATCATTTCCTTCCAATTCAGATGATGGCAGTACTCGCATCATCCAATCTATCAGTATCCCAAAGAATTCTTTCCAATGTAACCCTATCTGCAAATGCAATAGAATACAAGCATCACCATTTAAAACTGGACACTAACTTTGCTCATGTAATATACTCCTCCTATCATTCAGGAAATATATCCAGTTGTACAGTAAACTTAATTTTCTCCAGGGTAACCCCAAATGCAAATGCAATACAGGTATCCCCATTTAACACTAGATACTGATTTTGTTTGCATAACAAAAATGCTCCTGCTATGACTCAGGAAATGCTGAATTACTCACTAATATGTCTTACTGGCACATTCAAAAGTTGTAATGTATACCTGTTCTGAAAGCTTCTACCGTTTACTAATGCTATGTAGTAATATGTGCTGAATAATCTGTTATCAAACATTCTGCTGTGTTCAACTGTATGCATTGCCTCCCAGTGCTTTCATTATGTACTATGTACTTTCTTCTGGTCATGACTAAAATGGGGCCTGTATGTCTGTTATTCCACTGAGCCAACACATACAAAATGAACAGGAGACAAGGATGGTAGACTGGCACAGCAGTTAGCTCTGATGCTTCACAACTCTCATTTTCCAGTTCAGTTTGTGAGTGAGTTGCCTTTTGTGTGTACTCTGCATGTCCTCCCTGTGTTTGTGTGTGTTCTTACAAGCTATTCTAGTTTCCTCCCACATCCTAAAAACTTCCCATGGGTGAACTGATGGTACTTCAAATTGCCTATAGGTACATGTGAGTCCTGTGGTACAGACTGGAATCCTCTCCAGGATTAGTTTCTCTGTGTTACACCCAAAGAGTACTGGAATACGCAAGTAGCTGCTGAATATTTGGCAACACTAATTATCATCAGAACTACCCCTACACAAAAAAACAGATCTCAAAAGTTGGTCTATGTAAGTACTGTGGGGGGGGGGGGGCTGCAAACATGCTTGAAATGCATTACAGAGAGTTTTAACATTTGCTGTTATTTTAGGTAAGCCACATTTTTTTTTTTGAACTGATACAGAGTCAGGAAATATTGTGACTCTCCATAACCCTGAACTGGATACAGCAGGTATTAGAGAAAGGATGGATGAAACAAGAGAGAGAAAAATTATAGATGTTCATCATACTGATCATCTTCTGCAGTAGCCTTAGCTATATGGGTTATGTCTTTCCAAGGATGTAACAGCCAGCTAGCTGACAAAGCTTCATGGCACCTTCCATATGCCAAAACTGTCAGGAAGCATGAGCTGAGCTGACAAAAATATAAGTTTGGGCACCAAGCCCTTCAGAGCTTTACTAGCACCAAAAGTACACTCCTCTGAGGCTTTTGAGGACTGACAGCAGGATTCTCTTTTGCTGAGCATACATGTTTCTCTTGGGGGTGGACTTTCATTTATTACCTTTGCTTAAGAAAAGCCAAAAGAAGAAGTAGCTTATTATTTATACTTTCCTCCTCAGGAAAGTTATTTTAAAGCTAGGAATCTGTGTTTTGATGGACTGTCATAAGACTGTAACTTTTAGTTATGTACTTACCATAACTTTAGATGTATTGGATCCATCTCGCCTACATTCTCTACAGATGGGTTCGGAGCCGATCCTCGGCTCCGACTCGGCCGCTATACAATAGAACGCAGTCTCTTATTGGCTGAGTTACCTCATATCCCAGGATGCACCACTACCACTTCCCCAGATCTTGTTTGTCCGCACTCATGCTCACAGAAACATACAATTGTTATAACATTCTCAGGTCTTTCAAGAGAGGAAAGAAGTTCAATTTCGGATCGTCCGGTCTCTCCTGGTCTACGAGGCAGGGGGAAGGAGGGTGGGTTATTAGGAATGTAGGCGAGATGGATCCCATACATCTAAAGTTATGGTAAGTACATAACTAAAAGATGTAATGTGATCCTATCTCGCCTACATTCTCTACAGATGGGACAGCGTCCCTAGCACCTAATTCCTGGGTGGCTCACTGGAAAACACTCCTGAGAACTGTGGAACCGAAGGAAGCTCGACCCCTGGATGCCACATCTAATTTGTAGTGAGAAATAAAGGTGTGTGAAGATGACCACGTGGCAGCCGCACAAATGTCACCAAAGAGCTTGGAATGAAAAGCTGCCGAAGTGGCCATAGCTCTAGTAGAATGAGCTTTCACTGGAACTATAAGTTCCTTATTTGAGATGAGATAAATATGATTGATACAGTCCCTGATCCACTTGGCAATAGTGACTTTTGTGACAGCTTTGCCTAATCCATTATCCAAAAAGGACACAAACAGTTGATCTGATTTTCGTGCTTTGTGTGTCCTATCCAAATAGAAACTTAATTGTCTGTGCACATCCAACGAGTGAAAAGTATATTCAGCTCTATTCGAATACTTGGGGAAGAAGACCGGTAGCTCTAGTGATTGTTGTAAACAAAAGTTAGAACAAACCTTTGGTATAAAAGATGGGTTTGGTCCAAGAGATACTCTATCCTTGTGAAATACCAAGTATGGTGGTTTAACACATAGGGCTTGAAGTTCTGAAACTCGTCTGGCTGAAGTAATAGCAACTAGAAGGGCAGTCTTCCAAGAAAGGAATTTTAGATCACAGGTTGCTGCCGGCTCAAAGGGGGATGAGGTTAATGCACCTAATACCACGTTAAGGTCCCACGGAGGTGCAGGTTGAGATATAGGGGGTCGTAGAAGCCAAGCTCCTTTAATAAAGGCTTTGCACAACTTGTTGCTCATTAAAGGAGGCTCCACACTCTCATGAAAATTGGAAATAGCCGCCAATTGTACTTTGATGGTAGACATAGAGCAACCTTGGTTGAATAGGGAAGCTAAAAACTTCAGTACTTCTGATACCGAGGCTGTCATCAGGTCTAATCCTCGGAGTTGGGCCCAAATAGCAAACCTCTTCCATTTATTGCTATATATCTTTTTCGTAGAAGTCTTGTGGGCCGAAGACAAGATGTGCATGACTTCAGGGGCGAAAGAATGGCTCCTAACTATGGTTGGAAGACTAGTAGCCAGGCTGCCAACTTCAATGAATGGAGGGACTGATGGAGCTGTCCTGACTGATACGTCAAAAGGTCCTGAACTTGGTCCAGGAACCAAGGACCCTCCAATGCATATCTGTGAAGAAAGGGGAACCAGACTTGTCGAGGCTAGTATGGGGCGATTAATATCATTTTGCTTCCCAAGCGAATCGCCTTCTGAATCACCTTGGGGAGAAGGGGAACCGGTGGAAAGGCATATAGCAGACCGGAGGGCCAAACGTGGACTAGAGCGTCCTTGGGGATCTCCCCCGGAACTGGGGAGAGAGTGAAGAAGTGCTGGCATTTCGCGTTGAGGGGACTTGCGAAGAGATCGCAACAAGGAACTCCCCATCTCTTGAAAATCTGCGCTACCACTCTGTTGTTCAAGGACCACTCGTGAGGGGAGAGAATAGTTCTGCTCAGTCTGTCGGCTATCACGTTGGATTTCCCCGGAATGTGCGTTGCCATTAGAAAATGCTTGGTAGCAATCGCCCAATCCCATACTCTCATGGCCTCTCTGCAAAGGGGATAGGACCTGGTTCCTCCTTGCTTGTTTAGGCACCAGACTACCGACATGCTGTCGGACTGAATGGCAATCGTACCCTGGGGGAGGTGATCGTGCAGTGCTTGCAACGCTAAAAGCACCGCCCTCATCTCCAGGATATTGATGTGGAGAAGACTCTCGTCGGAGTGCCACGTGCCTTGGACCAACCTGTCCAGATAATGTCCCCCCCACCCTGTCTGGGAGGCGTCCGTAGTCAAGGTGGTAGAGGGGAGTGGGGTAATGAAGGGTCGCCCTAGATTCAGGTTGGAGGAGAGAAGCCACCAACGAAGATCCTGTTTGCACGTGTCTGTGATCAGTATGTGGTGACTGAGGGGAAGGTCTTGATAAGACCACTGGACTGATAGGAGCCACTGGAGTATCCTCATGTGCAACCTTGCCAAGGGGACCAGAAGAATGGTGGCTGCCATGGAGCCCAACAGCTGTAGGACCATTCTTGCTGGAGCACGACGTTTGAGGAGCAGAGCCTGAACCTGAAGCTGGAGCGTCGCTATCCTTTCCGCAGGGAGATAGACTCGCATCTGCCTTGAGTCTATTTCTGCACCAATAAACAGAATACGCTGAGATGGCAGCAATACAGATTTTGACCAATTGAAGGTGATTCCTAAGGAGTTGCCTAGTGTGATAGTGGCTGCTAGGTTTTCCAAGAGTAGATGCCTGGAGGTGGCAGTTAGGAGCCAGTCGTCTAGGTATGGAAACACCTGGAATCCTAGACTTCTCAGGTGAGCAGTCACCACCGCCAAACATTTGGTGAACACCCTGGGGGCTGTGGTGAGACCAAAGGGCAGTGCTTGGAACTGGAAATGACTGTCTCCTAGGCTGAAGCGTAAATGTCTCCTCGACGCCTGATCTATCAGAATGTGATAGTAGGCGTCTTTGAGATCTATGGAGCACATCCAAACACCTTTCTCCAAAAGCGGGAGAATGGATTGCAAAGTGACCATCCGGAATTTGGACTTTTTCACAAATCGGTTTAGTTTGCTGAGATCCAAAATGGGTCTCCAGTCCCCGGTCTTTTTTGGCACCAAAAAGAATCTTGAGTAAGTCCCTGATCCGGCCTGGTCTGCGGGGACAGGTTGGATGACCCCTTTTTGAAGCAGCTTTGAAATTTCGTTGGCTGCATGATCCCGTTGACTGGGTGGCGGGTCCGGGATTCTTTGGACTGGTGGAGGGGGTTGAGCAAAGGGAATGGTGTAACCTCCGGCGATGATTCGAAGCACCCATTGGTCCTGAGTAATATTTTCCCAGGCCTTTAGGTGTCTCGAAAAGCGACCCCCGACTGGCTCCGGAGCTGCACAGTCGGGTACTCCTTCAGGGATGCTGGAAGGAGGAGGAGCCACGAAAGGACTCGCGGTCTCCAGTGTTGCGGGGGCCTCCGCTGCCTCTGGGACGGTGTCTCACTGAAAAATTTCCCCCTCCTCTGCCTCTAGAAGGGGAATCGCTCTGCTGCGACGAGTAAGGCTTTTGAGACTTACGGAACCACATTTTCCCTCCTCTTCGAGCCTTGGGATAAGGTCTGAAGGGAGTAGAAAACCGGGCTCCTACGGCAGTTAAAGTCTTACCCTCCTGTTCGCAGCGAGTCAATGTGTCCTTTACCTTGGGTCCAAACAGTGAGGACCCATCAAAGGGGGCGTCGGCAAAGGAAGACTTAAAGGCCTCTGCAAAGTGACACAGGCGTAGCCAGGCTTGTCTCCGTAGAGCAACACCTGTTCCAGCCGCTCTACTCGCTCCTTCGGCCGCATAAGAAATGAGCCTCATGGACGAGTTAGATAATGAAGACAGGGTAGCCAACTGGGAGTTAACCATCTGGGTCAACTGCTCAGGTAAGTTACCAGAGAGGGTATCCGAAAGCTCCTTGATCAGATCCCTCTGTAGTCTGGTGAAATGTGTCAGGTAATTCAGAGACCTTAATGTAAAGGCCGCTGAAGAAAGGGTACGCTTGCCGTACCGATCCATGCTCCTAGACTCTTTATTAGGAGGATGGACGGACGTCGAAGCCTCTGCCACATCTTGTTGGGTGGCAGATGCCACCACCATAGCATCTACAGCCACGCCCTTCGATAGAAAGTCCTTATCCGGGGGAGCCGAGAGGAATTTATTGGGGCGAGCTGGCACCGGTTCAACAGAATCAGGGTGTTCCCACGCCCTTCGAGAGATCAAATCTAGAAGCTCATCGAAGGGCTGAGACATCCAGGAGGCGGAGGGCTGAGCCCTGAAGGCCTTGAGGAAAACCGACTCCTCAGCAGAGGGGGGTTTGGACTGCCAGTCGCCTCGTTGCTTGAGGATCTCCAAGATGTCCGCAAAGGAGACATCTTCCGAGGACGACTTTGGGGACCCCTCCGCATCATCGAGGTCGGTATCTGAGGTGAGGGACTCATCAGGGGAGTCGACGTGTTTCCTCTTACACTGTTTCTTCCTGGGAGGTTCCTCCGAAAGCGTGTCGGAGGGACCTCCAGGAAGAAGGGAACCCCCAATGGGGGTAACCTCAGGCCCAGGGGCTCCGCTGTCGTGAGACAGGGGGATTGCAAAGGCGCCAGTCTCCATGCCCAGGGAAGGTGGTGGTGAAATGGTGGAAGTGGCCACAGAAGATTTGGCCAAGGCACTCCTCATGGCCTCGAAGGCTAGACCCCCAGAGTCCTGGGATGGTTCAACCCCCGAGACCACAACGGCAGTCAGAACCCCTGTAGCCGACGCACCGAGAGGGAGGCTCGGAACCGAAAGGATCGGGCCCGAAGCATCCCCCCCGGGGCCGACAGAGGGAGGTCCGCGTACCGAACCCCGACCCAAGGGACGGGGTTGGAGTTAGAGTCGGAACCGACCCGATAGCCTCCACCGGTTCCACCAGCACCGACTCCAACGGCGCCGAAGCTGTTGGAGGAGGAATCGATGTAGCAGGATGGGAGATCGGCTTCAGAGCCAACTGGGCTGGAGCCAAGATCAACTTTGTAAAGACTGGAGACTGAAAAAGCCTTTGAAGCACCCTGTCTAAGTCCGAATCGGACATCCTCGAGGACCGAGAAGAGACCGACCGGGTCCGAGTCGACTTCTCCGCCGGCTCCGAAAGACTGGGGGACCGGCTCCGTAATGGTTCGAGAAGTATCGGCACCGAGGGAGACTCCACCACAACTGCAATTTCCCTCGGAGCCGATGTGGACTTCGGCACCGAAGGGGAAGAGTCTGAGCGGGCAACTCCCATCGGTTCCGAAGGCAGTGGAGCCGATGAAGGTGACGCGCCTCTCGACACCCGAGCTCTCGACTCCGAAACCAGAGGAGTCGAGGCTGGAGACATCAAGGCAGACCGTTCCGCCCTCGGCTCTGAAGTCCATGGAGCCGACGGAGAAGCCTGCCGAGACTTTTTTGCTGCCGGATCCGACGGGCTGGTCAGAGCCGAAGATTTTTTCTTCCTCGAAGGTGAAGAAGAGGAAGATAGGGCTTCCTCAAAGGAAGGGGTAATAAGCCCTTTTAAGATCAACTTATTTTTCCTCTCTTGGAGGACGCGAGAGGAAAAAGTGTGGCAAACGCTGCAGGACTCCTGAAGATGCTTCGGGCCCAAACAATAGACACATAAAGAATGGTCATCTGTTATAGACATTTTATAATTACATTTAACACACTTTTTAAAACCTGATGGTCTATGCTCTTTAGACATGGTTATATAAACAATAAACACCGACTACCAAAAAAAAAAAAAAAGAAAGTTAGTACAAGACAACCTAGACTCTAACTTAAACGCCTAGGGTAGGGCTAGGCCCCTCTAACTTAAACGGGACCATTAATTACCACAAAAAAACACAATTTACCACAAGAAAAATATCAAAAACCAATCACACAACAACAATAGCTGTTAAAACAGCTTTTGGGTAAGTTTTGACCAAAATTCAGACAGAAAAATTTCTGACTAAAGATACTTAGCTCAGCCAAGTCCGAGACCACGTCTATGCTTGAAAGCGGCAAACGAGATCTGGGGAAGTGGTAATGGTGCATCCTGGGATATGAGGTAACTCAGCCAATAAGAGACTGCGTTCTATTGTATAGCGGCCGAGTCGGAGCCGAGGATCGGCTCCGAACCCATCTGTAGAGAATGTAGGCGAGATAGGATCACATTACATCTGTACTTTTAAACAGAAGTACTCTTTTTTTCCTGTCATTTTAAAAGTTGTTTATAAATTAACTGAAAATCATTTTTTTCTGTGTATAAATTGCTTATTTTACTTTGTGGGGGCTGGCAAAGTGTTTTAAAGTGCCTTTTGCTGTGTTTGTCTGGGGGAAAAAAAGTGATTTTATTTTTATCAGCAATTGCTGCTGGTTTTCCCCTGGAAAGAGGCACATTGTCAATGTGACCATGGAACAAACTGTTGGTCCCATGTTTGGTCCTTTTTCCAGCCACAAAAAGAAAAAAGTTAATAAAACAGCCTTTACCACCACAGCAGGCTAGAAATTTGCCTCAGCCAAGGTGGGTGACTGTTGTAGCCATTGGATGTACCCCAGACCACTCATCTTTTATTTAAAATCCCTCTGGTGTAACACCTACAATCACTATGGACTTGGGGGATAGCCACATCCTCTGCGATGGCTGGGGTCACCTTAGTCGGCAAGGGACAGCCACTCTTGTCAGACCTGGAACAGGAAAGGCTTCACTGTTTTGTCAGAATGTTATGTCCATCCTTAGTGAAGAACAGAGCGTGTGTGCTGTATCTTTAAGGAGCGTTTCAAAGACTGAACGTGCATATAAATAGCAAGCACGTGCTAGCTTCAGAGCCAGTTTGAAAGTGAAACCAGAGAGTGAGTACGTATGAATGTAATAGGTAGTTTGTATACAAGTTTACCTAACTTAAAGTTATTATACACAAGTTTACCGAAGTTAAAGTTATTAAGCCTCAATCCTGATGTTTGTACATAATAAAGCTGCTTGAACAGAACCCACAAAGACTCATCTATTACATCCTGACTAGACGAGCGACACTTAGGGAAGCTGCTGCTGCCACTAATAGCACTGTTGGACTCATATTTTCCTGTCAAAAAGTTTTTCTTAGGCAGGAGTAGTTTACTAGGTTTGGCTCAGAGTTTAATTCAGGCTTTTGATCCTTCTTGTAAGGTAGTGTCTGGTAAAAGAAAGAATAATACTTCCTTTCCTGAAGAGATTAATGATTCTGAATATGGACAAGAGGATGAAGGGACAGATACAGTGTTTTCTCCTAAGATTTCGGATTTAGACTCAAGAGGAGAACTCGATTTTTGACTCTCCCTGTGGAGGTTTTCTCTTTCTCTGATATTATTAGTAGAACAACTGTGCCAGTGTTTTCAGTGGAAGAACACTGAGGTTTCTCAGTCCTTCAGACAATACTATGAGCTATTACAAAAAGAATTTCCAGAACCTGCACTCATTCCTCCAGTTTTGTCTGCCTTGGAGGACGTGCGTGTTACTGCCTGCAATTTTCCTGACAGTAAGCCAGTAGCCCCTATGAAGGCAGATAAGATGTATAAAGTTCCTCAATCTTTTAATTTTTATACACTCTTCCCAAACCTGAGCCAGCAGCTATGGCTTTTGTTAATCATTCTGCTGTTAATTCCAATCCTACTATTTCTGATAAGGATGGAAGATTATTGATAAATAT